>NC_021166.2:51320708-51345388 GCF_000331145.2 Cicer arietinum
TATATGTGCGTTATATATATATATATATATATATATATATATATATATATATATTTAAAATAATTAATGTTAATAATTAATTATTAATTTATAGAAATTAAAAATAATTTTATTAGTATTGAGAATTTTGATCAAGTGTGATGCGAATGTCAACATCCTCAAATCAACTCTAATTTTACATCCTCAAACTTTTTTTTCATTAAAACTAGAACAAATTTAAGTAGATATGCACAGTCTATGTTGTGATGTCAAATTTGAGTAGATATAATAAAGTAATAAGAAGAACAATTTTGGATGGGACTAGGCTTCAAAGTGATAAATATTTGGTCCATAGCACAATTAAAACAAATAAATGTGACCATAACTTTTATTCTTAGCTTGTCTCATTACATACGTATACATGATGTAGAAAGTGATGGGTGGCTCCACTTTTTTTCATCCATGCACCCACCCTCTTGAGGGGCCAGCCAGGGCGTTGAACAAGGTTGGGGCCCTTTTTGTGTGTGGTGCGCACGCTAGGATGCTATCAATGGGCCACACCCTCCCACACATTTTAAATAAAGGTAAGTTGGGGTCCACTTTTTTTAATTCTATGTGCCTCTGGCTGCGCCCTACACCGTACGACTCACAATGTGGGTCCCACTTTTGATCTGTCAATCCAACAATTGGATTCTCTCCTTGTTCTTCCATGTGGGACCTATGTTTAAAAATGAGATCATAATCATCTTCTATTTTCATTCGAGATTTTTTTTTTCTTTTTAATTTCTTAGTCTAGTTTTAGTGTTTTTAAAAACCTTTAATATATATTTAAATAGATTAATTAAAATATATATTTAAATGAGTTGATTTAAAGTATATTTAAAGAGTATTTCTAAATATTATTTTTTTATTATTTGTATATACTTTAAAAATAATAATTTTGTTGTCTTTTAAAACAAAAACATATTTAGTTTAAATTAATATTGGTGACCGCAAAATCGAAGCCTTTGGTTTGGTAGCTCTCTCCCCTAAAATTTAAAGTGGACCACAAAGGAAAAATGGTGGTGGACCCTTATGCTAGCTAGGTCAAGTGGGACCCACCATTATATTATATTAACACACTTTCCCATCTACCAATTGGTTTTTGGGTTGGGTTGGGTTGGGTATGGGTTGGGACCCTCCAATCCAATGAAAACATAGGCAATGACTATTGACCTAGACACATTTTTATCAATTGGTCCCTACTTGTTGGTAATTTATTACTAATTTCAATTTTTTTTACTTCTTCTATAGTTGCTTCTGGATGGGGGGACCTTTGCTTGTGGGCCCTATTACCTGCAACTTATGGTGTTATTGGGTGCCTTCCTCTACCATGTCCTACAAAGTGTTTTTTATTCATAAAAACTTTAAATATTTGTTAATTAGTTATTATCCTACCAACTCTTGTCTACTACTAATGCATAATAGTGTCGTGACAAGTGCTAAATATTTTATTGAAGTTTTTTTAATTCTTTTTTTTAGTTAGGTATTTGATACATTTTTTCGTTATTGGTAGTAGCCAAATATCCTTTTAAATAAGTTTCTTTATAGTATATTATTTCTCTAGGTAGAATTATATGTTTTCTCAAATAAATTTTAATTTATATTTTTCATATGATATTATTTTTTTAATCTATTTTTTTAAAAAATTAATATTAAATATATTGGTTTTAAAATTATAATATATCTTGGTTTTTAATTATAAATCTGAATATTTTTTACGTGTATATTATAAAAAATAGATAATAAAATATTATATGTATATGAATGTATTTAACTTTAACTTTTCATTATCTAAAATAATTATTAAATATAAATATTAATAAAATATATTTGAAAATGCGAATAATTTAAAAGAAAATTTAATTACTTATAAGGGAGTGATATACTGCACATTTATGGTAAACCTAATTATTGATACAAATCATTTTAAAATATTGTCACTTCTAATTTTGTACAACTTTTATAAATTTATGCTGCGACTTATACAAATCTAATCTAAAAACTATGATTACTTGATATGAGATAAAGAGAATTTTGATAAAATATAAAATAGAGAAATTATATTTAATTTACTAATTTAAAATATTCATTAATTAATACTTTATCTTGAATAAAATATAAGTAAAATATTTAAAATTTTATGAATTTAGTTTAAATTCCAAATTACAACTTCTAACTTTACAAACAGTTTTTATTTTTTTTATTTCTATTTAATTATGAAGGGAACACTCATTTGCAAAATCCTTATTTGCTTGCTTCTTGTGAATTGTGAATAGTGGGAGGAACTATTCCATTGGATGAGAATGGGGTTTACATTTATTTGAAGTGGGGGCCCCTCCTTTTCTTGATTCACATTATTGTCGGTGAATGGTGATTGGTCAGTGAGAGAAAGTGTGTGTATGTGAGAGAGAAAGAGATAGAGATGAAAGGTGCATGATGCATGAGATTGAGAATCCTTCCTTCTTGCTTTTTCTTTCTCAATCTTGTTTCTTTGGCAAGTTTAAATTTGTTTTTGTCTATGTTTATTTATTCTTCTTAAATAACATCACTATTCTCAAGTGGATGACCATTGGATTATTTAATTGCTGTGCCTTTAAATCTTACTCTGTCTATGTCATAGTATAATTATAATGGATAAAAAATGAATCTATGTGTCTAAATTTTGTATCATTTGTATTTAAGTTTTTAGACATATTTTTAAGAAATAATGTTTGTTTTCATGTAAATTTAGTTAATTAAAAATAAAAGTGGTAGAAATTATGTATTTTTTAATTCAATTTTTTTTTAAATTATAAAAATAATTTAAATATAAATAAAATTAATAGTCCTGTAGGACTATTCGTGGCTGTCCGATCAAATGAAAATATACTATTTGATTGGATTAATCCAATGCACACTAATAGTATTTTACCATTCACTATTATAGATGAGTGATTTAGAGAAGAAACTTCATTTGCTTGAGATTAATAAGTGTACTTCTTTTAAAATAAAATATAAATACAAATTTAATATATTTTAACTAAATACATCGATTTTTTATAATTTATTTTTAATTATATTTTATTTTGACTCTTTTTTGTTTTTTTAGATAGGATGGTGATTTTACTTCAATGTATTGAAACCAAAGAAATAAAGTATTATTCGATGGTTATTTAGTGGTGAAGAAGAATATGCACAAAATATTAGTTTATATACATCCTTCTTTTTTAATAATTTTTTTATAGAAAGACTTTGCAAAATAACATTTAACTTAAATGTAACTTTTAAACTAACAACTTTAATGCTACTTTTGAAACTATTATGTTTAGTTCATTTTAAAATGACTTTTAAGCTTATAAACATTGTGTCAAAAGATACTTCAGTGGCTCATAATGGAGCTTTCTAGTAAATAATTTGCAAAAGTCACATTAAAGTAGAAGAGCTGAATATTAAAATAATTTATGTTACTATAAACAATTACAAATAGTTTTACCGTATTGGTACATCAGATTTGTTCATTTGGTTATGTCGTGTCATTTAAGTTTATGAACAAATACTGAGGAAATATTCCTGCGGAAGAGGTTCTAGTTTTCCTTCTCCATTCGTTGTTTTCTGCTACATACTGTTTGATTTATTTATTTTTTTCTTTTGCAGAGTTTATTCCAACTTTGAGGGTCTACAATTGGTAGTATTCTTCCTTGCTTTCTCTCTCTGCGTTGCATCATCCACTACTACTTGGACACAAAGTAAACTACAGTTTCTTATGGGTTGCATCAATATACTCTCTTTTTTAAAATATATATTAAACTACTCTATTTTTATAAAATTTTAAAAAAAATCATCATTTACAAAATATATTTCTTAAAATACGGAGATTTCAAGATTTTTTTTAAATTATAGAAGTAGATTTTTGAAAAAGGACTTTATACTACTTTTTTCTTTTTTCTTTTTGCTTTTTTTATGATCCAAAAAGGTTAGTATAACAATATAATTCATTAAAATTGATGAAAATCAATAAAAAAAATATAGAAGGACTAATTTCGTAAATCAGTATAAATATAGAGATTAAAACTGCAATTAAACAAAAAAATATAAAACTGACATAGATTGATTAAAGTTGCTTATAGTATTTGAACAATATTTTCAAGTATGACAAGTTAAGCGATATAGTTCTTATTTTCTTGATACTTTTTCTCTAACGTCTATTACAATTATAATATAGGTACAATTTGAACGACTTTTTTAACTCTCTACATTTCAGAATTATGATACACTATTTCACCTTCATATGAGAGTGGAGAGTCAATATCCTTCATTGGATATAAGTGAAAAGTTTTCTTTGTAGATTTTGAATATATTAACAACATTGTACACATTAGACTGTACTTAATAGTTTTGACGAGCCTAAGAACATGAATCTATGACATGTGAACAAGACGTGTGTATAGTCTAAAATTTTCTACCGTCACACAATTTTCTTTGAAAGTTGACATCAAAATGAGCATTTGATCGCATCTCTCTTGAGTTTACTCTTTCATGCACCATGAAACAATAACAATATCGGTCGAATCGCGTGAGTTGGTGAGTGTTAGACTCACCAACTTTATATTTAATGTTGATCATGCAATTGCTTGTGTGCGCCCAATCGAAAGCTAATGGTGTCTGAAGTTGTTGTCCCCTTTCTCCATATAATACTCTCAATCTATAGTAAGTTAATTGGACCAAAGTAGGGATTGAGTGATTGCGTGTACCCTTGAACGCTACATTTATTGACTCGACAATGTTTGTTGTCATGTGTTTTCATCTTCGACCTTGAGAATACGCCAAAGTCCATTTGCTATGGGGTGATACTATCGACCCATCTTAAAACCGTTGGATTTGCCATCCTGATTTTGTTACAGTAATATTTGAATGATGACTCACTTAACGCATATCTTGTTATTAATGAGGTTAAAATTGTCAAGTATTATAAAGTGATAAGTGGAAAATATACTAAGAAGAATTAAATCATTACCCATACAAACAACTTTCTTTTGAAGTTCCTTATCCTTGAACTCTCTCATGAAATTAGTGCAATGTGTCACATGCAGTACACATGTGTCGACGGAGGATCATGTCAATCATTATTTACATTAGGCTAAATAGTACATGCGGTCCCTTAACTTAATTTCACTTAACCTTTTAGTCTTTTATTTTTTTTTTCTGCTTTGGTCCTTTATTTTAATTTTAAGTGACAATTTGATCTTTTATGTTTTAAAATGTCAACAATGTTATCCTTTTTTATTACACAATTCAAAAAATTGATCAAAAATTTCAAACAAAACCCATAAAATTAATTATCATTTTCAATATAATGGAAATTTCATCAAATTCATAACTTAAATATTTAAATAAACTCATATTTTTATTCTTGATTTGATCAAATTGATGTTGTTGGAGATGAAAATATGAATTTATTTGAATATTTGAGTTATGCATCTAATGAAATTTTCATTATATTGAAGATGATAATTAATTTTATGAGTTTTGTTTGAAAATTTTGATGAATGTTTTTGAATTTTTGTAAAAAAAGGATAATATTTTTAAAATTTTAAAACATAAAAGATCAAATTGTCACTTAAAATTAAAATAAATTAGCAAATCAGAAAGAAAAAAAAAAGATAAAGGACTAAAACGTTAGCTGAAATTAAGCTAAGAACCGCAAGTGCTATTTAACCTTTAGATTATTATAAGCACTTTGTAAGCAATACTTTACTATATTTTTAATCTATGCTTATATATTTTATACTGTTATACTATATAATTTATACTACATTATACTATTCTCTATAAAATATTAAAATTTCAACTTTTAATGTCTCTAAATTTTTCATTTTATTAATTTTTAATCCCTAATTTTAAAAGTTATTATAAAAAAATGATTTTTTTTAGAGTCCCTCAAAAACGTTATATATGATCAAAATAGGGGTTAAACGTGAATAAATTTTTTTATGAATTAAAAGTATAAGGTCATAAATTTATGGGGACTAAAAACATATTTAACCTATGTTACATATTTCTTTTACGAGATTCATATTAAAATTTAAGATCACTAAGCCATAAAAATATTGCACCAAATTCTTTAATAAATCCATTGTCGAAACAAGTTGGGTTCAGTAATGTATCACAAATAGAAAATTGTAAAATAGACAATTCACTGATTACTGTTTTAGTTGAAATGTAACAAAACATTGGAAGATGTTGCAATGCTACTTGACTTACATGTTGGGAGTAAAGCAGTTACTAGATCAACTATGGTATCATAGACATATGATTTTTTTAATATTTTTTAGGAGTTATGCCACATGAATCTCAAAGAAAAAGGAATTTTATAAAATTAAAATGACTAAGAGAAATATTTTCAATGTTGACTCTTGAATCGTCAGACGAAGAAATAACTATAAATTGTATAGTGTACATTTTAGAATTGATCGGCGACATGTTAATGCCTGACGAATCCCACAACAGAGTACATATTATATGTTTACACTTGTTGAGGAATTTGCAAGAGACGAGACAATACAATTAGATTTAACGTGCTTGACAACAATTTATAGAGAATTGTGTCGTGCATCTGAACTCAGTGTTATGTCGATCGGTGGATGTACACTTTTACTTCAAATTTAGGTATGGTACCACATGTCATATATTGCACCAGTAAGTAATATTGAGCCACATTTTTCATTCGCATGTAAATATTGTATTTATAAAACTATTAATTAATTTACTAACATTCAAATTGAATTTCTTTTCGTATATGTAGTGGAAACAATATGAAATTTGGTGATACACCTCATTATCATACTGCTGGATATCGATCAAAAATTAATTTATAGGCGCTAACGATATAATATATTGAAACATTAATTTATTTTTATTATTTTATTTCTTCTTATGCATACATTACTGACAAATATCTTTTATATCAATTTCTCTGGAGACCTTACATACGTCTAAGATACGATAATCCCAAAGACAATTGACTATAGAATGCATCTACATGTTTGATTTATTTCTACATAGTAAAAATGCATCAAACATATAGAGTAAATGCTGGTTTTTATCAATTTAAATGAATTATATTTATTTTTTCTCATTTAATAGTTCATAAAAAAAGAAGATAAAACATGTAAATATATAGTATAAAGTCTTTTTACAAGACGATTTCTATTAAAAAAAATTATAAAAAGAACACCATGAAGTTGTTATTGCAAAATAAAATTTTCTTTAAGAATTTTCTTTTATAAATGAGGACTTTTCTCTTTTTTCAAAAGTAGGATGATTTAGTATATCCTTTTTAAAAGAGAATATATCAATAACTTTTTTTATAAAAAAAATTATTCAAAAATAAAATTCTTTTATAATATATATATATACATGTGGTACACCTAATATATAGATATACAAGATATTTATATAATATATATAAATATGTCATTTGAACATTACATCTACATCCGAATATTATATAATATATAGTATTTATGTTAAAAGTTGTGTTTACGATAACAATTCTTTATATGTATATTTATATGTATAGATCTATTCCGATAAGAACACTCGATATTATGAGAAAGAAAAGAATAAATGACGAGCATCCAATAAATATATACTGCTCAGATTAGTTCTCCAACTAAAATGTCATGTGTACTCTATAATTAGAAATTATAACACCGTAACGGACAAACTATTTTCCCCACTCGCCTTTCTTCCTCCATCACCCCGTCACCTTTTTCCTCTAATTTAACATTATAACATATTAATTATGGTGGATTGATTTATAGCTAGAAATTAACTGTGGACTAACAGCTTTCATATGAATGCATGTAAACTATGAAGGGATGAGAAACAAGTTATAGTTTCTAGGTATTATAGGGTACAAGTGACATTTTTAATTGAAAAATTAATCTGAACCGTAGATATTTATATAATAATTGTGATTCATTGCTCTCATTCTCATATTACAAGTGTTCTCACCGGTTTCTCTTTTATATATATAATTTATGTAGTAAAAGAGTGACGGAACAGAAAAATAAGTTAAATAATTAAAAAAATAAAATTGATTAAAAAATAAATCAAATAAATTTAAAGGTGTTATATTTTAGTCTTTTAATTTAAAATCAGAAATAAGTTTGAGGTTAGGATTCTCTCCTTCTTTCTCTATCATCCGATCACCATTATCAAATCACCATCGTCAGATTACCACATTACTAACAAAAAATTAACAACTATAAGGGATTTATATATAAACAAAAAATTAAAAATTCAATATAATAAATATAAACTATAACTTCAAAGAAGCATAAAAATAACATATTTAAGAAAAATTACTCACATTTCAATGAGAACGTCTCCAAAGTCGTTGTTTAGGGTTTTCATATGTGCTAGAGATGAATATACATTTTGCTTTCTTACGTCCAAACTCAAACAATTGAAAATGAGTTTGTTATACACGAATACAACGTCATGATTGAACAAGAAGAAACATGAAGATACAAAGTTGATGGTGATGCACCTATGATGATTTGAAGATGGTGGTTCGATGATGATAATTCGAAGATGATGCTGCCATGATGGTGATCGGATAATGAAGATTCAATGTCAAAGAAATGAGGAGACAACCTTAATCCCAAACTTATTTCTGATTTTGTATAAGAGATAAAAGATAATACCTTGAATTTTCTTCATTTCTTTTTTCTATTTCTTTTTTAATCAATTTAATTACTTATTTTTACTTTTTTAATTATTTAATTTATTCTTGTGTCACATCACTACTTCATTTGTCAAATAGACTTTTTATAATAGTAGACATATTATTTTAAAACTATATTAAACTGCAGAATTTAAATTAAAAAATAAAATATAAAAACTTGCAAAAATAAAAATAATGATAAATGCATAAATTTATAGAGACAAATATAATATTTAAACCAATTATTTTTAATTGAGAAATATATGTTTGTGAAGGATAACACGAGATAACAAGTTATCTTTGAGCGGTTTCACTGTTCATTTGATACTATTTTTAATTCATTCAATGAGATTATATTATTTGAATTTTGCTTTGATTTGTTATTTATACATCCGACTTAATTTTTTTTTCTCTTATGGGAATTTGTAAATTGAATTAAAACTCAATTTTGGTGTTATTTAATTTTAATTGTTGTAGAAATTTAAATAGTTTAACCAATTGATATTCTTCTTCCTTTTGCAATCATATTTTGAATATATTTTAGAGTTTCATATGTTTCGATTTCTTTTAGGGTGATTTTCTTCTATCTTTTTTATGGTATCTAACATAAAAGCATTCCACTTAACGCTATTCCAAAATTAAATATAATTACATTGTAATGTACTATTTACATTTTAATTTTCATTAATATGTACTATTCAAATGTACAGTACTATTTATTTTTATGGGATAAATTCTATAGTGATTCTATTAATTACAAAAGAAACTCTTGATCAAAAAAATTAAATACGAAATAAACTTTGTATGTATTCAACTTCGTTTTAATTCCATTTTAATTTTCATTAATATGTGCTATTCAACTTAAATTTTGTATTCAATTTTAAATGCGACATTCATTAATTTCAAAATTCAAATGTACCATATAAATTTTTGTTTTGATTAACTTTTTTAAAGAAAAATAAGTTTCAAATGTTAAAATAAGACCGGTACAATCAAACATTTCATAAGTCCATGACAAATTATCAAATCAAAACTTTAATTTTAAAATAACAAATTAATTTCTTTCATATATGATTATTGTTTAAGAATAATGTAAAATGAACGATTTTTAATCTCAACTATCTGCGACAAAAATTATTGGTGTTTTTATATCAATAATAGATGGTCTACGGCGGTTTTGAATACATGTTGTCGTACCCTATTTTGTTTAACCAATTAAAAAATTTAAAAAAAAATAGTAAGTCATAATAATGTGTTTAGTTTTATATATTTGTCATCTCTTTTTATTGTATTAAAAAATTTTCAAAAAAAATCAAAGTAAGACTCATAAATCTAGTCCAATAATTGAATTCACATTTTCATTGATGTTTTAACAAAGTGTTGAATTTACATCATAAAATACAATTAAATAAAAGATAAAAAGTAACAATAACTAACAAATAAATAAAAATAATGTTTTTCGTAGAAATAGAATGGCTGTATTGGTCTCCCTCCTCCACATTTTCAGTTTTCATGTTTTCCTCTTTTCCAATCTTCATGAACTTTTCACACTATTAAAAAGTAGAAGTCTCATCTTCACCAACTTTGCACTCCACCAAAAAGTAGAAGTCGCATTTTCACTTATCACTCTATAACTTCTGCATAATAATTAAAAAATCAAAGCTTATTTTTATCTGATGGATAAAAAGATTCATCATTTTAGTATATAAATTGAGAGCAAAAAATCAAACAATAGAGTATTATTTTTTTTAGAAAAAAGAAAAACATACAAAATGAGGAATTTTTCTAGATACAAAAAACAAAGAAGAAAATGTAAAGAGACAAAGAAAACCACCATCTTCTTCGTCAAATCCATTGATAACCAAAAACAAATCCAAACTCTTTTTAATTAATAACACAACCTATAAAAATCAAATTACAAAAACCTAAAAAAATATAAAGAGTTAGAGAGAGCATGAGTCACACATCACCACCTTCATCGTCCTTTGCAAATCCTCTTTGAAACCATCATCAAATCGACCTCCTATGAGCCACCACCACAAGCCCTACCGTCAAAGTATCCACACAGCCACCTCCGTCAACTTCGACCCCCGACGAATCACCACTGCGGGCAACTTCTCTTTTTATGGATTTTTTTTTCTTTTGTTGTTTGTTCTCTCTCACTATTAACAATCAAACTAACTTTTCTCTCTATTGAAAATTTGTTTTTAGTCTCCACCCCCTCTATTCTTTTCTATTTCTACTTTTAGGATTACTTTGTTTTGTTTTATATTTTCTTTTTTTTTTCTTTTTAATTATATATTAAAGTTAGATTTTGGGTTCTAAACCCATTTGTTTTTCTTTTGCTCCATGATTTTAATATTCATTTTTAACACACATCCAACTTTTATTTATTTATTAAGTTTTTTAACAAATATTAACTTTTAAATAGTTATAAAATTTATTTTTATAGATAAATTAATCTAAAATTAACTTTTAATTTTGATTAATTATATGTGATATCTTTTTAATATTTGAATTATTAAGACACAAGTTGTACCACTTGGTGGTTTTAAAACTCCATTTTATAACCAAAATAAGAAAAAAAAAATTAAACTGATTAACTAGATGACACATATTTTTTCTTCTTGAGTTTTTGAAATACAAGTTGTACAACCTGATAGTCTTAAAATTCATCTTTTTAGGTTGCGAGGTCCGCTTCCGCAATGGTAGATAAAATGGTTATTTTAGATTAGAGATTGCATAGAATTAAAACAAAACATTTTGATATTTCAAAATTATGATTTGTGTTTAGAAATAAATTGTAACGAATAGACATGTAAACTAAATGTTGGTTTGTTAGCATATGCATGTTGTTATAGAAGTAGAAAATATTTGTACGGTCGACCTCTCTTGAGTTTTTTAAATTGTTCGTCGAATTCGTTTTTTAAATGTTATGCGTTTTGTACTTTATATTTAAGAAAGAATATGTTCCATTAATAGTAATAGTAGATTAATTTCTATGCATGGAGGTTCTAAATTTTTTTTCACATTTTTAATTAAAATATATTAAATAGATATTTTAACAACTACTTTAAAAAGTAGTATGAGTAATTCGATTGGACGCATTTGAATAAAATTTTTACTCTATCATACATATTTATATATTTTATTTTTAATTATCATACTATATTAGAATTTTTCAAAAATGTTTTTCAAGTAAAAAATTTATGTGCACGGGTGCCTACAAAATTTCTTAAGACTTACTTCACACCTATCCCCTACATGGCAAGCTCTCCATGGTTCTTTGCAATTTCAAATAAAAAATGAAAAGCAACCATTTAATTTTAAAAAATTGAAGTAAATGAGTCAATAAATTATGAGAATTTGAATTTTGAACATTCTAAAACTCCTCACACCCTATTGAACCAAAGGCATCACAATGAATTAGTCATTGTTTAAATTCAGTTTCAAATTAATGTTTTCATTACCGAAGTAAATTAATTAATGCTATGTACAATAATACAATGTTAACTCCGGTAAAAAAGAAGTAGTATATGTAACGATTCCCATAACAATTTCCATTGATGTGTCATTATTAATTCATATTTGAATATGTCCAATATCAGTTTTTTTTTTTTCTTTCTTATTTAACAATAACCGTAAGTAAAGGACCTAATATATTTTCTATCTTTTTTTTGTTTTTGGTTTGAGGTATAACCATTTGTTGCAGAAAGTATTTCATTTTGCAAAGTATGGGTATTGTTACCATTTGTATTGGAATGGAGACTTATTTGGAATTGTAGGTAGTATTTTGAATTGGATTTATATATTGTATTTTGCACAATAGGTTTTTAATATGTGAATTTTATTTTATTTATTTATTACGGAATCAAAATATATCTCATGATATGCATAAATTAGTGTCATAGTAACAATCTTAGCAAAAACATATTTAGTTGGTGCCATAGAAATAGAAATTTCCTTACCCTTTTTTTTTTACTAGTGATAATAACTTCAATAATTTTTAAACAAACTAGAACTTGAATGAGTAAAATTCAAATATAAGTTTTGAATAATCTAAAGCTACACACAACGTTGATAGTATAGAAGGTTATTATTTTAATATCAGTATATTTTATTTTAAAGCACTTAATAAAAATATTGGTATGTTCTTCTATTGGTTGAATATTTTTGGGTTCATCTCAAGTGTGTGTTCATACTAAATATCAATTATTCTATGTTCTTATGTAATATTGATATTTTTCATACGTAATTAAAATATATTTTCCTATACACTATATGTTGATAGTATGTACTTTATTATGTACTAAATTTATTTATATTTTTTATTTATAGCTACAAAAGATATTTTTAACTGTTGTAATTTTCATTATCTACTACTATTACTAATTGTTTATCTCAATCTCTGGTAGTTGATATCAATCAATTATTATACATTTGTCAACCACTAACAATTTCACAATCTCAAATTAGTTCTTACTATTTCAATAGATGTTATTTCTAATATTATTTTAGAAAGATTGTTATTCCCTGCCACGGGTGCTTATACTAGTTATATATAATAATAAAGGAAAAAACAGAGGGTGACGTGGACTTTGTGCCCATGAAACAAAGCGGAAGGTCTAATGATAATGTTTTATTTTGTAAAATGTTTAAATTAATTATAAAAGCGAAAGAAAATTAATATATTTACTTTTACAAAGTACTTTTTAAGCAATTACCTTTACAATAAACACAATCTTTTTTTCTGTAAAATGCTTAAAATTATATACTTTGAAATATTCCAACTGAAAGTTAATTTTTAAGTATTATTTTCAAATATTTCATCCTATTTAATATTGGTTGAAGATATTCAAAGAATAGGGGGAAAATAAATACTAAATTAATTTGAGATTCCTTCAGAATATGCAAAAAAAAAAAAAAAGTTTTTGAAAAAGAAATTCTTGATTTTTTAAATTATATTTAGGTGACACTTACAATTTATCTACTATCGGTTCCTTACATTAACACAGACAGTGGGACATAATTCACAATTTCACATCCTTGTAAAATATGAGTCAATTTTTATCAAGTGAACCAACCTTATACTTCAATATATTGTACAAATTGAATTAATGTTAGAATAAACTCAAGAAATTAACTTTTGAATGAATTTCTTTTTTTTTTTTTATTAACATCCACTATTTTCCCAAAAATGTTTTTGTTTTAAAGTCCATATTAAGTGCACCGATTAACTAATGACTAAATTAAAATATTTGTGCACCACGCAACAGTAATATGTAAAGATGGTGAATATAGCTTTTTTTTTCTTTCTTTTTTTTTGCTGTAGGGTAATATAGCATATATTCTTGGCAGAAATGTATGTAATCTTTGCAGCATCACTTGCAAACATAAAGACACAGCTATCCTTTAGATAACTATTATTTATTCACCTTCTTTTGGTGAATAGATAGCATATTGCATCATACGTTTTTTTGCACACAAAGATGCAATGAATGACATAAGCTTAATGTTTTTCTTTTTAAAATGTGTTTAGTTCATGTAAATATGTGTCTAAAAAAATACAATTTTTTTAATATAGTAAACACTGACTTTCCAATTGATGCTAAGAACCTAAAGTGTAACAAAATCTCCCAATTTATATCCAATTGTTGATAGTGGAGCTATCCTTGCAAACAATTTGTACCACACTTGCTTGCTTGTTTCTTGTTTTTCAAATTTGATATCTTTTCATCATTAAAAAATCAGGAACAGAAGTTAGTGTGGCAGCATAGTGATAATATCTTCCTCCAATTTTGGAGGGCGATGAGGTCTTTCTTTTGGATTTTGTATCATGAACCTGACATGTAAGTGTACCGCGTTTGAGCTCCGATAGTAAGCTCGACAATTTTGGCTGCAACTTAATATTATGAAAAACTTAGTCGAATCTTTATGACATGGATCAAATATATAATATATTAAAAAAAACATAAAATTTTAAAAGTAATCTCTACCAAGATAAAATGATGACAAGAAACTAATAAGGTAACAAAAGGAATTAGATAAATATCAAGTTCACCTGTAAGAAATCCTATGACAGGTATAGGTTCCAAGACTTTCTCGGTGCTTTCGAGTTTTCGCCTAAAAAATTATGCGGCGAATTTTTAGTATCATTTGTTTTCCTACTTAGAAGTAGCATATTGCAAAAAGTGAAGTCTAAAAGAAAGTGAAAGGAAGTTTAAAAAAACTAAGGGAAGAATGTGAAATTAATCAATCAATGTTACCTAGTATATTTGCTGAAAAATGGATCTCTCATTAGGTAAAGAACAAATAACAGCTTCCGCCGTTTAACCTGAAACAAAACTATTTTGGCATTAACTCTCAATATAGCATATTCAATCAAGAAGGCGAGTAAACTGAGAACATCTTATGAAGTATGCTTCTGAGTTTCAAGAAACACAAACCTCATCATTTTCGGGGGCAGAAAGATGAATCATTTTTTCATTTTTACCGGCCACTGTTGTTGTAACAAGTGAGAGAACACTGTTTGATACGCAATCAAAAGCCAGTGAAAGGAACCAAGGGGTCCATGATCGAACACCGTATTTTCGGATAAATAAAACATAAACAAGTGGTCTAGTAATAAATAGAACTTCTCCAATCAAAAACAAAGCTCCACGAAGACCCTTTTTCTCCACAATGGTGGAAAGTGTAGGTTTGACTACCCTTGAAGCTGTAATAATGCATTGAGTAAGAGTATTAGTGGAGAACATCGTAGTTAAGCACTTATAGCATGAATGTTTATCATGTAAGCACTTATGAATAAGCTATTTCTATAACAAAAGATAAAATAAAATTCAAATGTTTCCATATAAGCTCAAAGTTATTGTCATAAGTTATCTTGAAGAGCTTACCGAAATAAGCTGAAAACAGATTATGGACATGTCATAAGCTATTTCTATAAGCTCTCTCAAACAGTCTCTCAAGTGCTTAATCACTAGATAAATTCAAACAAGTCAATCCAAACAGGCCCATAATCAAACTAGCGGTAAAAGTATCTTTAAAATAGTTTACCAGCGGGCTCCATGATTGCTTGTTGGTGTTGAACCCGACGTAACCACATTGGATCTGACAGTGTCCTGGCTTTTTCTCCAAATTGACTTAAAGCAGACAGCGCTCTTCCTTCAAGATTCCACGGGTGAAGCCCTTTGGGGTTTACAGCCATTTGATGTTGTGAAGTAGAACCATCTGAATCCATTACATCGTTAGATGTCTCCCCTCCATGTAACAGCATTTTATATCCACTCTTTCGAAACAAAGATAACCGAACCAGTACCCTGAGTTAGAGTCACTCAAGATAATAAGAAAAACCGATCGATGACTACATATATATAATGACATCATAGTGAATTATATTGTGCTGCTTACTTGGTTGCTTCGGTAATGGCAAGGAAATTCCATTTCTTATCGTCGCCATAGTAGTGTTGTGCGACAACTTCAACTAACGTTTCCAGATCCTTTAATGCGGATAAGCATAATGGATAAGGAAATGAATGAGGCTCCACAGAGCCTGTAATATTTTGGTTAGGAGTAGTATCAATTATATGTTCATTGATAGCTGTGATGATTCCGAGAATGGTTGTCACTACATGAAATCATGGAAATTTTCAGTAAGGTACGAATTTCTATAGTAGGAGAAAAATAATTAAAAATATTGATAAAGAGTATAAGACAATTGGAACTAGTTTCAATTAAAAAAGAAATGTAGGTAACCTAATATGGCTCGGATATTTGCAATAGAAACTTAGGCAATTTTGTCAAATAGCAGCTATAGCAGCGCTATAACGCTATAACATTGCGGAATTTGAACATATTGCTATTATTCCACGATTTACTATTTAGTGCAAAGTGTTGTCAAGTAATGGCAGTAGATGCACTATGGCTCTGCAGTGTGGCATAATTTAAACAAACTGCTATTTTTTGCAATCAACAACACTGGATCTAGAAAGGCAAAAGGCTCAGCCAAATCATTCTTTTTCTAGTTGGCACTTACAAGATTAACATGAATAAACAAATAGTTGTTGATAGAAGCTTCTATTTTGTGCCAACATGGTCTTATACTACTTTTTAACTCGAAAAGAAGTAGCCAAAAGTTACCAAAAATTCACAAAACCTGCTTCTGGTCCAATTTCTGATTCAGAGAACCGTTCCGGAAGAAGCCATGTCAATCCCTGTCCACCATTTCAATCCACCAATAAGATGACAAATAATGTACAAATGTCTATTTAAAACAATGTTTCAACTTTCAACAATGTGCTCCATAATAGACTTGTATAAAAAAACAGACAATAACAACCACAGGAAACTGAGTGTTTGATTTGTTTTTGAAATCCATTTTAGTCTATGTGTTTTCATTAACAATAATTACGAAGCGCCAGATTTTACATTTTATGAAGGAACTGGCAAAATCATGATTATTATCACTCAATAGACGTAGGATAGATAGACAGTTGTAGTTATGTTCATTATGAAATTGTTACTATGTTAGTTATGTTCATTATAATTTGTTATAAGCTGGGAAGTTTGTTAGGGTGGAGTTCTCATATAAAATAAGCAATGCATCACTTCATCAATATCAATGAATTCAATACGAAACCAACTCTTCTGATTTGATTAGGATTAGGACAACCCACAGTGCATCATTCTTATGTGCTCTCTCTTACAGAAGTATCACACAATAGCACATAATGCACACAACAGCCAAAACAAAAATCATTTCAGAATCATAAATATCTTCTACTTTCTGTTTGTTATAAGCTAGTTAGTTTGTTGTCCATGAGGTGTCAGCTCACTGGTAAGAATTTAACCTTCAAAACCTCAAGAGATATAGTTCAAATCTCTTCGGAGAAGGTTGTAAAAATGATCATTAGTGTCACTTTAATTAATAATATAGTTAGTTTATTATTATAAAGGATTATGCTCCACTTCTTGTTTCATTATACCATACATATCCAATTTCAATGAATTTAATATGAAACCTCCCATACTATTAGGATGTTTTACCATCCAATTATAAATTCAATAGGCAGAAATATCCAAAACTATATCGAACAACAAAAATTCATTTCAGAATCACCATTTTCCTCTAATTTTAAGGTTACTTAATTGCAATTATAAATATTGCAACAAATAAGCAATAACAACTACTACCAACACAAAAGTCGATGAAAGATTAGCCTAGTGGAAAGAGTGTTAAAAACAAGATTCAAATTTCGATCATTGCTACTGACATTTCCCATTCTGGTAACAAATTAACCACAAACAATTCTCTATAAACAAAAAAAACTAACAACAACACTAAAGCATGACCTTCCTAAAAAATTAACTTTGGCAGGTAAATTTTCAACAACAAAATTATCATATTAAAATTAAAATACTAATAATTAACAAGAAGCTTACATTGGCCAAAGACTCCAAGGAGTGCACATAGTCTTTGTTCTCTCTAACCCATCTCTTATAAGCTTCCATAGCTTCAGAAACTCTAAAAATAATACAAAATTAAAAAAATAAAAACAACATATTGACGAAGCCAGTGCCGGTCCTAAGATATTTGATGCCCTGGGCGAACTATAAAAATGAAACCTTGTGATCATTATATTTTTTTTTCTTGCAAAAACATCAATAATTTATTCATTATAATCAAGATTCTTAAAAAAAATCATTTGCATGTCACGATTTCAAGGCTACAGCGCAAAAACCACATAAATCAATCTCAAATAAGAGAAAAAAAATCAAGTCACAGTTTTTGAAAAAAATCCCTTCTCCTCATTCACAAAATACGCACGATGTTTGAAAAAAATCAACATAGAAATAAAATAATTCAATGAAACAACACACCAAAAAAAAAAATCAAAACTAAAATGTTCAAAATGAGAATCAAAACAACCATTGAAACAACATAAAATAAGAATAAATAAGAGAGTAAATAGAAACGAACCAGAATTAAACGATTGAGAAAGAAGGAAGGAAGGTGCCGGGTTGCCGGAAAACGGTGCCGGAAGGTCGGTGGTCTTGAGTGATGGCAAATTCAGGATGGATTTCGAGTTTTGGGTGAAAGGCTAGATGGCATAGTAAGAAACGATACTTTATATGGTTTTATTTTATTTTAATAGAAATCTGTTTCAAATTAAGGGAAAAAATCATTTCAACGATTTTATATGAAGATGTTTTATTTTTTTAAAATTTAATTATAGTTGTGATTTCTATATTATTATTAAATTAATAATTATATTTTAAAAGTGACACAATTTTGATCATTATTTGAATTTTTTAACTAAAAATTGATATATTTTAAACGACATAATATACAATTCTATTATTAACACACAATGTTAAACGATGTAAAATATAATTTTCATATCCTTCGTATTATATAGAATTATCTAGATGTATTAATTACAAGATAAATGTACCGTGTACTCCTATTATTTTACCTCTCACCCTCCAATTTTTATTAATGACCATTGTACCCTTATTTATGTTATATAAAATTATAAAAAAAAAATTTACCACTCCCTTTTCTCACCCCCACTTTCGAAAGTTATCAAAAATTTCTTAATATTCGGAAGTTTCAAAATTATTAAAAGTGAGTTTTTTTTTTAATTTATTCGGAACTTTTGTTAAATTGAAAACCTTCGAAATGTAATTTTACAGAAAAAAAAAAAAAAATTTCGAAACTTTAGATGAATCTGAAAGTTTCGAAGTTAACATTTCCAGAAAGTTTCAAAAGTTTCTATCAATTTGAAACTTCTGAAACACAAACATTCGGAAGTTTCGATACATCTGAAAGTTCCGAAACGAAAATTTCCAGAACTTTTGAAAGTTTGGATGAATGTGAAAGTTCTGAAACACATATCCTTCGAAAATTACAAAAGTTCGAAGTAAGTCAGTTTCGAAAGTTTTCAAAACATTCGAAATTTTTTATTTTTTTTTAAATTTATTATTATATAAATTTATTACTATTTTTGAAATTAGGTATGAGTAGAGTTGAGGTTCCTGCTTCAAGAAAGAGTATAGATTCTACAAAAAAATTCATCACCGATAAGATATTATTATTACTGATAATCCATCAACGATAAATTTTTTATTATAAGCATATATTTGATGCTTTATTTGAAACATATTTTATAGGTATTTCCTTCTCGAGAAACTGTATTTGAATGGGCCAAAACCATTGGAAGGCAAAATGAAATTTTAATTATTACCATTCGATCAGATAAAGCAACCGGAAAGAGGGGAAAAAAAGACAAATTGATTTTGGGATGTGAAAGAGGTGGAAGATATAAATCAAAATCAAAATCAACAGTAACTTGTTCTCTTAAGGAAAATTGTGTGTTTATTCTCAGATGTATACCGTTAAATGTCAATGAATGATGGAAAATTAGTGTTCGTTGTGGAACACACAATCATGATCTACTTGATACTGTAACCGGTCATTCTTATTTGGGGGGTTTAAATGAAGAAGAGAGAAAATTTGTCAATGACATGACAAAGTATAAGCTTACACACAAATTCATTTTAAATGCTTTGAAAGAGAGAAATAAAACTAATCTCACAATTCCAAGTCAATATATATAAAGCAATGAGTATTATCGATCATCATTGAGAGGTTCGTACACAGAAATGCAGCATCTGTTGAAGTTAATACAACAAGAGAATTATGTGTATTGGATAAGAAGACGGGATAATTCATATGTTTTGAGAGATATATTTTGGACGCATACTGATTGTATAAAGTTGTTAAACACGTTTCATTTTATTTTGATATGTGATAGCACATACAAAACAAATAGATATCGGTTACCACTACTTGAAATTTTCGGTGTCACATCTACTAGTTTGGCATTTTCGGTTGGGTTTGCTTATTTGGAGCAAGAGCAACAAGATAACTTCATTTGGGCATTTGAAAAGGTACAAAAGTTGTTCAAACCGGATACTTTAATTTCTAAAGTTATTGTGACTGATAGAGATCTTGCCATGATTAATGCGATTAGTGTTGTGTTTCCTACTTCAATACATTTGCTATGTCGTTTTCATATTAAAAAAAATGTTGGGGCAAGATGCAAACAATATGTGAAAAAGGATAGACAAGAAGAAGTAATGGATTTATGAAAAAAAATTATATA
The DNA here is from genome assembly GCF_000331145.2 of Cicer arietinum. Taxonomy (NCBI): domain Eukaryota; kingdom Viridiplantae; phylum Streptophyta; class Magnoliopsida; order Fabales; family Fabaceae; genus Cicer; species Cicer arietinum. The sequence continues at coordinate 51,341,607 of NC_021166.2, forward strand.
TTCGACTAGTGTGGAGGAGTATTATCATTACTTGCAACATTTTGAGCTAGTGTGTGCCGATATTATTCTTTTTGTTGATTATGTGAAAGATTCATGGTTAACACCTTATAAAGAAAGATTTGTCAATGTTTGGATCAATAGAGTGATGCATTTGGAGAACACAACATCTAACAGATATTTTTAAATTTGTGTTATGATTTGTTTTGTTTTAGAAAATATGATTTACTAGTTTATGTGATTTATTTTAATTTGTATTATTTAATTTATTTGTAGAGTTGAGTTTGCTCATTGGAGATTGAAAAATATGCTGCAAACTAGTTTTGGTGATTTGTATAAAAGTTGGGATGCTATGAATATGATGTTGAAGAACCAAATATGTATCATTCAATCTTCTTTTTAGAAAACCATCAAGGATGTTGAGCACTGGTATAATTCACCATTTTTTCAAAGTCTACATCACTGTGTATCAAGGAAATGTTTTAAAAAAATTGACAAACAGTTGCAAAGAGTGAAGATTGTAGGTACTGACAAAACAAAATGTGGTTGCTCAATCAGAACAACTCATGGATTACTATGTGCTTGTGAGTTGGCAAAGTTGCAGATATCTAGTAATGTTATCACTTTAGGTATCATTCATGTTTTTTGGAGAAAGTTAAGCCTTGAGAATGAATTGGGGGATGAAGAATCTTTATCAGATTATGACTTTTCAGAAGAGTTAGAAGCAATGAAAGCATACATGAAGAAACACGATATTGTAAGTCAAATGATATTCAGGACTAAGGTGCGTGAAGTTGTATTTTCACATACGACATCAATACTTGCACCACCAGAGAATGTGAGAACCAAGGGAGCTAGTAAAAAAAAAGAATTTGATGCCTCTCAAGAATGTTGATGCCTCTCAAGAATTTGCAAAGCAACCATCTCAACGTTCTGCAAGGAAACCATCTCAATCATCAAAATATTCTGCAATGCAACCATTTTACATACATTTTCCTACTCTTATACATCTGTATATTGGGGAGATAATAGATGTTGTGGCTGATGGAAATTGTGGGTTTCGCGCAATTGCAGCATTGTTAGGTTGGACTGAAGAATCTTGGCTTTTAGTTCGAACACAATTGGATAAAGAGATTCGTCTACATCAAGACCTTTATGCCAATGTGTTCGATGGCAGTGTTGAATCAGTGTGAAACTCATTGAAAATATCAGGATTGGGTGCTCAAGGAAAAGATAAGTGGATGTCTATACCAGACTTGGGTTACGTGATAGCAACACTATATAATGTCATATTGGTGTCTTTGTCTTGTAATCTGAATATCACATTCTTTCCGCTAAACAAAGCAACATCGAAAAAATGTTTACTAGCAATTGGATTCGTCAATGAAAATCATTGGGTACAAGCAAAATTTATTGGTATTTATGAAATTATTTTTTTAGGATATTAGTGTTGTTTATTAAATTAATGTTTAATATTTTCTTGTTCAGATCAAATTGAAGTCTGATTGTCCTTTGCTACCTACCTCACAAAAATGGAAAGAATATTGTAGTGAATGTGCAAAGACATGAGAAATAGCTTGTGCAGCACGTATGAAGCATTGGGAACACGTTGATTCATCATTTAACAAATCATCTTGTATTTCATTAAGTAAGGATTATAATATATCTTGTATTTCATTAAATGAAGATTATAATTTAATATCTTGTATTTCATTACGTTTTATCTTTTATGTTTCATTAGGGATTAACTCAAAATAAATGCATATTAACTCAAAATATAATTTCATAAATAACACAAAAGATTACATAACACAATCGCTAATCTTCGTACATAACACAAGCATACATAACACAATTGCTAATCTTCGTACATAACAAAAGCATACATAACACAATCACTAATCTTCGTACAAGAGGCTTAACTCACTTAATATGGTATGAATTTCACTAAATGGAGTTACCAAATTTATGGCCCTACGTACAAGCTCAGCTGCTCTACGGCCTTGCTCCGATAGACCAGCATGTGTAGCAGCAACATGTGTAGAAGATGATGGACTAGCATGTGTAGCAGCAATAGTATGTGGACTCGAAAGTGAAACAGTGGATGGAGGGAGAATAAGAGGATGTGAAACACTAATATACCATGCATAGTAGTCTGCAGCGACCTCTTCAGGAAAAGTCGCAACATGATATAGTCTCTGAAAGGCCGCTACAGCTGATTTCATAGTAGTCTGTCAGACCTAATCTATACTGTTCAACATCGGAGGAACGTCACGCAGAATGCACTGAATACGACCAAAATGTCGAAGACATCGCTCTGAAAAATATGGGACTGAGACTCCACCACATCGAAGATATCCAGAAAACATAGAAATCGATACAAACGGATACTTAGCTCGATCATCATCATATGGTGTAAACACTACATCCTCGAGCAACAACGCATATTTGCAGAAATCTATATGCCATCAATAGAATCGTATTTGCAAAAATCTATATGCCACCACCACTTTGTGACCACCTTCCTCTTTTCCTCTTATGCAAATCTCATCTCTTTTTCGGTCCAACAAGTTCACTTTTGAGACCGCCACCTTCCCTCCTCTTTTTCGGTCATCTTTGAGTTTATCTATAGAGTTGAACTCTAGATATGTTATCTCTTTCATATAAACTATCTGTTGGTCCGATTTGTTTCACGTTATGGACACCTTTTTCGGACCACCCTCTTTTCTATCGCGAGTATGAGTTTTTCGATCACATTTTTGTAGAACAAAAAATACAAGAAATATGATGTTTGAATTGTGTTTTCTGATTAAAAACTTTTTTGTATGGTTATACTAAGGTAAAGAAAGTATAATAGAGAAACACAATCAATTTATCCTAGCTAACACGGTAGCTACGTCAAGCCCCTTCAATCTGAATGATTTAATCCACTAGTTCACCATGGAATCAAATTTATACTTGAACACCTGTTAGTCACAATAATAGTGTTCAATCTTCTAGTTTAGTACAATCAAGTTGTTGAGGAAAACATACACGATTAGGTTAGGTTGAAAACTAAAGGTTTTGGCCTTTATCTGAATTAGCTCTTGCGGAGAGTATTTACAAATATGTTATTTCATAACTTTTTTCTCAGCCCTAAAGTGAAATAGGATGATAATGACCAAGAGGGCATATATACTTATAGCTTATATGTTTCATGTTATTTTCCTTTGAAGGATGCATGTCCTATTATAGAAAACAATTAGTGTTTTTGACCATTGTCCTAATTGCAATAAATCAACATAATTTATGAAGTTTCGTATCATATACTTTGAGATTGATTTTCCATAGAAACTTTCCAAAACTAATTTTGTAATTGATTTAGCATATCTTGTTTAAAATAGTTGGAAAATAGAGGATACGATGGTCAGAGCATGTCTTAATTTAAACAAGTAGCAGATTCAAGGTGGTTATCAAAGGATGCACAAATGCTTTGTCTCATCCGAGGCTTTGACTTTTATCAGAGTTTTGACTTCTTCAAAGTGTTGACTTCTTTTAGAGGATACATAATAACTGAGAGTCACATGATCAGACTTTTTATGTGATTAATTAGAGGCAAAGTCAATCACTTGCTTGTCACGCTTTGAGAGGCAGACAAACAGACGTTATTGTCGCGTTGACTTCTTTTTTTTACAGAAAGCATAATAAATTATTGTCGCATTATATATATATATATATATATATATATATATATATATATATATATATATATATATATATATATATATTTTTTAAATATAAATAAA
>NC_021166.2:51345398-51363749 GCF_000331145.2 Cicer arietinum
ATATATATATATATATATATATATATATATATATATATATATATATTGTCAAATTATAATTAAACGTTAATCTCTCATATTAAAAATAAGTAAACATTAATCTACAAAAGAAATATTAATATTCTATTTTTCTTTCAAAATAAATATATAAGTACAATGTTAGATATAACTAATTAGATAAAAATCATGAATTAAGTGAAAATTGTGATTTTAAATTCAAAATAATTTTGATTAGATTTTATGAAATATATTTAAATTTAAATTAATTACAAAAATAAAATTTAAATATATGTATGTAACAAATGATTTAAAAAATTAATTAGATAATAATAAAATAAACTAATTAAAATTTTAAATAGATGCTTAACTTGCCACAAATTATAACTTTATAATCCATGTCTCATATAAATGGGACATTATTATTTTCTTTTTTATTCAATCACATGAATGATTTTTTTTTTTAAATATCTGTATCATTTTGTTATTTTGTTATTTTATTTGACAAATGTTAACTATTGAGATAGTTCGTAAAAACTATATTTAATAGGAAAAATATAATGTTAGATAATATTTTATGATAGCTAACCAAAGAAATCTTTCGAATAATATTTTAACAACTCAGAACTTCAAAATCATCACAAACTGGAACAAACATTAAATGTGAACTTAACCAATGGGGATTCAAGTCAATGTCACTCATATTCTCAAAGAGAGGTTTGAAAAAATTAAGACTCGCTTCAATTTTCATCGGTCGATATAGTGATAGTTGATGATGTTGAAGTATATACTATGAAGTTAACAGGGAAAACGATGATATGTTTCTTTTGCTTTTTTGATAAATTAGAATTTTATAATTATTTTTATTATTTGGTATTTGATTGGTTATGTTTGACTATTAATGGTTAGGTGAGTGTTCAAGAATTTCTTCCCATTTTATATTGTTTTACGGTATCACTAAATTATTAATGTTTCTTTTGCTATTAAACCTTTTACTATGTATTACTTTGTTTTTTTTTCTTCCAAATTTTAAATTTATCTTTGTTATATCATTAAAGGATGATATTTTATAAAATAACTCATAATTTATCTTTTTTTATACAACATTGATAATATTTCTTAATTTATGTGAAACTAGAAAAATGACATATAATTTGGCAACAAATGAAGTATTAATACAAAAATAATTTTACAAAATTTGCACTATTTAATTAATGTAATAAAATTTTAGAGGATATGTTTAACCTCAAATTAATTACATCAATAACTTATTATTTAGAATATTAAAAAAAAAATTTGGTGAAATATGCTTATGATAATTACCACTTCTTCTATCCATAATATTTGTTAGATAACTTCAATTTATTTATGAAAATAATATATGTGTTCCAAAACCAATGATACATTTTATAGCAATTACATAATTCATATTATTTGTAAGTAATCCAAAATAGGAAATATATTAGTCAAAAAAAAAAAAAATTGAAGTTAAACTATCATGATATACTATTTTAAAATGTCCATCACATGCATGGTATATGTAGGAGACAAATTTGAAATAAATCTTTTAAAATGATAAAAGTTGTTTAATATGTTTTACTCATACTTTATTCCACTTAATATGTTGAAATTTGAATTTTCGTTGAAAGAGATACCAACCTTAATATCTGACATAACTCAAAAAAGATGATATTTGGTGAAGAAAACTTATGGAAAACTAAAAAAATACGAACTTATGAATGAAATAAATGTTTAATGATCTTCTAATATGTCAGATTTACTTTTTCAAAAAATGTATCGTAATCTTTGTTTATGGTGGATACTATTTTGTGCATATTCTTATATCATAATCTCAAATAGTTTAGAATATAAAATATGATGTATGTCATTTGCATAATTAAGAAATTTGTTTAGTAAATCTATGTTTGGAACAAAGGAAAGAAAAAGAAAATTAGAGAAAGAAATAAAACATTTATATCAAAAAATTTCCTCTCATTTGCTGCATATTGAAAATGGAAAGAAAGAAGTATATTTGGTGGAACCCACTCAATCTTTCTTTCTCATCAAATTGAAAATAAAACGCATCAAATTCATCATTTAATTTAGAAAAACAACTACACCTCTACTTTATTTAGTTTAATTTTATTATTTTTACCATATTTCAATTTTTTGTAGGGATATTTATGTGATTTTAGAAAAATACTTCTTTCTTTCATCCCACTTTTTTATTTATAACAAACTATTAATGAATTATTTCATTTTCTACTACTTTTCCCTTCTTCTCACCTTCTTTTCTTTCAAGTTATTTCCTAAACCAAACAAAGTGTAAAAGATTATGATGAAAAATATTAATTTTTTTTACCTAGTACAATGTTAAGAAGCTAAAATAATGTTATTACAATTGAAATAGAAATGCACCAATATAAAATATCATTTCCAAAAAAATATACCAATATAAAAGGGAATGTTAGTTTGATGTTTATGAATTAGTGAGAGTAGAATATGATTTTTGTTTATAACAATTAAATGAATTAAAGATAGAGTTTTTTTTTTCTCCATTAATTGTCATTACAAAAGATCGATTTAGAAAAATGTAAAATCAATAAATATTAAGTGACATAGTTTGATTTCACGTGTACGATATGTCATTTTGCAATATAGTTTAAGTTAGATTCATTTGCAGAAAAACAACATGAAAAAAACGATGTATAAAAAAATTATAGTCGATGTATTATATGGTCTCATATTTATGACGACAAAATTAAAATAAAAAACACTAGTTTTATCTAACTATTTAGTTAAAAATATATATTCATGTTTATAATAACATGAAGAAAAAAAGTTAGATTTAATTAATTGATTAATGACAAATATTTATCTCCTATATGAATTGTAAGCTCTAAAGTGTGAAAAATTATAGTAAATGAATTATAATTTTTCACATTTTTATGTCGATGATATTTAAAAAAAACACTTATTTTAATTAATTATAAAGTGAAAAATATTTATCCCTTGTATAGTGAATATAGTAATTTCAAATTAGTATATTCTAATTATTCTCATTTTGTTAAGAAAATGTCAAAAAAATACCAAATTTAACTAATTTTTTAGTGACAAATATTTATCTTGTGTTTGAATTATACACTCTGAATGCTTCTTTAGTGATTCATTTTCACATAAAACAACATAAATAAATATAAAGTATGACAAAATGATAGTTAATGTATTATAATTGTTCTCAATTTATACCGACAATCTTTAAAAAATACAAATTTAATTAATTCTTTAATAAAAAATATTTATACACTTTTATGGTGTTTATAATACACTCAAATCACTATATAATAATTGTTCCAAATGAACTATTCTATGCGTGGTTAGCTCCAAATGAACTATTCTTGAGGATGAATATTGGCTATTTTAGAGAGTGTCTTGATTGTGTTTAATAAAATTGATTCTTTGTTTTGGCCTACTATTTGATTATAATGAGAATGTGAATGAGAAGAATAACCATTATGATAGTTTGTGTATATTGTCATCATTTCCTTTAACATATCCTTGTTATTTTGACTTTACATCCCTGGTTTATAGTTTAACCATTTTGATTGAGTTGATTGAGGTATTTATAAACAAATTGTTAGAGTATATTATCATTTTAGAAAATTACAAATTTAGTATATCTTATTCAATTTGAGCAATATCTTATTTTCTTTTTGTTTAACTTTATACTTTGTCTTCATAAACTTTGCCAACTCCCTCGTAATTTGTCTTCATAAACTTTATACTTTGACATCTGATGCATACAAGGAGGCAGTCCTTCAGGCAAAAGAATATATTAAAGCAGGAGATATTTTCCAGATTGTATTAAGTTAGAGATTTGAACGAAGAACATTCGTTGATCCATTTGAAGTCTATAGAGCATTGAGAGTTGTGAATCCAAGTCCATATATGACTTATTTGTAGGTTTATTTCTATATAACATATAAAAATACTTCATTTGGTAAAGTTAATGTTCATCTCTTTCATGTTTTGATGATGATCATGTTTTTTATAAACAGGCTAGGAGATGTATTCTGGTTGCTTCTAGTCCAGAGATTCTTGCGCGTATTAAGAATGTATGTTTTCGTACATATTTAGATTAGATTTTGAAATTAATTGATATTTCTTACTTGGTCACTTGAATGTTTATCACAAATCTTAATGGAAAAAATATTAGAAGTGAATAGTTATCATGATCTTGTCGTGAACAGAAGAAGATTGTGAACCGCCCATTGGCTGGGACATGTAAAAGGGGAAAGACTCTAGAAGAAGATGAAAAGTTATCAACGCAGCTCCTGAAAGATGAAAAACAATGTGCAGAGCATGTAATGCTGGTTGATTTGGGACACAATGACATTGGAAAGGTTTGTCATATACTTTCACTTTAACCCAGTTACATTATGTTCTTATGCAATAGTTTATGCTATTATTTTGTATATTTAAAGAAATATTGCACTTTTAACAAAAAATATGTTTGTAGGTCTCAAAAAGTGGTTCTGTTAAAGTTGAGAAGCTTAGGAATGTTGAAAGATATTCCCATGTCATGCACATAAGCTCAACGGTGATAATCTTTTCTTTTTAGATAAGAAAATATTTATCAAATAAATTCAGCATACTAGATAATATTTAATTCCATGTAATATTTAAAGGTTACGGGAGAGCTGCAAGACCATTTGACCTGCTGGGACTCCCTTCGCGCTGCGTTGCCTGTTGGAACTGTCAGCGGAGCACCAAAGGTTCATAATTTTCTTTGCTCCTTTTTGTCCTTAAATATATATATTTTACTGTCAATTTCAATCTTTAGCTTCATTCTTATGCAATAACCGGGTAAATGCAAGTGAGGGCCATGCAATTAATCGACGAATTGGAGGTGGCAATATGAGGGCCTTATAGCAGAGGATTTGGATACATTTCTTTCTCAAACGACATGGACATTGCTCTAGCTATGAGGACAATAGTATTTCCAACTGGAACAAGGTACGACACAATGTACTCATACAAAGACCTAAATCAACGACGCGAGTGGATTGCGTACCTTCAAGCTGGTGCTAGTATAGTTGCTGACAGCGACCCTGCAGATGAGCACCCAGAGTGTCAAAACCGTAGGAATAGAATAATTCTTTATTTATATTTTTCTAGGTTTTAGTGACAGACAATACTGTAGGAATAGACTAATTTTTTATTTATATTTATTTAGTTTTTAGTGACAGTCATTATTGTAGGTAGAAATCAAAAACATGTAGTGACAATCCTCAGAACATGTAGTGACAATCCTTAGAACATGTAGTGACAGTTCCCCCCTTAAAGTTGACACTAGATTTGAGTGTCACTCAAAGTATTATTGACTTTTACTTACAGTTTTTAACTTTTAGTGAAACATTTTGTATGTCACGATAGGTCAATTTTTTTGTAATGCTTGATCCGTCCTGTGATCTCGTCTTGTCTCGTAAGGAATAGGACGTGCATGTTTAAGTTTAAAAAAAAATAAAGACAACACAATGGCAAGCTCGAAAAGGGACCGCGTTTAAATTAACCTTTAAATTATCCGTACCGTCTCAAATTAATTTAAAAACAAATGATTATTTTAGGTTATTATTACTTAACCATCTCAAAAAAATTAATCACGAACTTAATTATTTCTTTAAGTGCGTGTTTATGGCTCTTCAATATGTAGCATGTAAAAATTTGGTTGGGAAAAATTAGATGGAGTTTTTAAATTTTAAACTATCAATGTGTAATTAAATGCTGGTATAATATATTGGTGGATTGTTGTGGTGAGTTCTTTCAAGGATGCTTATTGAAGAGGAATTTATGGATGTACATTTTTTCCCCTGAGATGTATGTGCTATTTTCTACTTGTAGCACTTCTTGAATTAAAGTAGTGATTAATATTTATAAAAGATTACATAAAGTATTTATAAATATGCAACATATTAAAGTTCATTTTGGTAATTTGGACATCTAGAAAAAAATTTGATTTAAACTATCCAAACAAATATATTTAAGGTTTGTTCCTTAAAGTTTTTTTAGTAGTCACTTGTTTTAAAAAATCACTTTTAAGAATTTTTAACCATCTATTAAAAGTTTAAAAAAAAAAAATAGAATATGAAAATCTTAAAACTCCTTAAATTGAAAAGTTGTTTTGAATAATTTATTACAAAAATTATTTTTTATAATTGATTCTTTTAAAATAAATTATTTTCATTACGGTTTGATTGAACAATTTGATAATCAAAACCAAACTTCCTAAGAAGTAATTAGTCTAATTAGATAATTTTGAATTGTTGAATCATCAAAATTATATTTTCTAAGTTATAATTAGTCTAATTAGAAGATGTTGAACTGTTGATCTATCGAAATTAGAATTCTTAAGTCTAAATTAGTGTAATATCATCAAAGTTATAATCTATAAGTCGTAGTTAGTCTCGTTAGGTTAGATTGAACATTTGGATAATTGAATTTAACATTCCTAAATCTAAGTTAATCTAATTATGTGGTATTGAACTGTTGGATCATCAAAATTAGAAATAATTAGTCGTTTTTAGTTTAATTAGGCAGGGTTGGACCATTTGATAATCGAAATTGGAATTTCTAAGTTGCATCTTCAATATTAAAATTCCTAAGTCTAAGTTAATCTTATTAGGCAAGATTTAACCTTTAGACCATCAAACTTTGAATTTATAAGTGATAACTAGTTTCATTAGGTGAGATTCAACTATTGGATAATTGCTATAATAATTTATACACTGGCGTTAGTGTAGTTAAGAGAGATTAATTAGTTTAGATTGAATCATTAGATTTTTAAAATTAGAATTCCTAAGTAGTAGTTAGTCAAATTAAGCGAGATTGAAGTTTTGGATTATCGAAATTAATTTTCTAAGTTGAGGTTAGTCTAATTAGGTGAGATTAGACAATTGAATCATCAAAATTACAATTTCTACGTATAAGTTAGTGTAATTACAATTGAACTGTTGAATTATCAAAATTAAATTTATATCTCGTATTTAATCTAATTAGGTGAGATTAAACTATTGAATAATTAAAATTATAATTTCTAAGCAGTAGTTAGTGGAATTAGGTGAGCATAGATTGTTGGATCAACGAAATTTATATTCCTATGTTAAAGTCAGTCTTAATAGGTTAGGTTATTTAAGTTGTTAATTCAGTTTCATTCTAATCCTTTTAATTATTAACTCAATTTCAAATTAAGACATTTAATTTTTGTTTCATGTGTGTTAGGGATTGTTGCTAGCAATAGAAGAACTTCTACCTCGAGTTGAGCATAGATTCTATGTAAGACACCTCTACGTCAACTTCAGAAAGAAACACACAGAGAATATTTTAAAAGAACTATTGTGGAAATCTACAAAAACATCGTATCACTAACAATTGAAAAACATAAGTAGTAAATGAGAGTAGTTAATGTAGAGGCTTTCCTAGACCCTTACGAAGATTCCACCAAGATTTTGAAGTAATCAAGATTCACAATACATTTAAAACGTGATGTGTTGGTGAATAATATGATAGAGACTTTCAAGAGTGTTATCTCAAGGCTAATTGTTGACTCTAAGAGTAATTATGTGATTAATAACTCATTATAAACGGTGAAATTTACTAATCTAATTGTTGATTATTGACATGGTTTAAATTAATGATCAAACATACAAAATTTTATATAAATCTAAAATTTGTAGCTATGTAATTTATATCGATATTTCCTTATACTTTTTAAAAGTTTATTATATGTTCATTTGAAATTACTTAATGTAGTATCAAATAATTTTAAAATTTTATAAAAAATTATAGGATTGATCTACTCAATAGTAATTTTTTATTTCACAGTTGGATTAATGAAATTCATCATTTATATTGAGTTATTAAGTGAAGTAACTCAATATAAATAATAAATTTTACTAATCCGACTGTCAAATCAAAAGTTCTTATTGAATAGATGAACTCTAAAAAAAATTATAAAATTTTAAAACTATTTAATTTTTCATATAATAATTTCAAAAGAATGTACAATAAGCTTTTAAAAAATATAACTAAATATCGATTGTTAGATTACATAGCTACGAAATTTGGATTTATATAAAATTTTGTGTACTTGATCATTAATATACTATGTCAATAACCACTTGTTGATTTAGTGAAATTAATCATGTATATTGAATTATTAAGCGGTGTAATTCATCCAAGAGTTACTCTTGAAGTCAACGAAACCTCCTTATTTTTATCAATTTAAGAAATTGGTATCTCTTTTAAAATATGACATTTTTGGTCCCTCGTGCTGAATATGTAACTAAAAACTAGTAATGCGATATGCTATACATAACGTGACATAACATATCATACGATGACGTATAACGATTAACACCCATTAAATCACAATAAAACACTCTAAAAACTTAACCTTCAACTTCAAGAAAAAAATTATTTTATAATTTAATTAATAACATAAAAATAATTAACGCATCTAGATATTTCTATATCATGAAATCATATGCTATATTATTTAATATATGTCAAATAATCATTTTTTAAAATTCAAAATATGAGAAAATGACAAAAAATATCGTCTTTTAAAATAAAAAGACCAATTTAATGCATTGATGAAAATAAATAAACCAAACATATTAAACTTTTATATATCATTCTTGTACAGGAGACATATATTCTCTTATCAAATAGTAAAATTAAAAATGATCTTTTACAAATCGATTAATTAAAAGAAGAATGTGTATTTAATTAATAAAATGACTCTAAAATAAGTGAAAAATCACACAAATTCATAAACAACATGTATTACATAAATCACTAATTTAATGACAATCACAATTTATGACTAATACCCATAACTTACAAATTTTTATCAAATTCACGAAACTCACAATCTATTCAATCATTTACAAACCTATGACAATCAAAACAGAAACTATATATGATACTGATCATTCGTTTGCTTTGATTTCTCTCTTTCTGAACAGTCAAAAACTATGAACGATGATTCAAAAGTCAAGAACTAAAGTGGAAACAAAACTCTATATAAAAATATCTCTTTTATTATTGCAAACCACTAAACATAAGACATTTGAACTTATCCAGTTCAAAATCTTTTCATCACATAACATAAGATGAGAAATTCACTTCTTATTATCACTTTTTTTTCTAAGCTTATTCTCACTAATTAATTCAACTAAAAAGGAAGGGGAATTTGATGATAATTATTCCAAGAATCATACTCTCCCTTTGAATCTCCAAACCTTTTCAAATCAACAACCGAAGATCCACCTTCCATCCTTGCCTTCTTAGCACTTATTTTCATCTTTAAAATATTGTCTCTAATTTCTTTTCCTTTATTTGATTCCATCAACTCCATAACTCTCTCTCCCAATTCGGTCCCACTTACAAATCTGTTTGTTGACTGATTCAGTTTCAATGCAATTTTCCCTTCCTGTACCAAAATCAATCTATTTAATTTTTGCTCTGCATAAAGTGGCCACGTAATCATTGGAACTCCTTCACAAATAGCTTCTAAAATTGAATTCCACCCACAATGAGTAACGAACCCTCCCACCGAGTCATGACTTAATATCGCTCTTTGTGGGGCCCAGTTCCTCACTACCATTCCATTCTCCTTTGTTCTTTCCAAAAATCCTTTCGGCAACAATTCATCCAAACTCAGCTCCTCTAAATCCAACTTGGTTCTAACAATCCACAAGAATCTTTGCTTACTTTTCTCCAATCCAATTGCTATCTCATTTAACTGAGCCTTAGAAAATCTTCCCATGCTTCCGAAGCTCAACAACACAACGCTTTGACTCGGTTGTGAGTCGAGCCACCTCATACATCGATTTTCATCTTTTTCATACAAGGCTGAAATCACAGGTCCGATGCAAAAAATCAATGGAGTTGTTCCGTCAGGAACACACAACCCATCTCTCATAGCTTTAATAACTTTTCTTTCAATAGCATCAAAACTGTTTACAAAAATTCCATCACTTTCTCTCATTGATTTAGCACATTCAAGCAACATTTGGTAACTTGGACTCGTTGGATCGACCGCTTCTTCGGGCCAGTCATCGACAAATAACCTCGGTAACCCGGGGAGTTCAATAGGTGTATGAATGTCAAAGTCCTTTATGGGTTTTGTGGCATTTTTATGAAAAGTTGGAAAGTGAAGAAAAAATGATAGCATGGAAGCTGATGAGGTGAAGTAAAAGTAAATAGGGATTTGTAGAGTGTTGATAACTTGTGAAGCACTATAGTTGAAGAAATCCAAAATAACTCCTTTGAGGTTTGTAGTTTTTGAGATGGATTGAAGAATATGGTGAACATGGTGGTTGCAATGAGGGGAGAGTTCAAGGGTGTGTAAGTGAAGTGGAAGTGTTAAAGTGAGTGAAATGGAAGGAATGAATTGGAAGTTTATGGAGGGAAATTTGGAAGAGATAGAAGTTGTGTATTGAGTGGTGGAATCATTGTTATTGTTGGTGGTAATGTTTTGGTTAGGTGGATTGAGAATGAGAATTTGGATGGAAAATGAAGGGTGGTGGGTTAATATGAGTTTTCCAAGTTCAACCATGGACATTAAATGTCCACTCCCAACAGCAGGGTAAAGAACTATTGTGTCCTTCATGGTTGAGAATATAGAAAATTGTTTTCTTTTTCTTTTTTTTATTTTTATAAAAAAAGCAGGACAATTGTTTTCTTAGGACTACCTTAATTAGATAGAAAGTGAATGAGTGTATTTATAGAAAAATTGTGCCCAACTATGCTATTAAAAATAAAAAAATTATGAGTGTATACCCATATACCTTTTTACAACTTGAGAGAAGAAAAGACACCCATACACCTTTTTTACAATTTGAGAGAAGAAAAGATAGAGAAAGTAATTATATGATATAAAAGTGATGTAATAAGAAGAAAAAGATAGACTACCTTTGAATGCAATAATAATTTATTGTATTAAATTGATTTTTAGTTATTTATGTGCCACTATACGTTGATTGTTTAAAGTAATTTTCTTTTTTTGTGTTTTCTTTTTATTTAAATAAAATATATATATATTCATTTATTTAAATTGATAGAATAATGTTGTCAAAATTAAAAAGAATAATTTTTTAAACAAATTTATAACATTCGAGTTTATAGTATAAAATGACAAAATATATATAAATGTGACAAAATTAAAGTGTAGAAATACTCATTTTTAAAGATATGTAATGTTCAATATGTCAAACTCATTTATTTTGTAATTAACAGAAGTTAATATATCAATTTAAACCAAAAGAACACCACAATAAGATGAGAAGTCAAACAACGTCACACATATAAAACACGATTTTTTTTTAAATATATATGAAAATAATGTAATTAGTTAAAATGAGAGAGAAAAATGATTTACAATTATATATTCTTCTCTTGTATATGGATGAAAAAGAAATAGGATTCACCGCGATGGTTGAATTCAAGTCGTCAACCCAGTCAAAGAATCAAACCGAATGACAAGAGCCTATGGCCTAGCCTACATCAGACGCATGTTATAACATATTTTTCTTTTAAATAGACAAGATCAAGATTTCTAAAAAAAGTTATTTAGTTAAAAAAGATAAGGTTACATGCCACATAATAAATTTTTTAGGCCGACCTATTTAAATAAATACAAAAAATATTTTTTTACTACTATAATTATTGTATTAAATTTTGATATTTTTTTTAGATATTCAACTTTTAACAATTTACGCATATATATTAACCTACTTTAATTTTTGACATATTTAAATGTACTATTATAAAATAGAATTGAAGTAAGACATGTATAAAGTCATATTCTTCAAAATATTATGTTAAATATCAATATAAAACTTAATTTCATGGACATATTAGCTCATCAATCTACTTAAAGATATATTTGATTATTTATTCACAAATGATAAAATGAAATAGACTTTTAAAAAAACTAACATGCTATATCATACTTCTATCATGACCAAAATAAATCTATAACATCTCACAAACTAGACTTAGACGCATCAAAATCTAACTCGGTTCAACTTATTTTTACTCATGTTTGAGACTGCTAGGAGGCTACTAGGTGTTCTGGAAACTCTCTTTATTTTGTTTTCTATCTATACCTATTTTTCTTTTAAATGGTTTATTGTAATAATTGATATAGATAAATCACTTTCCCTTTTTTTGTCAACTAATATAGACAAATTACTAAACCTGTCTTTTTATGCTATGCTGCGTTTGTTTATTCGAGAGTACTCACTATATATATTGGCAACATGCACGCAAAGTCGTGCGAGTCGTTTGCATGGATTTTGTCAACCGGCTGCGAAGGGCATATTGCAACGTAAATAATACTATTCTAAAGTAAAATATAAATAAATAAAAGATATTAAAAAATTAATCTATTTAGTTTTAATTTTTAATTAAATAGATCAAATTTTTAATTATATTTTATTTCAGATAGAATATTAATATTTAATCCCAGAGTGTTTCATAATAATCTTACATGAACCTGTTGTACAATGTTTTTAATGATATTTTGATGTTTTCAAAGGATAATTTTATAATTATATTAAAAGATACAGATTTAAATCAGAGAAAAAACTTAAATTAGATAAAAAAAAATATAAATGTTAACTTTGTAATTGTTTTAAATTAAAAGGTCCAAATAATATTATATGTAAATATAAGATAAATGGCTTTTTAACAAAAATAAAATAAATGACTTATGATGTAATTACTTCTATATTATATGTACTAAATCTATAATTACTATTATAATCTAACAACTTAAAAAAAAAAAAAAAAATTGGCGCCTGAACCATGTATAGTCACAATATCAACATGTGACTTAATTCTAACCAAATTTTCTAAAAGAAATGCTAGATATAATAACCATCATTGATTCCTACACTAATACCTAAAGTCTATCTATTCATACATGCATGTGCAATTGAACCTAAAAGGTATGGTTTTTTCTATACATTATCTCTAATTAATAAAATTCTTGAAGTTAAATAATTATCACCAAGCAATTTTCGATTCTGATTATCACCAAGCCATTTTTGACTAATTAATGATGTCTCATTGTGGTCAGATGATTATGTTTGACTTTTCCTATCATTGCATTTAGATTTTGAACAATTTGATGTTTTAATGTTTTGTCATGGTCTCCAAGTTTGTAGTTCCTTTCTATTTTGTTAAGCATGCCAATGCCATGTGTTTGTTTTAATTTAGTATTTTTTGCAAGTTTCTGTTTTATCTGTCTTGGTAAGCATAATCAATGCTTAAATGGAAATTATATTGATAGCAATAACTAAGTATTGCTTATATTGTAGTCTTAAATAATGGATTATATATATCTATTACTATTATAATCTAACAATTTTTATATGTAAAATTTTCCCGCCTAAACAAAGTTTTGCATAAATAAAAAACATGTGACTTAATTCAAGATAAATTTCCTATTATGTTGAAAAGATAAAAATATAATAACTCTTCTTGCTACCTACATTAATACCTAAAGTCCATCGAGTACTACAATCAATTCTACAACACAACTAACATTAAATGTTCAGTTTGACAAGCCACACAAATTAACCAATAACAACAAAATGTCCACTCTCAATGCAAACTTGTACATGCTAACCCGATCCTAAACTTTTGAACACCAATTAGCTGCCAACTTTCTATACATTTATTCAAGCAACACAAATATATATGACAAACTAACACAATTATAATTAAGCATAGGCCCCCCTCAAATAGATAAGTGTTAATTACCAATGAAGCATGCACACCTTTAATATTATAAGTGTTAATTACCACTGTTCTTAATAATTACGGTTGCATCTAATAAATTGAGATTTTCGTGACCAACACAATGCATTAATTATGGGAAACAAATTAACACAATATCCCAAATTCGATGTACACCATTTTTGTGGTAATCTTGTTAAGAATTATGGTAGAGTCCAAGAAAGAGAAAAATAAAACTTAAAATGATTATATGAATTATTATTTTTATAATTAGAATATGATGCACTTTTATATAGTGCTATTAATGTAACTAATCTAACAACTTTCACCTAACCATAAGTAATCTTAACTACCTCTAATAGTCCCTTGCAAGTTGGAAGTATGTAACAACATTTCTAACTTGGAAAGAACACTACAAGAAAAAGAAAAATACAATAAAAGAAAATTATTATAAAAAGATAAAAGTGGTAATCACTTCAGCTAAATAATAAAATTCATGTAGAAAGTGGCAGCGGTCGATGTGCATAACTCTCGTAGAAGTCTTCGGCCTCTTTGGGCTAATTTGAAAATCTTCTGGTGTCTCCACGACACTCACTCCAATATAGAATCCATAATTCCAACATTGAATATTCAAATGTCAAATGTGACCAACAAAGTTTAACCATAATATGATGGAAGCACAAAGAGAATGAGAAATATTTAATACCATATGGTAAAAGAACAAAGAAAATGGTAATTACTTTACTACCATATGGTTGAAGTACAAAGAGAAAGCCAACAATGGCTAAAAAGAATGAAATTATAATGAAATATATCACTAAAGCATCTTCAATCTTGAATCTACAATTATTATACAATCAAGTTGAAAAAGAAGAAAGAATCACAAATTTGGATTCAAAATGAGAAAAAAAGATAATGTAAATTTGGAAAAAGAATATAGCGGAATAATTATTATTGCTCTAATACCATGTTAAAAATTATGGTAGAGCCAAAGAAAGAGAGAAATAATTAAAGAGAAAAATAAAACTTGAAATGATTATATGAATTATTATTTTTATAATTAGAGTATGATGCACTTTTATAGTGCTATTACTATAACTAATCTAACAATTTTCACCTAACCATAAATAATCTTAACTACCTCTAATAAATCTCTTAACATTTGCTTATAAAATGGTGAGCATACAACTCCTTAATTCCATAAACATTTATTTGTACATATTCTGAAAATAGAAGACAAAAATGTGGTCGAAAGGGTTGTTCACGAGTGAGTGAAGGCTTCTTCATTGTTACAAAAGCATAAGTTTTTTGTATATGTATTTTCTTCTTCAAGGCTCACTTTGTATATTATTTTTGTGTATCCTCAATTATTAATTTTATGTATTAGTGAGACATACGTATACTTTAATATTCACTTTTTTTCACCAATTAAGTTAATTCGTTTATATCATTCTCCTAAATTCACTACGCCAAAATTAACATTTTACAGTGCGCCTTTTACAACGTTTTTTTTTTGTTTACTAAAAACGCTGTTGTAAAATTAACGGATGATGCAACGCTTTTCCGGCTTTAGCAAAAACGCTGTTGTAAAATTAACGGATGATGCAACGCTTTTGTTGAAAACGTTGTTGTAGGGTCACATAACACTCTCACATAATGTTTACAATGCTTTTTTACGGTGCTTGTATACAAGCGCTGTAATAACGCTCTCACATAATGTTTACAACGCTTTTAGAGCGCTTTGTATATAAGCATTGTAAAATATAGCGCTTTCACACAATTACAGGGTCTTTTAGAGCGTTTTGTATATAAGCGCTGTAAAATAGTGCGTATTTGATAAAAATTATTCTCTTTAAATAAATAAAAACATATTTAATACGTTATCTCCCTAACCCTACGAACCCTCCTCCCCTCTATTGTGTGAACCCTCCTCTACTTTGTGTCGTCTTCTCGCTGAACCCTCCTCTACTGTGCATCAATTTCTACCGAGTGATTGTTGTCTCAGGTACTATATTTATTAATTTATTGTTGTCATTAAAACTGATAAATTGTTACCTGATAAATCATATAAAATGTTACATGATAGTAAATGACATAACCTTGATAAATCATATAAATTGTTACATGATAAATCAAATAAATTATTACCTAATAAATCATATAAAATCTGTTCTTTTTTTAAATCTGTTCAATTTGTTTTGTTTTGAAATTAGACTTGTATGCATAACCTTGGACCTTCGTTTCCATTTTTTAATATTAGACTATATATACTATAGATTGGTATAATGTTATCAGTAGCTTATCATTTGTGTAACACCACATTCATATAGATCATATAAAATGGACCGGAAATGGATGTCTGCCAATCAATTGTCAAAAGAGTATGAAAATGGAGTGAATGAGTTTGTTGAGTTTGCAGTGAAGAATGCAAAGAGTATGCAGTGAAGAATTCAAAAGACCCAAATCGAATCATTTGTCATTGTTTAAAATGTTGTTTTGGAAAACGCATTAGAGCAAATCAATTGGAAGGACATTTAGTATGGCATGAAATTGATCAAAGCTATACATGTTGGATAAGACATGGTGAGAAAAAAAAAGGAACACTAATTTTGAGATTGGTTCGACATATGCTTCAAATGATTTCGGCACAAATACAAATGAGCGAGACTGAGTTGAGGAGATTGCAAAAGCAGTTTAAGAAGATCTTCAGGATTGTCCTAAAATGTTTGAGAGTTTATTGAGTGATGCAGAGAACCATTATATAATGGTTGTACTAAATTCACAAGACTGTCGGTGATATTAAAGTTGCACAACTTAAAAGCGATTAATGGGTGGTCTGATAAAAGCATCACATAATTATTAACATTCCTAAAAGATATGTTGCCAAATGATAATGAATTTCCCAGTCGAACCTACGACGCTAAACCAATTTTGTGCTCTATTGGCATGAGTTACGACAGGATTCATAGTCTCCTAAAGATTGCATTTTATTTTGAAGCGAATATGAATTACTAAAAGCATGTCTGAAATTAAACGTCTCTCGATATAAGAAGAAAGAGTATACTCCAGCAAAAGTCGTGTGGTATTTTCCAATAATACCAAGATTTAGACGCATCTATCACAGTGAAGAATGTGACACCCTAAACCCCAAATAATTTTTTTTTTTTTTTTATAAAGAGTATCACATAATCATAAGCATGTCACATAAATCCAAAATTTCCATCAAACATAATGGATTCGAAATCATAGTATCAAACAACAGAATTCTTTTTGAAGTACACATACTCATGTTTTAAATTCAGTGCAAATATAGTCCCAACCCGATGTCACTATCAGAGCGGGAATTCCCAAAATAAAATACTCAAAATAACATCAACACAATGCATAATAATGAAGGTCTCCAAGGCATGGTGGCTTCCGCCTCTCCTGATGGTATTAGTCATCACCTGCAACTTACAACTCGTCTGCGTCCGTCGCAAACGCCAAACACAAACAACGAGGGGTGAGTATCGAAATTATGTAACAGTATAAAATACACGAGGAGAACACGCAAACAATCAAATTATCACAATCTCAAAACAGTCAAGTGTATAATATCAGCGACTTATCAAATTCATTCATAATAAGACAATCAAAATAATGAAATGCTATGGATGTCCTATACTCTATACTTCATCATTTGGTACCATTCTACTCTGAAGTACTTGGTTAGGAGGCCTGATACTATGCCACTACAAGAGTGGACGGACAATTCATGAATGGCCAAGTCCTCATAGATCCCCTCAACTCAACCCGAGACACATATACGCGACAGTCGGGGTACTCTTGTGTTGCACGGTAGTTCCCGACCTTAGGGAATAACCCACTAATCCACTTAGGAATTCCCCACTAGGTGTACCCCCAAGGTCTATCAGTCTTACCTTACAGTTCGACTGTAGCCCTCCACGATCAGGCTCATTCAGTTGTACTTCCCCGAATCACTAGGTTTGTCAGACCCTCCCTATATGATGACAAAACAATCCTAACTCCAAATCTACAACACATATCTCAGACTTACTCGATCATCACTACTCACTAAGTTTCAGTTTGACTTCACGATATTCGTCATCATATATCTTTATCAGTCAATCACAATAAAATCACAATATTTGGTTTACACTACTCACAATACACAATCCAATTTCATCAATCACATAATAAGGAATTCAATCGGTGATACATTCTAGTAATATCATAAATTCAATCAAGTAACAAAACATTCAAGTTCAAATCATTCAGACATTAACAATCAACAGAAGATTTCATAAAATCAGACAACATGCAATCTTAATATAAATAAATTCACGACAATTCTACAAGTTGCTAAATTATATTTTAGTCCTCACTATTACCATCCACATCTTATTAATTAATTATTATTACTCAATAGGGCTCAACTGTACGTAGTAAGCCCCGAATGAACATTTGGGAATTTCAGCATTCCCGTTCATCTCACGTTATTTTATACTCATAAGATCGAACCTCATCCCACCCCTTACCTCGGCT
>NC_021166.2:51365586-51446169 GCF_000331145.2 Cicer arietinum
GTTATTATTATTATTATTATTATTATTATTATTATTATTATTATTATTATTATTATTATTATTATTATTATTATTATTATTATTATTATTATTATTCCATTCTATTAGGACTAAAGGTAACAACTAGTGTAGCAACACAAATTCACTCCTTGTATTATTTTATTTATATCTATATATATATATTTGTTTATTTTATTTTATTTATTTATTTCATAAGTTAAATATAGTTAATATTAATGATTTAAATCAATTACTAAGGCAAACACACAGATACACCTAAAGAAATTAGAACACATATTAACATTCATAAAAAAAATAGTATTGTATCATTATACTATTTAAAATAGGGTAATGAGAAATTGGGGTGTTACAAAGAAGATTCAAAACACTTGACATGACATGCAGATGAAAGAATTAGAGATGAAAAGTTTCGACACCCTATATATTCTCCACAACGTGCAAAAATTGATCACGAATATCATGATTTCGGGAGAGAGTCAATAAATCTACGACTTGCGCTTTCTATTGATGGAATGAATCCACATGGTCTTCAAAGCATCTCATATAGCATGTAGCCTATGATTTTGTTGATTTATAACCTACTTCCATGGTTATGTATGAAGCTTAAGCTTATGATGTTGTCTCTATTAATTTCTGGATTCAAACAACCAGGGAATGATATCGACGTATACTTGAGTCCTTTGATTGAAGATTTAAAAAATATGTGGGAGACAAATGTAGAAGTTTATGATGGGTATAAATTACAAAGAAGATTCAAAACACTTGACATGACATGCAGATGAAAGAATTAGAGATGAAAAGTTTTGACACCCTATATATTCTCCACAACGTGCAAAAATTGATCACGAATATCATGATTTCGGGAGAGAGTCAATAAATCTACGACTTGCGCTTTCTATTGATGGAATGAATCCACATGGTAATTTATCAGGATATAGCATTAAAGGCCAGTGTGCATGTACTATATGTGAAGAGAGTACATATTGGATGCAATTGAAAAATTGTAAGAATAACATATTTCTTGGACATCGCAAATTTTTACCTTTTAGTCATCAGTATCGTGGGTGGAGAAATGCATGCAATGGAAAATCAGAGGAAGATACTGCTCCTTTAGCACTGATGGAATATCAAATATTTGAAAAGGTACAAGATTTGACCAATAAATTTGACAAACCTTTTGCGGGAGAGCTTGTCGAAACTAGGTGGAAGAAAAAGTCATTTTTCTTTGAATTGACATATTGGAATTCATTGTATGTAAGACATTTTCTCGATGTGATGCATATTGAAAAAAAAAATGTATTTGATAGTGTTATTAGTACGTTACTCAATGTTCCAGGAAAGTCTAAGGATGACATCAATGCAAGATTGAACTTGGTCGATATGGGAATAAGAAATGAATTGGGTCCCGTAAAGAAAGAAAATTGCACATATCAACCTCCAGCTACTCATACTCTAACTAGAAAGGAAAAAAATTGTTTTATGTAAATTTCTACACGAAGTTAAAGTTCCAGAAGGATACTCTTCAAACATTAAAAATTTAGTTTGTATGAAAAACCTCAAGTTAAAAGGTTTGAAGACCCGTGATTGTCATGTTCTAATGGAGCATTTGATACCATTAGGTATACGTTCCATTTTACATGAAAAAGTTCAATGAGCCATAACAAAATTATGTTTCTTCAATGAAATTTTTAGTAAAGTGATCGATCCTCATAAATTACTAACTTTGCATAAGGAAATTGTTGTTACTTTGTGTGAGCTTGAAATATATTCCTCACCCTCGTTTTTTGATATAATGGTTCACCTTACTGTTCATCCTGTTAAGGAGACACAACTTTGTGGGCCAACTTATGTGAGATGGATATATCCGATAGAATGATATATGAAAATATTAAAAGAGTACGTAAAAAGTAAAAGTCAACCAAAAGGTTTTATTACTGAACGATACATTGTCGAAGAAACTGCTGAATTTTGTACTGAATATTTATCCAATGTTGAATACATAGGGCTTCCCATGTCTCATCCTTCAAGAAGAGTAACTAGAGAATGTATAATTGGAAAGAAAGTAATGACTATATAAAGGACAAAATGGGAGAAGGCACAATTGTATGTTCTGCACAATGATGATGAGGTTCAACCATATGTTACAATATACATGGATCAATTATCTAGTTTGAACACGAATAAAATTCATAATTGGATAACATGAGAGCACAATCTAAGTTTTATGACATGACTAAAAAATCACATTAACTCAAAGTTTGATATAGACCTCAGTTCAATTTCACAGAGATTGATGTGGCTAGCAAATGGTCCGAGTTTACATGTCTTTTCTTACACTGGTGATGTAACTAATGGCTACACATTTTATACCAAAGAACAAGATGATCAAACTACTATGCAAAATAACATAGTCACTCTCGCAGCTGAAGCAATACATATCTCAAGTGCAAAATACAAAAACTCAATATATGAAAATCTATCATATTTTGGGGTTATCGAGCACATATGGGAGTTAGATTACACAATGTTTCGTGTTCCCGTTTTTGGTTGCAAATGGGTCGATAATAATAATGGCGTTTGGATTGGTGAGTCAGAGTTCTTACTTGTCAATTTTAATAGGGTGTGATACAAAGATGAGCCTTTTATTTTAGCGTCACAAGCTCAACAAGTGTTTCATGTCACTGATCTTGTTGATGATAAATAGTCCATTGTCCTATCGACTAATAAAATAAGTGATGATAACAATAACAATGAAGATCTTGGTAATGATCTTTTCTTTGCGACATCACAACCACGTGAAATTGATTCAATTGATGATGGTTTATATCTTAGAGATGATCATGATGAGGGAATTTGGATTAATCCATCATTTCGTTTCATTAAGGGACAAATAAATGTGAATCACACTAGGAAAAGAATAAGGGCATCTTAAGGTGTTTGATTTTTTTTATATAAGCCATGTAATTTGAACTCATCATTTAATTTATACTAAGTTCATGTAATTTAAGTGTTTGACTTGCCAGAACTGAGTATTTTAGCATTTAGCTTGTACTATATTTGATTTTCTGCTTATACTGATTTTCTGTTTCTATTGATTTTTTGCTTATACTGAACTTGAACTTGAAAAAACTATGTTTGACTGGGCATTTTCCTTCAACTTGAACTGATCTCAATCGGAACTGATCATGTAATTTAACATTTAGCATTGATATATAGGTATTTAACTAATTATTTGGAGAGAAAAAAATTCAAATGTAGGTATTTTACAAACATTGAACTGAAATTGTAATTTATCATATTTAACTTAACTGAACATAAACTTGTAATTTTAAAGCGCTTTTGTCCATAAGAATTGTAAAAGGCGTTAAAAAATTAAATTAAAAATCATTTTAAAGCGCTTTTTGTCCATAAGCGCTTTAAAAAGCTTTTAAAAATTAAATTAAAAATAATTTACATCGCTTGTTCTATAAGCGTTGTAAAAGGTTTTCAAAAAATTAAATTACAAACATTTTACAGCGTTTATTCTATAAGCGCTATAAAAAGTTTTTAAAAATGCTCATATACAGCGTTTTTAATAATTTACAGGGCTTTTTGTCCATAAGCGCTGTAAAAGGCTCATATAACGCATTTAATACAATCTTTTAAAGCGATTTTTATAGTCTTTTAAAACGATGTAACATGTTAGGTCTTTTAAAGCGTTTTTTGGACAAACGCTGTAAAATGGTCTTTAAGTAAACTGATAATAAGAAACCACTTCATTTTTCTCTTCATTACGTACTCTCCCTACGAACTTGACAGTGCGAAACCTTCTCGTTTTCATCTTCGTTAGTCTCTATACGAACCCTACTATCCATCTTCTCCCTCTTCACTATTATCCCTACAAACCCTTTTCATTATTATTCCTACGAACCCTATCCATACGAACCCTATTGGGAACCCTCCATACGAACCCTCTCCATACGTATTTATGCATCCTCTTCTCGTTGTTCCTACTTAAGTAAAGTCGTAACCCTAAACTCAGTGATTTTTGTTGTCAAGTATTGTATTTATTAATTTGTTGTTGTCACTAAACTGCATGTTGAACTTACACTGCTACTTAGACTACTGCATGTCGAACTTGTTGAAGTTATACTGAACTTATAATTATACTATGTGAAATGTGTAGATAAATGGATTTCAATAATGATTTAGATCATCAAAATGATAGAGTTTTCAATATTGAGAGTTATGAAAACGAAGTTAAACATGGAACAACTATTATGCAAAAGGTCATCAAAGCAAGAAGTAGTGGAATTAAATTTAAGATATACTATACTTGGTTCAGAATTTATTTTATATCTTTTTTGAAAGCATGGAGTTACTCTATGAGTTTATTAGGTGGGATGGAATCAAAATGGTCAGCCAATTGAGCCCAACAGTTCAATGATGGTAAGTTAGTTTGATGCAGTTGTTCGTCAAAATATCCCAATAACAATTGATGATTGGAGAGATAAAGTTTCGAAGGATGCTAAAGATATATTGTGAAATGATATACAAGTAACTTTTTTACTCCACTTTTTTCTTACTTAGAATTTTTTCCATTGAAATACTTTTGCTCATACTCTATCTTTATTTGGTTTGTAGTCAACATTTAACGTTGATGAAGTACGGAAAAATTATGTGCTTAGAGTTGCCGGAAAAATACACAGAGGATTTAGATCTCATTTGTCAAATTGCTACTTAAGATATCGTGATGGAAATTTGAATGTTGAAGCTCCGAAAATATACAAAAACTACATATCAAATGAAGAATGTAGCGCATTTGTAGCTAAACGTGTTGACTCCGTTTTTGTGGTAATATTAATTTATTAGTATTCGTGTTTTATTCATATTCATAGTGTACTTTTTTACATGATCATTATTTTTGTATATAGAGTATAAGTATGACAAATCGTGAGAGAGCAAAAAATTCAATGCATCCATACAAAAAATTGCATATGGGGTATGTACCTTTAGTGCAAAAAACTATAAGTAAACAACACTTTTATATAATGTGGTAGTTTATAAACTATAGTTTCTAACTAACATTTTGTTTATGTCTTAACGAATAGCTTTAAGAGACGAAATCCGATCAACCATTAGTCGTCATATTTTGTGGAAGGAGGCTCGTTTGAATAAAGATGGAATAGTTGATAATGAAAATGTTCAACAAGTGATAACATAATGTGAAAGTATATTATCACTTTAATAATTTTTAATATTGTATTTTAAAAATGATATTGAATTTATCTTTTTAATCATACATGTATTTTAGGAGAATCTAGAACAATGTTATGAAAATTCGGAGGAGAATAAACAAGTTAGTTGTAGCGACATACTTGGTAAGATATTTAATATTCCTGAATATTATGCTCGTGTGAGGGGTAAAGGATTTGGTGTAACTCCAAAAAACTATTTTTCACATGAGATCGTACAAATCCATCTAATGAGGAGGTACTAGATAAGCTGAAAATCCTAACAGAGCAAGTTGCATTTTTTGGTGAAAACGAATAAGGAAAAGCAACTTCTGAAGTGTCAACGTGAAATACAACTA
Source organism: Cicer arietinum (assembly GCF_000331145.2). NCBI lineage: Eukaryota > Viridiplantae > Streptophyta > Magnoliopsida > Fabales > Fabaceae > Cicer > Cicer arietinum. Next base: position 51,371,180 of record NC_021166.2, read on the forward strand.
GATAGTGAAAATGGTAGTTGCAACATTGGTCGTAAAAGTCTTCCAGAGGTAATTAATTACTTAATAAAATAAGAAATTCATTCAACATGATTGTTTTACATACTTATGTATTAACCATTGATTTAGGGTGTCTCATTTTGCGTGTTATACTTATCCTCTGCTACTCATCGCATGGTTGAAAAAGGAACATTGTATAATACCTTGAGAGAAGTATTACATCATACTCCGATCCCTGTCGGCCATGTTAAAGTTCCACCTGTGATTGCTTTTGAACCACTTGTACCATTGCTTATACCCGGCAACGATGGAGATATGAAGTTTTTGGGAAAGCAATAGGTAGTTACGTGGCATGGCCCAAAAATCTTGTTGGCATATATACGGTATGTTTAATTGTTATGTTTGTTTAATTGTATGATTATGATTGATTATGTTTAATGCTGATTTTTCCGCTGTTAACTTTAATTTCACATTTATTTAGATTCTTACAAAGTCTAAAGAGAATGATAAAAAGATTCCTCACAACGAATCAGTCATTTCACCAGAAAACGTTTGACATATACATCAATTGAATGCGAAATGATTAGCTTACTATAATAGCTAACACGCTGTAAACTTCATTTTTTCAGATTCAAGCAAAACCCGCCACACCGCAAATCTGCCAAAAATCAGTCGCACCGCAAATGCAGGTTCGTGGTAAAAATAAATCTGGCAAAATTCAAAAACTGGATTCTAGAAAATTAGTTGCTGCTCCTAAAATAAGTCATCCACACATTTCTCGATTTGGGTCGTGACTTGACATACAAGAAAAAATGAATATGGACAACAATGATTCACGTATCATACATAGGGAGAAAGGTATTTTCGGAGATGAGTATGAAGAATTACTTGATAAAGATCACATATATGAACTCCTCAATCATAAGGAGCTGAGTGCTACTGTCATCAGCATATACATTAGGTAATTAAAATACTTTATTTAAGATAAAAATTACTTTTAATTGCATCATTGCCACATTTATTGGTAATTAATTTAATTTGATATTTTCATTGAAGGTATTTTTATGAAAAGTTGGTGAGCATGCGCAAATTGACAGATAGATTTTCATTCTTATCTCCCCATAAGCTATCCATGTTTAAACTCGATCCAGTTAATGTAAAAAAAATATGTTGTTGATATACTTTTGGAAAATAAAGAGAAAGATAAATTTTTCTTGCGCCATATAATTCAGGGTAATTAGATATTCTTTATCTATATCTTTTTTAATTTATGATACTTTATCAGTTGTGTAAACAAAGTTGTCAACCAAATTTTTGTTGTTGTAGGCAACATTAGGTGTTGTTTGTCATCAATGCCACCTCTGAAATTATATACTATTTAGATCCACTACACGATCAATATAACAATCACTCAGATATAAATAATATTTTTGGTACGTAAGTAATATTCATTTATTTCTTATATATATAAATAATGTGTTTGATAATTGAACAATAATCACATTTATTTGATAGTAATTTACAAGTTTTCTGCGCTCAAAGAGGTGCTACAATGTCGATGTATAAGTCAAACAACATCACATAAATTCCAATAAAGGTTTGAAATTTTTGTTATAGAACTTAATTATATGCCTTTAAAATTTCGTTTACAATCAATGCATAAATATTTATTGTTGTACATGTTTTTTTTATAGTGTCCTCGCCAAATTAACAACATAGGCCGCGAATACTATATATTGCGATTCATGAAGGAGATTGTTGTTTGAATTAAAAAATTGCAATTGTGTCAATATGTGCTTGATGAATATGATTTTGGAAAAAAATTTAAATCTCATTTAAAGACAATGCTTTTTTAAAAGAATGCATTTGAAGACCTGCTTATACAAAAACACTTTTTTAACCAGCAATATTGTTTTTTAGAATAGATTTACAGCGCTTCTAAAAATGTAACTATTACAGTGTTTTTTTTATTTAAAAAAATGTTGTAAATCTATTATAAGGATGCACATATTACAACGCTTTTCTTACAAAAGCGTTGTAAACCTAGTATAACAAGTGCACTATATATGCACTTATTACAATGCTTTTTTAAAAAAGCACTGTAAAACTAGTATAACAAGCGCGTTATATATGCACCTATTACATCGATTTTTTTAGTAAGAAAAACGCTATAAAACGAGTCTAAGAGAAACGTTGAGCGCTATATATTACAATGTTTTTTATTTTAAATAGCGATGTTGTATCTTTTAACATCACTAGATACTACAACGCTTAAAAGCGCTGTAAACGTCTTTAAAAAAGTACTGCAAAATACTATTTTTGGCGTAGTGATTTTTTATTACTAATTTTTGTTAATGGGACTCATAACATTCGTATTCCTGAAATACCTCATTAGAAAAAGTTCTCTATTTCTTTTTTAATTTGTTCTCCCTTTATATATATATAATGAGATTGAACCAACTAAAATGAAACAAACACAAAAGTCTAATTGACTAAACAAACCTCCTAATAAGGTGGAGGTCTAAGACTTTGTCAAACAAAAATAATACAAAACTAAACTAATAACAATAGATAGTTTACTAATTTTTGTGGTTGCAACGTAAAAGATATAGAAGGAAATGTTAGTCAGGTTTTTGAACGGGGATTAGATGTGTTGTTTTTGAATTTAAAAAAAAAACCTTTTGAAAACAATTTATGCCACCGAAAATATTACTGGGTTGAATCGCAGACTAGGTCGCTCTCTTTAAGACGTTTCGAGGCACTGCGCAAATTGTGCAAGATAGACTATTAACCACGATGTCCCCAGGATAAAATAGCTCAGATACTCTGTATCGGAGTTCTACTGCACTGTAGAAAACCGTTCTAGAATTACACCCTTAATATGGCAGTCGTACGACTGACACTCGTAATATGACACTAAGACCACTCGAAAGAAAGAGAAGAAACAATAAGAAGGGGGAGAAGTGAGAAAAGCCTCAGATACGGGGAGTTTTTGGTGTGATTTTCCAAATGAGGAGAACCCTCTATTTATAGAGGAAATCCGCAACTGAATCTGAGAAAATCAGAGATCTATCAGAACATGCGCTCCAAGAAGTGGGCTCATATACGTGCACTCCAAAACCCAAAACGTGTGCTCCAAACTTAGGGTTTTGACTCTGACTTTTGACCGGGCAACAAAAGAAACGTGAGACCAAAGATTAGGGTTTTGACCGGGGAAAAACAAATGCACGAATTCAGGGAGGTATCGATTAGAGATAAAACGCAAGCAATCATTTAATTAAAAATAATTAATTAATTTTTATGCCAAAAAATAATAATACACCACGTAGCCAAAGCTAAGGCCAAAGCCAAGCCAAGTCGGGCTGGCCGGACGGCAGCGGCGACACGCGCGTATGTGGTGGTCAATATTGCTTGTGTTCTCCCTCCTTCACAAAATTGGGGTGCCTCTTGGGGCCTTCCCCAAGTTCCATACCTCTAGCTCTCATAAATGTCATCATTATTTTCAATAAATTTCCATTAAGGCATCATCATTTCCAACAAGATGATTCTTTCTCCCTAAATTATATTTCCTAATTGAAATAAAACTTGGGAGCATTTGCAAGAAAACTATATAAATGTGATGCCACTAATTGTATTTTGATTGTATTTTTACTATATATTCTTATCTTTTTACTATTATGAATTTTAATTATTTGCTTCCAAATTTAAAAAATGCCTATTCTTATAATTATTTCATTAATATCATAAAAGCATGTTCCTGTTTTAGTTGAAAATAGTTTAGTTAAAATTGATTTTGAGTGAATTAATTTTATAAAATTAATTTTAATTAAAAGTGAATTGAATGCAAAGTAATTTATATTTAAATATGTTTAAGTAAAAATGAGTTTAATAATAAATTTTAATAAAAAAATCATGTTTGAATTCAAAAATTACAATTATTTACTTCAAATATTGTTCACAATACCATTTCAAACAATATTCAGAACATAGGGATCATTTTCAATGAGCTCTCATATATCCAAATCATAAGCAATGATGTGGTTTTTCACACGTTCTCTCCAATACAAATAACCATCACATTTGAAACTCGATCCTCTATTATACTAAGAAATCTAGATGTTAATGCCACTTGTTACTCGAGATGCTCTATGGAATTTAGAACGGGGTTAAGTAAAATTCAAACTTTTTAAAGACTTTCAATCACGCAGAGGAAAATATTTGAAAACGAGATGGAATAGTGCTAATTCATAAGGAAACATTCTTTTAAATTCGATTTGGTATTGTAATTAACAATTTCAAATTGAAAAGCCAAATTTACATAGAAAAACAGTTTGACTAAATCTATTAAAATGAAAGTGATTCGATCAAAATATATATGAAGTAAACTATAATTGATTAATTTGAATGCACTAATGATATAGAATCGAATAGAATCGAAGTAAACATAATATTCAATCTTTGACACAATTTATAATTGTTGGTGTAATTTTAAAACAAATTTATAATTCAACAAAAATCCAATCATGAAAATGTATTAAAATCGAATTTTCAAAGTCATTAATTTTTATATTATTCAAAAAGTGTTTAATCTAGATTATAATATTGAATGTATGAAGTTGATGAATATATGTAGGTGCTCTTAGAATGAATGAAGGTTCATATCCATATATAAAGAGACATGAGTTAATTGGTCAAACTACAATGCATCATAATTGAAATAACTGCTTTGTAACAATCAAATATTAATTTTGTAGGTTGTGTGAATCAGCTTATATGCCTATGAATCAATTCACATGTTTCTTAAAAGTTTAGGATTTCATTATGATATAGTGTAAGTTGATTAATTGAAGTGTAATTTACATAACCTTTTAGAATTGAGTGATTCGATTCACAAGATTTAGAACGTCAAAAATGAGTTCAAGACCTGTAAATCGATATACACATGTTTGAGTTGATTTACAAAGTTAAAAATCACTTATGAAATATATTTTTAATACATTTCAAAGTATATCAACATATTTCTATCATACAACTAAAATTATTCGTGATAAAATATGATTTTCATGTTATTTTTTCTAATACAAGACAATTTTAAATATTATGAAGTATAGAATCAACAAAAAATCACAAAAGGATCACACTAAATAAATCTAATTTTGACATTTCTAAATTTATAAAAAATAATAATGTTAATTGTTCTAAAAAATAATGTAAAATAAATCATAAATAAAAAAGTAAAATAAAATATAACAAATAATTAATAAATAAATTATGATTCCTAAAATTGTTCGTTTAATGAAAGAAAGCCGTTGCCCTAGTTTTACGCTCCAAAATATATATTAAAACCCGCCATATGTTATAAGTTTTGACCAGATTTCCAAACCCTTGTTCGTTCGTTCCAACAATACTCAGAATTCAGATTTTGAAGTTTTTCGCTACTCAGGTTTGCTTCTTAGATAATCTAAGAATTTCGTTTTTAGGTTTCACCTCACTCTGTTACCATTGATCATCGTCGATCATGTTGTTCCCGACGAAGCGTTATGCGCTTCCAAGGTGCAAATTTAGGGTTTCAATTTTGGGGTTTCTTTTCATTCGTTTATTAGGGTTTTCCTGAACGCCAAAGCATTGCTGATCGACGTTAAACTAATGGTCTTTCTTGCAATTCGGCTATGGATTTTGGCTTCTATGCAGTTGAAGTTCTGCGATATAGTTTATTATCAAAGCAATTGCATTATGTGTTTGAGGTTTCTTTTAATTTACTTATTAGGGTTGTTGGGATCAGAAATACGGTGATTCGGGGTAACCTGGATTCGGTGATTCTGTTAAGGATTTTTGCCTCTACTCAAGATGTTCTGTTATGTAGTTTTTGTTTCTTTATTCATTGTATGTAAACTTTATAATTGGGTATTATAAAGTTTGGTAATGGACAATTTGGGATGAGTAACTATACGCGTTCCACGGCTGCTTGTTTTAGTATTGGATTGTTGTTCATTGGATAAGTGGCTGATTTGGGATGCTATTGCATTGTTGGTTGTTTTCTAGAGCATCATCATGGATATGAAGGTGGCAAGGAGTAGTAGAACTGATCGAGTCATTGGAAAAACATGCTTCTATTGGCTTGCTGGGAGATGCAACAGAAACCCTTGTAGGTTTCGGCACAGCGAAACACCTTTGCCTTCTACAACAGCTTCTCACAGTGTCGATACTGGATACTGTAATGCAAGGAAGCGCCATTTCTTATCCGAGTCTGAGAATGACCCTCATGATCATAACAAAAAGGCAGTCTTGAAGAGAGTCAGTGGAGAAGGCAGAGATAAGACTCAAATTGTTGATGCTTCTCGGACTCTGTCACCAAGTATATGCAAATACTGGATCAATAGCAACTGCGTGCATGGTGATCAGTGTCGGAATATACATTCATGGTTTTCTGGCGATTGGTTGTCCAGATTAGCAAAGCTTCAAGGACACAAGAAGGTACTTGGATGTAACCATCCTATAGTATTCCTAGGAAATGCAATAAATTACGTGGCTTCCTATTATGGTAATGCTTCCAGAGTAGCTGAATTATAATTTTTGTCAATAGGTTGTTTCTGGAATTACACATCCAGTTGGATCAAACAAGCTTTATTCTGGAAGTACCGATGGGACACTTCGGACATGGGACTGCAATACTGGTCAATGTGATAATGTGATGAATCTTGGTGCTGAAGTCACATCTTTGATCAGTGAGGGCCCTTGGATTTTTGTTGGTCTGCCAAATATTGTCAAGGTAAGCTCTTCTTCTTACTTAAGTCATTATTTTGTTTGATTGTGTGATCTGTCAATTATATTGGACCATTGCTTGCAAGCTGATTATGTCATTGTGGTTTTTATGAAGGCATGGAATATTCAGACTGCATCACAGTTTAATCTTGATGGACCTAAGGGTCGAGTCCTTGCCATGGTTGTTGGCAATGATACACTATTAGCTGGAGCAGAGGTAACTACTCGCACAGTCTTCTATGTTTGTTATCTGAATAAATCAAACTTTTCATTTATCTATCAGTTTATCTATAATTTGATTATTTGAATTGCAGGATGGCATAATTTCTGCATGGAGAGGCAACTCTGAACCCGGTTCTCCTTTTGAACTGGTTATGTCATTATTGGGTCACACTAAATCTGTGGTTTGCCTTACCATTGGACGCCACAAGATGCTTTACTCAGGATCAATGGACCAAACCATTAAGGTATTTCTATTGTTTGTCAATGAGGATTCTCTGTTTTTTTTCCTTTCAAATTTATGCAATTCTCAATGGAGAGTTATTTAGTTTTTTAAAATAAATATATAAAGGTTTTGATTGGACAATATTGTCAGTTGTCCAGTTCTTCATATTGAAGTAGGCTTTGCCAAAACAGTCTGTCTTTTTCTTGTGTAATTGCTGAAGATGAAATTATTGTGTATTTTGTTGTATTGTATGGTTTTGTCTTGTTTTTGTCATTATGTTTTGTTTGAGATAGTAATTTGTTATTGTTTTATTCAGGTTTGGGATCTTGACACATTCGAGTGTACAATGACACTCAATGGACATACTAATGTTATTACATCCCTTATTTGTTGGGACAATTACTTGTTATCTAGTTCATTAGACCATACTATTAAGATCTGGGCTGCCACTGAAGAGGGACCTTTGAAAGTGACATATTCACATAGTGTAGAAAATGTAAGTCGGTTAACTAGTATAATATTTATGCATGGTATTTTTTATTATGGTCATGTAAATTGTTACTTGAAAATTTTTATTTTGATTACAGGGTGTTGTTGCACTTAGTGGGATGACTGATGCAGAAGGCAAGCATATATTGTTATGCTCCCGCAGAGACAATTCTGTTTGCCTGTATGAATTACCATCGTAAGTAAACTTGCAACTATCTTGTTGTTTGTGTAAAACTAAAACTTGCTTCTTACTGACAATGTCTACTTTTATAATTTTTAGATTTTCTGAGAGGGGTAGATTGTTTGCTAGACGAGAAATTGGATCGATAGAGATCGGTTCTGGTGGACTCTTCTTCACCGGAGATGGTACTGGCTTGATGACTGTCTGGAAATGGTTGGAAGAGCCCAAGTTAGCAACATCCTCCTAAGTCATGACAAAGATATATACCTATTGCTTTCTTCCACCAACTACCTTGCTGATGTGCACTGAGTGTTCATATTAGCAGAGGAGTATATGATCAATTATACTCCACTAGCATACTTTTGACTCATGATCATTTGTACAGTTGGTGACACAAGTCAATTTATTTTGATCTAATCATTAAGCTAAATTGATTGAAAAAAGATGTAAAGTTTCAAGTATTATAAAGCTATTCTTTTTGTAATAGCGACTAACAAGGCCTCTTTAGAGAGCTTTAAAAAATATTGAAATGTGCATTCAACAATGACAAGTATTTAATGTGGAAAAAAATAGATGTGTATATATATACACACATATAAATGAAAACTAAGGAATACATCCAATGTTTAAGAGTGTTTTAATTTTTTATTTCTAACCAAAAATCATAAAAATTAAAATATTTAACTTATCTTTATCTTGTGTCATAATAGCATATTTGTCTAATTCATTATTAGTTTCGCAAAGAAATAATACTACATCTCAAATTTCTCAACCAAAACGCAACATCTCAATTCTTGATCGACATCGATTAATACATGAATTAAATCCTTAGATACACAATCGTATCAAAATTTTATTTATTTTAGAACGTCGGTCAAGAAATACTATATTTCCACGTCATGTTTCTTCTTCACTCAAATTATGACCACAATAAGTTAGTCATGAGCCCACCACCCACAACCCAATTCTTTACCCTTTTCAATAAGGTTTGCATAAACATGGTTTGAGTAATCATTAAAATCGGAATCCAAATCCAACCAATCCAAAGCCACCACTGAATTTTCAAGATGTACATCATTGCCATATTTTAGTTTTTTAAATTATATCTACTTAAATATATGATTGCTATAATATAATATAGTTTCCAGCAAGGTGAAATTGTCTTCAACATAAATATTTTACTTTATTTTATCACAATATTTCGATTTACCAAATTTATAAAATTCTAACATAGTCAATTATTTTTTTGCTAATTTCCAATCACTCATAAAATAAAAGTAAGATATTTGATATCTAACTATATGAATAGGATTACTAGTGTATAATTTGGTATCGTTTTTAATACTACATCCATCTTTAAATATAGAATTTCATAGAGCAAATAAAAAATTTCTAATATATTTGACATATTTTTGGTTATATTTTTTAAAAATAAAACTAATTTTAATTAAACTTTCAATTTCAAAAACTACTACTCGAGTCTAACCCTAAACGAGTTATGGGCTAATCCGCCATTAATAATTTTTAAATCATCTAACTTTTTATGTAGTCTAACATTTTTTTAAATACTATTAAGATTCTATTAAATATACTACTGTATATAAGACCCAAAAAAAAAAAAATAATGATAATATATATATAGTAATGGTGTGACCCCTCTAGATCTCTGTTTCCAAAAAAATCACATAGTACACATACAATTTAAAGACTAAAAATATGTAAAGAACAAAATAATATTACCTTCGTTTTTAAATACAAAAATTTATTTTGATTAATTTCTATATCTTTTTATAATAGTTTTTTAAAATTTTTAATTGTATTAATTATTTCTTTACTAAGATACTCATAATTAATTTATATTTTGTTTTTACAATAGCAGTAAATATTATAATTTTACCTTAACTAAGAATAAATTTGTAAAAACTATATTTATTGTTAAAAAATTTAATATAATTAATAATTCCGTGATTTTATGTATGGATTCTTATGTTTACATACTTAGATAAGATAGTAAAATATAAGTCATTAAAATTGACTAATTAGTACCGTGAAGGATTATTTTAGTGGTTTGCAAGATGTTAAAGGTCCAAATCAAGTCACAACATTTTATGTACAAAGAAACACTAAAGCAAAAAGATAAGAAGCAAGAAATTTAGTTTAACTTAAAAAAGAATGTGATTTTTATCACAAAGAAAAGAGAGAAAAAATAAGTGATTTAATAAATAAATAAAAGTGAATGTAATTGATTCAACTAACCACCATCTTTCCCCCATTTTTCTCCCCCACAAACAACTTCCTTTCCTTAGTAACCGCCAAAACTGACCTTCACACACACACACACCATGTTCCATCTTTTTTTATTTTCTTTATAACTATTGAAACCACTTTTTTTCTTCTCATATTAATATCCCTCTCTCTTTGATCACTTCTTCATCATCAATTCATCATGCCTTCTTTCAACTCCAAAAAAGGACAAATATTCTTAAACTCAAAAAATATAGCTGATGTAGCTTCATGGTATTGTGCTATTGTTCTTATTGCCCTCATACTTGTAACAATAGTTAGAGACACCTCTATGAATATTATTCCAAATCATGTTCATAACAACTTCATGGAAAATAACCACCTCTTCTCCATCAAACCATGCGATGAAATATATGTTGTTGGTGAAGGTGAGACACTTCATACAATTAGTGATAAGTGTGATGACCCTTTTATTGTTGAGAATAATCCTCATATACATGACCCTGATGATGTCTTCCCTGGCCTTGTTATCAAGATTACACCTTCACATCATTGCTAGGAAAATATTTTACATGTTGAGAAATTTCTAGTAATTTGCTTTTTGCACCGTACATATTGTTGTTAGAGCATATCACCCTCTTACTCTCTTCCTCTCTTGATTCTTGTAATAGTTAATATGTGTGTGTGGTTTTTTCCCCATAAATCTTGTGAATGGAAGTTATTTCCTTCTATGTTTTAATAAATGTTTGGTTTTTAATTAGGGATATTTTACTTTTATATGCTCTTTTCATTCAAAATTCTCTACTATATCATCTATTTTCATTTATCATTTTTATAACAAATGATTAATGGTTAATTTAATAAATAAAAATAATTAAAAAAATCAAATTATATTAATAAAATAAAATAAAAATTCAAAGTAATACATTAACATTGAATAGATATTAAATAATTTTTTATTTATTAAATTAACAATTAATTATTTATTATAAAAATAAAATAAATGGCAATAGATCTAAGATGAAAAAAGTATTCTTTGGGTGATCGCAATTAAGAGCTCTTAAATTTCCCTTCATAAATGAAATACAAATATTAACATTTTGTTTGATCAATTAGGTTTGATTACAAAATACATTGTTGCATCAATTTACCTTGAAATTTAGTTTGATCTATAAATAACAAGAGGGTTCCTTTTACAAACTAAGTTTTTATAATTTTTTTTATATCCATATTACTCCTTATGTGTCTCTAATCAATCCACTTGTGAACTCACATGTTCATTAAATAGGGTTCAAATGAATTAAAAAAAAAGGTAACTGTAATCAAAGTACCGTTCTTTCATGAGAGAACGAAAGGTTACGTAACTACACCTGGCGGACAAACTCATTTTGGAAGATGCTCTAAGTTTGTAAAGAATTTCATTCAAATTAAAGTTTGCAATTTCCAATAGAAAATATGAAGTAAGTCTTTTAATAGGTTCATGGATGAATGCTTCATAAAAAAAGAAGATTGATGGATCAATGTTTTGATTACGTTTATGGAACTTGTTAGTTTGAGTAGCTACATGTCCTTGAGAGATTTGTGTAGCTCTAACGGTTGGAATTTGGAAATGGAACTATAGTAGATGATGACCATAACCTTAGAACATTATAACCGCTATATTTTATTAATTTATTAATAATAATAAATTTGTCTTTTTTTATTAATTTATAGCCGTTAACTTTTTTTTAATTTATTAATAATAATAAAAATAATGTATAATAAAAATAATATATAGTTGTTAACTTCTTTTTAAATTAATTTTTTATTTTAAATTAATTTTTTTATTTTAATTTTAAATTAAAATAATGTATAATAATATTAATTGAAATATTTAAATTAATATTTTAAGTTATAGTAAAATTGAATATAAATAAAATATTAATGTATAAATTAAAGTTATGAGATATAATATGGTTTTTTAAAAGTTAAACAGTAAAAGAGAAATGAGTTGATTTAGAGTGATGTGGCATAGTAAAACCTATTTAAATGGATCATGTTGAGTTCAACCGTTGGAGCAAAAAAGAAATGAGTTGCTTCAAGATGATATGATAGAGTAGATCCCATTTAATGAACCTATATTGAAGATACTCTTGGTAAATATAGTGCATGTGGTTGATGTAAAGAATGGAGAAGTACAAGCTTGCAAAGCTTTCTCTATCAAGGAAAGATTCTTACATAGACTCATAGCTAAACGTGCAGGTCAGATTTTTGGTTTAAGGAACAATTTTGACCATCACATTTACTTATTTATTGATTTTACAGTCTCCCACTCCTTTTTCTCAATTTTGTTGGTGATGTGGCATGACATATGACATGTGAACTTTTTAATAATCCTTACATGATATCATGAATTTTTTTTAATTAAAAATAAAATAAATATTATATCTTTTATGTGATTATCTTTTTCTTCTACATTGTATTATAGTCATACATTGTTTTATCGTCGTCGAAATTTGAGTTCTCTCGAGATTTTCTTGAATCATTCTACTTTATATCAGTTTTGGAGTACCTACATTAAAATTTTCTCGCAATTTATTTGAATCTCTTTTTAATGGAACTTCAATGTCATCTTTTGTTAACTCAATAGTTGAAGATCTAGTAGAAATCTCATAACAAAGGGAAAATAGACCAAAATTGAAATTAAAGATTCTAATTTTAGTTTTTTTAATTAAATAAATATAATTTTGTTTGGTTTTATTTAATTAAAATGATTTTTTTTTTGTAAAAAAGTTATTAAAATAATTTCTATCATATCAAGCCAAATCATTAAAAAGTTCATCATATGATGCACATCATCAAAAAATTGGGAAGTTTTTGAGAAATTATAGGGTCAAAATTATAATACAACCAAAGATTTTTCTATTAATAACTTGATTTTGTTTTTTTATACAATTAAGTTATTAGTTTATTTGTTACATATATGGTTGAAAGTAAAAAGTATAGAAGTGACATAAACTAATTAAGGTAATCCTTATAGTCGTCAAGGATATCTTTATAAATTAACTTATCAATGAATCACAAATAAAATTGAGAGGAAGTTTTATTTTTCTTCTTTTTCATTTAACTCGGGATACAAATATCAATTAATTAAGTTTGATATGTATTATTTGGACACACAAATGACAAATCAGACACAATATAAAATACAATTACATTGTTTATAGTTAAATTTTGACTAGAGAGAAAATATAAATAAAAAAGTCTATATTGTATAGTTCAATGTAAAGTTTTGATGTTCCAAAAACATTCCTCATATAAAGTTTATGTTTGGCATATGGGGGAGAGAGAATAAAAAGAAATATTTCATTACAATTAATAAAAAATTATAAGATAAAAAACACTACAAGAATTAAGTGAAATTTAAGGCCATTCTTAGAACATTTTAATCTTAGAAAATTTGCAAAGATCATTTAGCCCTCACGAAAGACCCGGAAATTTTCAAGGATCAACAATTCTAATAAATTAGTAAAATTATTTTGCTAAGATCAACGTCTTAAAAAAAATATTGATTTTTATTTTATTTTATTTTGCGAGGATCACAATACTAGGGGATGCAACACAAAAATATTATATGTGTATTTTTATGAACATATAATATTTGTTTTATTTATTGTTCAATTTCTTTAAATTTGAAAATATGTTAGTATATTTATTGTGTATTTCTTTGAAAATATGCTAATTTGAATATTTAAAAATATTTCTATTTTATTTTATAACTTAACTTAATATATTTGCATTTTATAAATATATATTAATGTGAATTCTTTTGAATGAATATGTTAATTTTTAACAATACTAATATATTACAATTTTTAGACAATCAATTAATTATAACAATATTTAATATTGTTACGGTTAATAGTGTTTTATTTTAACGGGATAATATGTTAAATAGACAAAAATAAAATTTTAAAAAATTATAATCAATTATTGTGAGTTAACTTTTAGTTTCCCATTTAAGGTTTAATATATGTTATTAAGTAAATAAACACTTTTTTTTTAGTTATGCTCACTAATATGAATGTGTGATAATTAGTTTTTATTTTATATATATTATTAAAAAATAATCATAGTTGACTTTATGATAGAAACTATTTTAAAAGAACGGGTATCAAATAATAATTTAGAATTGGGGTTGATGAATTTTTAAAAATCGTAAGACACTTATAGATATTTCAAGATAATGGTGGTATTGGATGTCCACGTAAGAAATATTATTGTTCAAATACTAAAAAAGAAAATGTAATAAAGGATCATTTGTATAATGATGGACTTATGTCAAATTATCCAATTTAAAAATAGCTAGATAGTCCTAAAACTCGCATTTCAAAATAATTTTTCAAGTCAAACAAACTCATTTTCTTTTCTCATCAAAATATATATTTTTTTATAACAAAACAAATTTTCTTAAAAAAAAAAAACAATCAAAGCATCTGCATTTTCTAACCAAAAACTATGTAGCTTTGATTTCTCCATCGCACCGGGAGATACGTAGGAGCAAGATCACATTCTTGTCAAGCACATTAATAAATTTTTTTCCCTTTATTTCTTATGTACATTCTAAAATCATATTAAAAAAAAATAATAAATGTTATTCATATTTAATAATAAGGAGAAATAAATATACTTAAATTAATATTAATGTAACATAATTAATTATAGATAACCATATTTTAACGGATGTCGTAGGGTGTTAATTTTGTGCAAAATTTGGTTTTTTCAAATACCATTTTTTATTTATTTTTTTATTTTTAAGAGTTTCCCAATATTTTTTCTATTTTAAAATATATTTTGGTGGCAACTCCATTGAATTCGAGAAACACTCGAAATTTTAGGCCGCGATAGATGGGTCTCCTAACTCCAAGTTATTCATGTGTTACAATTTTAGGGCTAAAGTCTCAATTTCAAACTCTAGACTTGTGCTTAGATTTTATGACCAAGTTGATGTTAGATGCAACACCAATTTGAAATGAGATTTTGCCAACAAACTATTATGATACTAAAAAGTTAGTGTTAAAGTTGGAATAAGATATGAAGGGAATAAATTGTTGTGTTAATGGATGTATGTTGTTTTACAACAACAAATTTGGTATAAAAGAGATTGACCTACTTGAATGTAAATTTTGTTGAAAAACATGACAAGAACAGAAAAAATGATTCTAATAAAAACAATGTTTTATTTGTCTATCGTATCAAGATAGTAGAGAATGTTTGCATCTATACAAAGTGCTGAAAAAATGACATAATATTGTGAAAATAAAAGAAGTTCAAATGATAAAATGTGACGTCCGTTAAATGGTCTAGTATGGAAGCACTTTGATCAAATATATCCTGATTTTGTTATAAATCCGCATAATGTACGATTAGGATTATCCTCTGATGTTTTCACCCCTTATATTCAAGCTTCATCTATACCTTATTCTTGTTGGTAAGTTATTGTCACTCCTTACAATCATCCGTTAGATATGTTCCTAACCGCAATAATATTAGGACCATCAAATCCCACATCTAGTAATGATATCTATTTACAATCAATGATTGATGATTTAAATAGATTGTGGCATGATGTTTTAACATATGATATTGTTCGAAAATAAAATTTTATTATGAGAGCAGCTTTGATGTAGATCATTAATGATTTCTCAACCTACACGATGTTGTCTAGATGAGGAGCACACGATAAATTAGCATGTCCTATTTGTATAGAAAATAATAAATCATTTATATTGAAATTTGGTGGGAATGCAATCTTGGTTTGACTCTCATCGGCGGTTTTTACCTTTACGATAGTCTATTTAGGAGAAATAAAAATGCATTTGTTAAGGGTGTTGTTGAAAGTCGTGGACCTCCCATTCGATTAACATATAAACAAGTTTAGGATCAAGTTAAAGGTATATCGAAGGTTGAAGTTATAGCTGGAGTTGTTTCGAAACATCATGGTTATGGTCAATTGCTTAATTAGACAAAACAATGTATTTTTTGAGATCTTCCTTATTCCTTGTTGGAAAGATATCCTTCTGAGACATAATATTCATGTTACATATATTCAGAAAAATGTTTTTGACAATATATTTAACATTGTGATGAATGTAAAAGGAAAAACTAAGGAAAAAAACAAAGCTCAAAAAGACTTAGCTTTTTATTACAAGCGAAATGATTTGTTGTTAGTGGAACGATCTAACGGTAAAACCTTAAAACTAAAAGCAAATTGTACTTTAACTCTAGATGAAGAAAAAGTTGTCTGTAGGTGGATAAAAGAACTCAAGATGTCGAATGGTTATTATTCTAATTTGGCAAGAAGTACTAATGTGGAAATGGAAGGATGAATGAAATGAAAAGTATCGATTACCACATATTTATTAAATGTTTACTTTTCATTGCATTTAGTTATATGCCTAAATATTTATTAAATTTATTTGTCGAAGTGAGTCAATTTTTAAAAAATTTGTGTTCTTCAACATTAAGAGGGGATAGATAACGACATGAGTTTAAGAGACGAATAAGGGAGAAACTCTATAATTCTCAACAAATGAAAAAATCGATCTTCCAATTCATCTTAATATAATTATCAACAAGGGCATATGTCACTACCACAATATAATTAACAACTTCAGATGCCTCCACGACATACTCGTTTATCGACATCTTCTCAATATCAACACAGAGATTATTATCGATCATATATGTCAACATCTTTGTATGGAAATAATCAGTCTGGTTTGAATCAACCATCTTTACATCAGTATTTTAAACCACAATCATTAGTTGCTCCACCTTTATCTTCTAGTAATCCTTATATCCAGATATATGAACTATCTATTTTTCTCTACAAGAGGTATCAACCCTGTGAATCTTAATCAAGATGATTTAACATTTAATGATATGTTAAATTTTACTAACAATCAAAATGACATGGTGCGTGGATAAGAATAAATATATAAAATTAATTTTGAAATTACAAAAGAAAATATTTTAATTTAATAAACAACAAATATTATATTTATCCTCTTTATATTTTATATTTTTTGTTACTTTTTCTTTTAATAATATCTAATTTTTATTTAAAGACATTTATGTTATTATATAGTATACATATTTTATTTTATTTTATTTTCTCATAGATTTTAATTTATTTACATTGACAATATTTAAAATATAAACAGAAAAATATAAAAAACAACAATAAAATATTTTTCGGTTAGTTAACATGTTAGGACTACTTTTAGTATTTTTAATTTTAATTCATATTTCTTTTTATTTTTTCTTAGATTTCGTGAAATAATTTGAAATATAAAGAGAAAAATAAAATAAAATATTATTCCGTTAGTTAACATGTTCGGACTATATTTAGGATTTTTAATTTTAATTCATTTTAAATGTATTAAGTTGACGTGTCAAAAATATGAATTCTTAAAGAATGATGTCAGTGCAAATAAATTAAATTCTAGAAAAAATAATAAGAAATATGTGTATTTTTAAAATGACAACAATTTCCTTAAGCAAAAATTAAACATCATTAAAATAAAAACTAATGAAAATCTAAAAAATATAAAGAGAATAAAATATAATAATTGTAGATTATTAAATTCAAACATTTTCTACGACGGTTACTAAATTAATTTTATATATTTAGATTTAATTTACGTACATTATCGGTATAAAGTATGTTAACATTGTTAGTCAATTACAACTGTTATATCAATAGATATATTTGAATTTTATCTAAATTACCTCTAAAATCATCACTATGAATGATTGTAATGTGTTGACAATTAAACTCTATTTAAATATACTCTTTATTTTTATATTTTATAATTTTTATTGATTGTTATGAAATATTTATTTTCATTATTATTATTTTATTTATCTTAAATAATTTTTTTTTCTTAATGACATTCTATCATTTTATAAATAGACATATTTTTTCTATCATAATTTCATTTTATTTTTTCTTATACCAGAGTATTAAATAATCAACTTATTTTTTTTATTGATTTTCTTTTCTTTTCATTATCTTTTTTCCATCAACCATGCAGAATATTAAAAAGGTCGAGATTAAGTTGTCCCGATTTAATTATCTCAGAGATTAAAATTTACTTTTATTTTTTTAAATGACTAAATTAAATCTCACAATTTTTCTAAATACTAAAATGAATCTTCACCCATTATTTAATTATAAACTTTCCCCACGAGTTTGTGACTAATTACCCATGCAACTCGAACTTCTCAGCAAAAAAATTTCATATTTTTTTTCTTTTTTGGTCTTATAAATCAAATGTTAAAGAAACTCACGTACAATTGTGAAGCTTCGAGTTCAAATAAAAAATATGATATTCAACCTAACAATTTTAATATTTTGTCATTTGAATAACAATTTTAATATTTTGTCATTCGAGTTCCGGACAATTTTCGTATTTCTTTTATTTTTCATGTTTATTTTTTGGATGGTTGAGCCAAATCCAAAGCACTCAAATAATAAGACCGCAATAAGTTAGTCAAGAGCCCCCGTTCACAAACCAAGTCTTTATACTCTTATTAATTAGCTTTTCTTATAAAAAGAGATTTTGATAATTTAAAATTCAACTAAAAATAAGTAAAATTTAATTAATAATTATTTTAATAAGAATTCAAACTACATATACAAATTATTTTTTGAGTCTTAACTTTGTTGTTCCTAAAAGATAGGAACTTAAAATTTCAGAATTCAATTAAAAAATGAGTAAATTTTGATCAATAATTTTTTAAATAAAATTTAGATTCGAATTCTCCGAAAATTAAAATAACAAGAAGCAAGAAGGTTAGTTTAACCTAAAAAAAAAAGTGCTTTTCAACATAAATAAGAAGAAGAAAAAAGTGATCTAATTAAAAAAAGTGAATATTTAGGTATTATGGTATTTTGTTGGGTATGCTCATTTAATGTCACATAACTAATTATATTTAACTAGTTTTTAAATAAACTTCTAAGAGCTAATAATAAGTTTATACAGCCATCAAAGAAATATTTAATTTCAGCATATCTCGAAATGGAACAAAGTTCAATCTGATACATACAGAACAAACTAGGTTTACAAATATCCAACAAAATATCAATATCAAAAGTTACCGTAAAAAAACAAGTGATTGATTTGATTCACGTGAGCACCATCTTTCCCCATTTTTCTCCCCTCACAAACAACTCCCTTTCCTTAGTAACCGCCAAAACTGACCTTCACACACACATCATGTCCCATCTTTTTTTTTTCTTTATAACTTTCCAAACCACTCTTTTTTTCTCATATTAATATCTCTATTTCTTTGATCACTTCTTCATCATCAATTCATCATGCCTTCTTTTTACTCCAAAAAAGGACAAATATTCTTAAACTCAAAAAATATAGCTGATGTAGTTTCATGGTGTTGTGCTATTGTTCTTATAGCCCTCATACTTGTAACAATATTTAGAGACACCTCTATGAATATTATTCCAAATCATGTTCATAACAACTTCATGGAAAATAACCACCTCTTCTCCATCAAACCATGCGATGAAATATATGTTGTTGGTGAAGGTGAGACACTTCATACAATTAGTGATAAGTGTGATGACCCTTTTATTGTTGAGAATAATCCTCATATACGTGACCCTGTAGAAAATATTTTACTACATATTTTGTGAAATTTCTAGTATTTTGCTTTTTGCACCGTACATATTGTTGTTACAGCATATCACCCACTTACTCTCTTCCTCTCTTGATTCGGGGATACTAAGTTTATAATGAAGTTCATTCAAATTTATGTTTGCAATTTCCAATAGAAAATATGAAGTAAGTCTTTTAATAGATTCATGGATGAATGCTTCATAAAAATAAAATAAAAACATTGATGGATGAATGTTATGATTACGTTTATGGAACTTGTTAGTCCTCGATAGATTTGTGTAGCTCTAACGGTTGGAAATGGAACTTCTAGGCCAAGATCAACATTAAGTTTATGTTTGGTATGTTTGCCATAGTCAAGGTTCGCCGTGATTTTTTTTGACTTAAAAGAATTAATTTATACATATCCAAACATTCCTGAGTAGTTATTTTGTATTATAGAAAGATAAATAATAAAAAAATTTAAATATCAAAATTAAAAATAAGCAAAAATATAAAAAAGCTAAAGAATATATTTCCTCTAACGTTATTTAAAATAACACACTTTCTGATACATTCTTATGCATGTAAAGGTTTCTTTTTTCCTTTAGGTCAAAAAATAAATACATGTCATTCATCTAAGAGTAATGATATTTGAACACAATATTAAACACAAATACAAACACAAATATTTGGTTAAACCTCGTTAATGACTTAAAACAATATGGTTAATTTCTTGCACAACTTGGTTAATAGATTTAAACATATAATGATCATTCTTATCATACAAAATATAAATTTGGTTAATGCCTTTAAGAAACATGGTTAATGTTGCGAACAACTTGGTTAATGAATTTGAATTGAAAACTTGGCATTCTAATCAAACAAGATATAAACCTCGTTAATGACTTAAAACAATATGGTTAATTCCTTGGTCAACTTGGTTAACAGATTTGAATAGAAAGTTCATAAAAGCAGAAAGAAAGAAACTCAAAATTTCATATATTTTTGTTCATTCATATTTGTTCATAAAAGAAAGAAAGAAATAAAGTTCATTCATATTTGTTCATAAAAGTATAAAGAAGGAAAAATACAAGCAAAAAGTGTAGTTCAAACGCCACCAACTACATCGCTATAGAGAACCTCCCACAAATTCAAAATATGTCCATAACACACTTATTTTTTCTTTTTCTTCTTTTCATCCGGATTCACAAACAGACTTTGATTGACTACACTTTTAACTCGCTTCCTTGATTTATCTTTCATTCTCGTAATTATGCTTGACGTTGCTTTTTCTGAACTGTTCACGTTAGGCTCACATGTGACTTCATCCCCAACATTCTCAAAAGGGGTACTAACTCCCACCTCACATGTTGACAAATAATATGTTATTAACAAGTCTAATTTCATATCATAAATATTTGATTGACAAAAAAATTCAATATTCATACCATCAAATTCATGATCGGATTCATGCATTGAAGAAGCAAAAATAGAAACCCTAAATCAATAACTAAAAATAGCAACAAAGAAGCCAAAAATAGAAATCCTAAACAAAGAAGCAAAAGTAGAAACCCTAAATCAATAACTAAAAACAGAAACGAAGAAGCCAAAAATAGAAACCCTAAAAATCAAAAATCCTAAACGAAGAAGCAAAAACAGAAACCCTAAATCAATAACTAAAAACCCTAATGATATAGAGAAGTAAACTTACAATGAAAATATCCAACAAGCGACAACAAGAGAAACGACAACGAGCGAACGAACAGATGCAGCGAGCGAGCGAACGGCAGAAATCGGATGCAACCTCTCACGAGCGACAACGAGGAAGATGGAGAAACGAATAGAAGAAGAGAACGAGATGGAGAATGTGACACCCTAAACCCCAAGAAAAAAAAAATTAATTTTCTTATTTTTTAAAACAGTGAAATTCTTCAAACAAATAAATATACAAACTTTCGAACATATTTTTTTTATTAAGGTAAAGAGTATCACGTAATCATAAACATGTCACATAAATTCAAAATTTCCATCATACTTAATGACATCGAAATCATAATATCAGACAATAAAATCATTTTGAAGTACATATACATAAGTTTAATGATAAATGTAAATATGGTCCCAACCCGATGTCACTATTAGAGCAGGAATCCCCAAAAATAAAATACGTTCAAAATAACGTTAGCAAAAGATAGATAGTAAAAGTCTTCAAGATAAGACGACTTCCTACACTTCAAGAGTATTAGTCTTCACCTGCAGCTTGCAGCTCGTCTGCGTCGATCGCAAACGCCAAACAAAAACAACGAAGGGTGAGTTTCGAAATTATGACACAGTATAAAATACACGAGGAGAATACACAAGCAATCAAATTATCACAACCTCATAAACATTCAAGTGTATAATATCGACGGTTCATCAAATTCAATCACAATAAGATAGTCGCAAAGATGAAATGCTATGCATGTCCTATACTCTATACTTCATCATTTGGTACCATTCTACTATGAAGTACTTGGTTATGAGGCTTGATACTATGCCACTACAAGAGTGGACAGACAATTCATGAATGACCAAGTCCTCATAGATCCCCTCAACTCAACCCGAGACACATATACGCGACGGTCGGGGTACTCTTGTGTTGCACGGTAGCTCCCGACCTTAGGGAATAACCCACTAATCCACTTATGAATTCCTCACTAGATGTACCCCCAAGGTCTATCAGTCTTACCTTACAATTCGACTGTAATCCTCCACAATCAGGATCATTCAGTTGTACTTCCCTGAATCACTAGGGTTGTCAAACCCTCCCTATATGATGACAAAATAATCCTAACTCCAAAATCTACAACACATATCTCAGACTTACTCGATCATCACAACTCAATAAGTTTCAGTTTGACTTCACAATATTCATCATTATATATAGTTATATCAGTCAATCACATAAAATCTCAATATTTGATTTACACTACTCACAATACACTGTCCAGTCTCATCAATCACATAATAAGGAATCAATTCGGTGCACTTTCAAGTAATATCAAAATTTCAATCAAGTAGACAAGAACACTCAAATACATATCATTCATACAATAACGATTAGAATAGGTTTCATAAAATCAAATAACATGCAATCTTAATATAAATTAATTCACCACAATTTTATAGGTTTCTAAATTATATTTTAGTCCTCCCTATTACCATTCATATATTATTAATTAATTATTATTACTCAATAGGACTCGACCGTACGTAGTAAGCCCCAAATGAACACTTGGGAATTTCGGTATTCCCATTCATCTCACGTTATTTTATACTCATAAAATCGAACCTCATCTCACCCCTTACCTCGATTGAAGAATTCCCTAAATGAATCTGATCTGTTAGTTTGTCGCGTCGTCGTCTCTAATAATCCGCGAGAGAATTTTAATCACACAACCACTAAATACAAATAAATTACTTACTAAAAATAAATAAATAAATAAATTATCTAATATAACTCAAAAATATATTTAACATCATTATACACACATATTACTATAATTAGATTTTTTTTGGAACTAAATATGATAGAAAGAACATAATATTATGTCTATATAATATATATAGTTTTGATTTATAAATATATATATATATATATATATATATATATATATATATATATATATATATCACATGAATACACATAATAATAATTAATTATTACTTATTATTGACTATACTTAATTTTCAAATATAATCAAAATAGATTAAACCTTTTAGTTGAAAAACCAATTAGAATCACTATCTTATTTTGTTTTCAAACAATTTGCATGAATTGTATGTTGCCTTATTAGAAATTAATTGCTTGCTTCATTGAGTTATCCTTCAACAATTCCCTTTTGAAACCAATTGCATCTAATAGCTTAGCTGCTAACTTATTTTTTAGAAGTTTGTATAACAACAATTCTTATATAGCATAGTCCGTTTGTTGACAGAAGCAAAGACAAAACTTCTAAAATTCCAAAGTAAGCACTCAAATCATGGGTATACAATTTGTTATGATAATTGGTTAAGTAACCTATAGGGAAATTCTATTTCGATGCGCTTTATTGCTCTTTATTTTGGAGAATATGGAGAACAAAATGAAATGGTTTCTAAGGAATGAGATTTTTTTTATTAAAATGACTAAAATGTCTCTTAAGTATGTATATCTACTTAAGTATGTATACGTATACAGTATATGTGTTTGTATTTGTGTTTAAAGTTGTGTTTAAATAACATTTTTCTTCATCTAATTATATTACTCAAATATTCGTATATCATGGTCAACAAAAATTTATTCATGCATGTCCAAGGAAGAAATCCCAAATTTAGTAAAACAATATCATGTAAAGAGCAATAAAGCGATGAATAAATTGGAACTTATCCACAATAAATCAAACACGATGATAATTAATTTAATAATTAATCATTCAATGCATGCTTTCACATATATTATAATAATGAGGAAATTTAATAATCCGAGTAAGCATGTTGTAAACATCAATAATAAACATAAATCTTGATGAGTTTATTATCTAGGACATTAATTTATCAAGGGCATAAGGAATACATGGATTGATGAATCCATTGATTGTAGTTCTTAGTAGTAATCTGAGAACACATAGAAAAGAGAGACGAGTAATGAACACACACAAACTTGTGGTTCTTTCTCCATCTGACTCTTTATCTCTTAAACACTTTTTAGAGGGAGATAAGATGCAATAAGTTGTATCAAGTATATTGGAGACTATAACCTATATATAAAGTGACAGTCAATTAATACTCTTATTATTCTCAAATGACTCATCATACTTTATATATGTTGTATCAAGTATATTGGAGATTATAACCTATATATAAAGTGACAGTCAATTAATACTCTTATTATTCTCAAATGACTCATCATACTTTATGTATTGTTTCTACCGTCACTTATCAATTTATGTTCTTGAAATTAATTATGGTGCAAAATTACAATTAAGAGTGTTTGTTTGATTTATATATCATATTATACAATTGCAAATTTGCAATGGCTCTCAATAATTACGAATATAAAATATCTTATTATGGATTTTTATTTTAAAATATTGTCTTTTACAAGTACATAATGACTTGTTTCATATTTCGTTGTGACAAATAAAGTTTTGAGGATTATATAGCTCTTCGTTAGTTAATAATTCAATGGTTGTTTACATGTGTTTCTTATAGGTGTTAGTTGACATGTGTAACCAACTAACAACTTCTTAGTTAGAATGATTTGTATATAAATACCACATTATCAATAATAATAAAGTGTGTGGGAAAAAAATTCCTATCTTACAATTCATTCCATATTTATTTATTCTTATGAGAGGTTGAGTGCGATGCAAGCAGGTGAGAGTTCTAATATTAAAAGTGTGTTCTAACAACTTCGTATCAGCAACCCTTAGGTTTTGATCTTAGGGGTTGTAAATACGAGTGGATTCAATGAGCATGAGTTTCAATAGCAATTTTCTCACCCATTTACTGAATATTGGTGGCAAGAATTGGGAGCGATGAAATATGCAGATGAATGCTTTGTTTAGATTTCAAGAAGTGGTGAAAATTATCAACAATTACTATATTGCGGTTGTTGATGCTACAATTGATATGCAAATGGTTGTATTCAAAGAAAACAAGAAAAAAGATTGCAATGCCATATTTCTCATTCATCAAAGTATTGAAGAAGGTAACTTTAATAAGATCTATGCTTCTACAATAACGAAGCAAACGTGGGATATACTTGAAAAGTGTTATGCTAGTGGTGACAAAGTCAAGAAGGCAAACTTCAATCTTTGAGGAAGCAATACAAACTTTTACAAATGGAAGAGCAAGATAATGTGATTGACTTCTTTGTCAAGGTTCATTGTATTAGAAATTCCATTACCAAGAATGGTGAAACTATCATTGATCAACATATTTGTGAGAAGATCTTGCATTCTTTACACTTCTAAGTTTGATTATATTGTATGCGCTATTGAAGAATCCAAAGATATATCATTTAAGAGTATAGGTAAATTGGAAGTCATATTAGAAGTAAAATAATTTAGATTGATTGAAAAAAGGTGGGGAAAAATATGCGGTGAATCAAGTATTGCAGACTTGTGCTCAAAAGGATGGTAGTGATCATAAGAAGAAGTGGAAGAAAGGTGGAGCAAATAATCATTTCAATAATAATGGCAAAGTGGATGATAAAGTTGAAGGAAAGGAAAGGAATAACAAAATTAAGAAAGGCTCAAAGGCATTCAATGCTATAATTGTGATAAATGTGAACATTTTGATGATGAATGTTGATCAAGAAACGACATTCAAAATAAAAGAAATGAGCATGCATCTTGTGCAACACAAAATGACGATCCAGACTCAAATATAGTTTTTTCTATGTTGTTTAATTTCAAATAAGATCCAAGTAAAAAAAAACAAATATTGATTAGTCACTCACCCAAGAACTTTCTTCGTTTCAGTAAAATGAAGATTGATTAGTTTTCACCCAAGAATGTTATTGGTTTCAATAAAATGAAGATTGATCAGTTTTCACCTTGGAATGTTCTTAGTTTCAGTAAAAATGAATATTGATCAGTTTTCATCCAAGAACGTTCTTCGTTTCAGTGATTAGAACAAAAACAAAATTAAAGCTTTTAATGCTAAAATGAACACACATAACTATTAACCTAGTTCAAAGATAAACTCATACATCTGAGGGACTGAATCCGATTTCGAATTATCACTAATATGAGATGAAATGATTACAATGTTTTCTATCTTATGCTGCTAGTTTTCTGCATTTTATGCAAAACTGCAACTTTGCCTTATGCCATTTTTTCCACAACATTTGCTAACTGGGCTTATATACTAGTTGGTTACAATTTAGGAGCAACAAAAAAAAATTAGTTACCACTAATTAACTGAAACTAATTGCCCAAAATAGATTGCTTGTAAGTAACCATATCTTCAAAGTCTTCTAATTGAGTACCACATATTAACATATCTCCACCTTGGTACCAAATGAGAAGCTTCAGCCTGTGATTCTTCCAGTCAAATCCTCTTAGTCCTTTGTCTCAATTTTTGGAATTGATCTTAAGCAAATTCAAACAATGTCTGAATTTGTTAAGTGTGACAGGTTTGTAAACATGTCAGCTGGATTGTCACTTGTGTGCACCTTTGCCACATTTATCTCACCCATTTCAATGACATCCATGATGAAATGAAGTCTTATGTCTATATGCTTGGTTCTTTTATGATACATTGGATTTTTACTCAAATGAATGACACTTTGGGTGTCACAATTTATACAAACATATTCTTGTTTAACAACAAGTTCAGTGATCAATCATTTCAGTCAAATTCCTTATTTCACAGCTTTTGCAAGAGCAACATATTTTGCTTCTATTGTTGATAATGCCACTATGTGTTGATGGTTAGCTTTCCAATTGACTGTATTGTTGAACACAGGGAAAACATATTTTGTGAGAGATCTTCTTTTGTTTAAATCCCCAGTAAAATTAAAGTCTACAAATCATTTGACTGGTTTTGATGATGATGAACTTTTGTTGTATTCCAAACACATGCTTTGAGTTCCTTTTAGGTACCTTAGAATCCATTTGACATCATGTCAATGACTCATTCTTGGATTTTCCATAAATCTGCTTGTGACACTTGCAACATGATAAATCTCTGATCTAGAGCAGACCATAGCATACATGATGCTCTACATGCACTAACATATGGTATTGTCTTCATGTCTTAAGTTTCCTAGTTCGTTTTTGGAGTCATGACTGAAGAAAGTTTGAAGTGAGCTGCAAGTTGAGAGCTGACAGCTTTTGGTTCACTCATGCTGAACCTATTTAGGAATTTTCCAATTTATCACTCTTGGGAATTATCAGACTTTCTTGCTCGCTAATTTTGATGATTTCCATTCCTAGAATTCTCTTGGCTGGCCCCAAGTCCTTCATCTTAAATTCTTTCTTGAGTTGGCTCTTCAATTTTTCTATTTCTTTCATACTTTTAGAAGTTATTAGCATGTCATCCACATATAACAACAAGTAAATGTATATTGATGATGATACTTGTTTGTAATACATACAACAATCAAAATTACTTCTAGCATAACTTTGACTAATAATGAATGAATCAAACTTTCAATACCATTAGCAGGCAGACCCAATCCTCCTTTCCTTAAGTCCTAAAGCCTTCTGGTTGTTGCATTAAGATTGCTTCATTCAAATCACCATGGAGAAATGTTATTTTGACATCCATTTGTTCTAACTCCATGTCAAATTGTGCTACCATGGCTAGAATTATTCTTATAAATGCATGTTTGAGTAAAGGAGAAAAGATTTCATTGTAGTCCACTCCTTCCTTTTGAGTGAATCCGTTTTCTACTAGCCTTGCTTTGAAACTAGGTGGTTCTACTCCTAGAATTCCTTCCTTCCTCTTAAAGATCCACTTGTTGCCTAAAATTCTAGAGTTGGCAGACTTAGGTCTGAGTTCCCAAGAGTTCTTCTCCAGTGAATTCAGCTTCTCAGTCATAGCTAAAATTCATTTGCCTTTGTCTTGAGACCTAAGAACTTCATTGTAGTTCCTTGGATATTCTTGTATGATTTATTCGGCCCCATGTAATGCATAATTGATCATGTCTGCATAACCATATCTTTGAGGGGTTTTTGATGTTTTTCTTTCGCTATCCTTGTTGAGGTTATAGTCATCTAATTCATGTTATGTTGAATTGTCATGGTCTGGAAACATAGCATGTTCTGCTAGGTTTGCATCAGTCTTGTCTTGTTGAGCATGTTGTTGATCTTTCTCCTTCTCTATAGCTTGGTCCACCTCAAGATCAAACCTCTCGGCTTCAGTTTGATATGATATTTCGTTAGCAGCCTTGGTTAAGGACTTATATAGGTCAGCCTCATGAAACTTAACATCTCTAGTGATGATACATTTCCATTTTTTTCAAAACACCATATCCTATAACCTTTTACACCACTTGGATATCCAAGAAAGTACCCTTTCTTGGCTCGAGGAGCTATCTTCCCTTCATGTACATGATGATATGCAGCACATCCAAATACTTTTAGGTGATTGTAATTAGAAGCATGTTTAGTCCACATTTCTTGAGGATTGTTGAGTTCAATTGTAGTTGAATGACTCAAATTTATCAAATAGCAAGTTGTAAGGACAACTTATCTCGAAAATTGTGCAGGCATACCTGCATTTGATATGATGCATCTCATTCTTTCAAGCAAAGTTCTATTCATCCATTTAGCCAGGCCATTTTGTTGAGATGTGTGTATTATTGTCCTATGCCTCTTCACACCATGAGTTTTGCAATAACTAGTGAAGTCATCACTGCAAAATTCAAGACCATTGTTTGTCCTTAAGATTTTAATCTTTTTGTCAGCTCTATTTTCAACCATAGATTTCCAATCTTTAAAGGTTTTGAATGCTTCATCTTTGCTTTTTAACATATATATCCATACTTTTCTACTATAGTCATCAAGAAATGTAATGAAATACTTGTTACCTCCATGTGAAGCAATTTTGACAGGGACCCAAAGATCAATGTGAACATATTATAGAATTTCTTCTGAGCAATGTTTCCATGTAGAGAACTTGACTCTGTATATTTCAATACACACAATGCTCACAAAATTCAAGATCACCAATCTTGTCACCACCTAACATGTCTTGTCTATCCAGAACTTGCATTTCTCTTAGACTTACATGTCCCAACCTTTGATGCCATAGGAAAGTTTTGCTTGATGCTTGGATTGCCACAGTTGCTAATCATGTTACTGCTTGACCATTGAGAAGATAGATACCATGATCCATTTTTCCTTTCACGATTAACAATGATCCTTTTATCACTTTTAGAGTATATTTCTCTGCTTTGTATGAACAATCAGTTTCTTCCAGCATTCCTAGAGAAATTAAGTTCGTTTTCAGCTTTGGAACATGTTTGACTTTTGACAAAATCTTCATAGTTCCATTTTCCAACTTCAACTTGATTGGGAAAATCCTAACTACCTTGTAGGCTGATTTGTTCTCGATAATCACCTTGCTTCCATTAGTTTCTATGTAATCAAGGAATCAATCTATGTTTGAGGTCATGTCAAATGAACACCTTGTGACACCCTAAACCCCAAATTAATATTAACTTTTTATTTTAAATTTTATTTTTAAAATAATAAAATTCAAAGAAAAAATCAAACTTTTTTTTAAGATAAAGAGTATCACTTAATTGAGAACATGTCACAATAATCTAGAATTTCCATGAAACTTAACAACTCGAAATCATAGGAGTAGCCAACAAAATCATTTTCGAAGCACACATGCACAAGTTTAATGTAAATGTAGTCTCAACCCGATGTCACTATTAGAGCGGGAATTCCCAAACTAAAAGATGTTAATAATGACGTTAACAAAAAGGCAGATAATAAAAGTCTTGAAGATAAGATGACTTCCTACACTTTGAGAGTATTAGTCTTCATCTGACAATTACAACACGTTTGCGTCCATTGAAAACGCCAAACACAAACAACGATGGGTGAGTTTCAAAATTATGTAAGAATATAAGATAAACGAGGAGAACACTGAAGCAATCAAACTATCACAACATAAGAAACATTCAAGGGTATAATATCAATAGTTAATCTAACTCATCCATAATAAAACATGCAAAAGGAAGAAATGTAATGCAAGCCTTATACTTTATACTTCTTCATCATTTGGTACCATTTTACCCTGAAGTACTTGGTTAGGAGGCCAGATACTATGCCACTACAAGAGTGGACAGACAATTCATGAATGACCAAGTCCTCATAAATCCCCTCAATTCAACTCGAGACGCATATACGCGACAATCGGGGTACTCTTGTATTGTAGGAGAGCTCCCGACCTTAGGGAATAATCCATTATTACACTTATGAATTTCCCACTAGAGGTACCCCCAAGGTCTATCAGTCTTACCTTACAGTTCGACTTTACCCCTCCATGATCAGGCTTATTCAGTTGTACTTTCCCGAATCACTAGGTTTGTCAAACCCTCCCTATATGATGACAAAATAAGCCTCACTCCAAACCTACAACACCTTTCTCATACTTACTGGATTATCACAACACAATAAGTTTCAGTTTGAATTCACAATATTCATCAGAATTTATATTATACATATGTATATCAATCAATCACAATAAAATCTCAATATTTGATTTATACTACTCACAATACACAATCTAGTCTCATCAATCACATAATAAGGAATCAAACATGTGGCACATTCAAGTAATATCACAATTTCAATCAAGTAACAAGAACACTCAAGTACATATCATTCATACAATCACAATCAGCATAAGATTTCATAAAATCAAACAACATGCAGTCTTGATATAAACAGATTCGCGACAATTCTATATGTTGCAAAATTATATTTTAATCCTCACTATTACCATTCATATATTGTTAATAATTATTATTATTACTCAATAGGGCTTGACCGTATGTAGTAAGCCCCAAATAAATATCTGGGAATTTTGGTATTCTCATTCATCCCACGTTATTTTATACTCATAAAATCGACCATTCTCTCACCCCTTACCTTGGTTGAATATTTTTCCCAACAAAGTCGATCCGCTTATTTAATATGTCGCGTCTTCGTCAACCACCGTCTCTAATAGTTTGTGAAGGAAAATAAATCAACGCAACAATCAATACAAATTAATTACTTGCTCCAATAGATATATAAATTATTTATTAAAATTAATTAAATAAAATATATGTTATTTATAATATAATTAAAAATATATTTAATATCATCAAACATACATATTAGTATACCAACATAAAATAAACGCCTAATTTTAATTAAAATAAAATATATTCACATATTAAATAAATATAGCATATATCTATAGTTTGGGTGTTAAAATAGGTAAGAATTATGTCATATGTAATGAAACTAATAGTGTTTATATTATTTAATTTGACGAATATTTTAACTTTTAATTATAACTAAAATAAAAATGAAGTATTTTACATATAAAACGATTGTCGGATATCTGCTCAACACTAATATACTTCAATCATATCAACTCTATCATTATACAAAAATTAAAATTAAAATAACACATACAACGTTCGAACAATACAATAATAATATTATTTACATATAATTGTTTATTTTATTGTTACATGCATAAATTTTAAGGTTTTGCAAAAACCAATAAACAACTTTGATTAATTAGTATTCTAAAAAAACAACATGATTAATAAGCATATTTATCATTACAGTAAAATAAAAATAAAAAGAACACATGTCCTATATTATTATTATTATTACAACTCTAAACGCACTCAATTAGGGCTAATGTTAACAGACTAGTTTAGTAACACACATTCACTTCTTGTATTATTTTATTAATATATATATATATATATATATATATATATATATATATATATATATTGTAAGTTAAATATAGTTAATATTAATGATTTAAATTAGTTTCTCAAGCAAACACACAAGACTCGCATGAAGAAAATTATAACACATATCAGCACTCATAATAATAGTAGTGTACTCTTATACTATTAAAATATATTAATAAGTAATTGGGGTGTTACATTGCTCCCATTGCTGAAGAAAATTTCGTCCTCGAAATTTACCTGAGGACAACTTTAGATAAGAATGACGCATTTGACTTTCAACTTCCCACGTAGCACTTTCACTAGTAGCACCATTCCAGACAACCTTAACCAATGAAATTGTCTTACCAATTAATTCTTTGACCTTTCAGTCCTCAATCAGTAGTTGTAAGGTCTCAAAAGTTAGATTCTCTTTTATTTGGACCTTGTATGACTCAATCACATGTGAAGGATCGGGTATGTATTTACGAAGTTGAGACACGTGAAAGACAATATGAAGATTAGAAAGAGACGGAGGCAACGCAATCTGAAATGCTACATTACCGATACGTTTAAGAATATGGTAAGGTCCTATAAATTGTGGAGTAAGCTTTCGCATTTTTAATGCCCGACCAACCACAGTTGTTGGAGTACCTCTCAGAAATACATGATCACCTTCCTGAAACTCAAGGTTTTTTCTTCTTTTATCATGGTAACTCAAGGTTTTTCCTTCTTTTATGTATATTTCAGCTATCATTTCCATAGAATAAGTTATGTTAATCGGAATAAAGTGAGCAAATTTAGTTAATCTATCCACAATAACTCAAATAATATCATATCTTTTTGGAGTTCGAGGTAAGCCTACAACAAAGTCCATAGAGATGATATTCCACTTCCGTTCGGGAATACTCAAAGGTTGCATCAAGTCTGAAGGTTTCTGGTGTTCTATCTTAGACTTTTGACAGGCCAAACAAGTATACACAAACTCAACAACATATTTTTTCATTTTAGGCCACCAAAATATCTTCTTGAGGTCCTTATACATCTTTGTGGCTCAAGGGTAAATACTTAGACAAATCTTATGTCATTCCTATAAGATCATCTTTCTTAACTCCTTTACATTGGGAACACAAATTCTCTCCTTAAATCTCAAAATTCCATCCACACCCATTTTAAAATCAGGTTCTCTCCCTTGGTCAATCAACTATAACTTATCTAAAAGGTATAAATCCAACTTCTAGTTACCTTAACATTCTCAATTTCTTGTTTTCTGGTGTCACTTCACAAACTAAACTAAGGTCTCTAAAATGTTCCAACAACTCACTATGCTTAACCATTAAAGCCGACACACTTAAAATCTTCCTACTCGAGACATCAACCATTACATTGGCCTTTCCAGGGTGATAGCTAAGCTCAAAATCAAAATCTTTAAGAAATTTCATCCACCTACGTTGTCTCATGTTCAGCTCTTTCTGGTCAAAAAGGTACTTAAGGCTCTTATGATCACTGAAAATCCCAAATCTAGATCCATATAACTAATGTCTCGTGAATCTAAGTCGTGGATAGGGTAGTTCCTCTTATGAATCTTCAGTTGCCTAGAAGCATATGCTACCACCTTCCCATCCTGCATAAGTACTCCACCTAATCTTGAACCACACAGATCACAATATACTACAAAGGGTTCACTCGGGTTAGGTAACACTAAGATCGATGCAGAGGTCAATTGTTTCTTAAGCTCTTGGAAACTATTCTCACAATGGGTATCCCACATAAACAATTCCCTTTTTCGGGTCAACTTAGTTAAAGGTAAGACCAACTTGGAGAATCCTTCTATAAAACTACGATAATAACCGTCAATTCTAGGAAACTCCTAACCTCAGTCACTGACTTAGTTGTTTTCCATTCTAAGACGCTCTCCACCTTGGCAGGATCAACATCTATTCCACCTTTTGAAATTACATGTCCTAGGAAACTTACTTCCTCTAACCAAAATTCACACTTAGACAACTTGGCAAATAATTGTTTCTCCTTAAGGGTTTGCAAGACTATCCTTAAATGTTCGTCATGCTCTTCTTTAGTCTTAGAGTACACTAAGATGTCATCTATAAACACAACCACAAATTAGTTTAGGTAAGGGTGAAAGATTTGATTCATGTCATCCATAAACACTATTGATGCATTAGTCAAACCAAATGGCATAACCAAATACTCATAATGGCCATAGCAGGTCCTAAAGGTAGTTTTTGGGACATCAGAAGACTTCACTCAAATTTGATGGTAACCTGATGTCAACTCGATCTTACTAAACACACAAGATCCTCTTAATTGGTCATAAGATCATCTATCCTACTAGACACCACTAGATCAAACAAGATTAGATTTGTTGATGATATAAATTTGTTTAACCAATGGGTTGCCATGATGGTGATCTAGAAAAAATTAGAAAAACAATGGTAATTGAGGATGTGCCCTATGTTCCAGGCATAAAGAGCAATCTTTTGAGTATTAGACAATTTATGCTAAAAGGGATATCATGTGATAATGAAGATATCATAATGGAGATTTTTGTTAAGAATCACAAACTGATTTTGAGAGCATCATTGTCCAAGAATAGAACTTTTCAAACTAGTATGAATGTTGCATAAATTGAGAGTTTGCAATTTGCCATGTCAGTTGATGAGTTTTGGTGTGGCACTCAAGGTTTGGTCATTTAAACTTTATAAGTTTAAATGAAATTGGTTCAAGCATATGATAAAAAGCTACCATATATAAATGTTCCTTATAAGATTTTTGAAGTATGTATGGCTTGGTAGCAATCAAGGAACTATTTCAAATAGTTTCTACCATAAAAAACAAAAAGCCTTGCCTGAAATTGTGCATAGTGACATTTGTAGACCCTTTGAAGTTCCTTGTTTAGGAGGTAATCACTATTTCATATCATTTGTTGATGAGTTTAGTAGAATGATATAGTTATTTCTAATTATGAATAAGGTTGAAGAACTTGGAATTTTTAAGAATTTCAAAGTAAAAGATGAAAATCATAGTGAAAGATCCATCAAGGTGTTGAGGGCTATTGGAGGTCGAGAGTATACCTCAAAGAAGTTTGAGAAAATCTATCTTAAGTATAGGATTGAGCATGAGGTTACAACCCCGTATACTCTACAATACAATGGTCTTGCAGAGAGAAGGAATATGACATTTCTGAATATTAAAAGGTACATGTTGAAAGAGAATATATACGGAGAAGTTGTTGCCGTTGTAACCTATCTTCGTAACAATTGTCCAACTAAACGATTGAAGGGAGTTCTACAACTTATTAAGCCTTATGGCTGAACTCATTATTAGAGAAATTGAAAGTTGAAATGTGATAGCCTATGTCAATCACGATTGATAACCAATCATTCAAAAATCTTACCAAAAATCTGGTGTCCCGTGGAAGGAGTAAACATATTGAGACTATAATTTAATTCTTTAGGGATTAAGTGATGAAAGGAAGGCTAGAAGTGATCTATTGTTTATTGGATGTACAAACTGCAAGCATAATGACTAAGACATTAACAGTTGATCGTTTTGAAGAACTTAGAGAAAAGTTAGGAATGGTTTCCATCAAGCATTTGAGTTAAGGGATCATGTTAATTAGTTGGTAATTCAATGCTTGTATACAAGTGTTTCTTATACAAATACCACATTATCAATAATATTAAAGTGTGTGCAATAAAAATTCCTATTTTACAATTCAATCTATATTCTTTTTCTTATTAGAGCTTGAGTGTGATGTAAGTGAGTGAGAGTTCTAACAATTAGAAGTGTGTTCTAACAAGAGCTTTTCTTTTGGTTATAACAAGATTGTTTTAGAAAGTCCGTAAAAAGATTGCATTAAACATGTCTATAATATATACGAAAACTAACGAACAATTTCTGTTTGTGACATAGGAGCAATAACATTATTTGTCTATTTATTTAAGAGTGAAAATTCATTTTTGTTCTTGATAAAAATTGTGCAAGTCAATAGTATTTGAGAAAAATAAAGATAATGTTTAGTATTTGAGAAAATTTAGTCTCTACCATATTTACAGTTTGTTTGGTTGATGAAGGAAAGAAAAAAAAGAGTAAAAGATAAAAAAAATAAAAAAACTAACTATTTACTAATTTGGTGTAAAAAAGATGAACAAAAATTATGATAGAAAATAAATATATGTATTAACATAAATATTCTTAAGAAAAAATAAGATATGGTAAAAATAAATAAAATGAATATTTCATCACAATCAATAAAAAAATAATAAAATATAAAGAGAATAAATAGATTAAAAAATATTCTTAATTAACAATGAAAATGTTTTAATTTAATAAGCATATTTCTTTTATTTTTTATCCTCTTTATATTTTCTATTTTTTGTTCGTTTTTCTTTACATAATATCTAGTTTTTTGTTTAAGTACATTTATGTTAATTTAAATATACACATATTTATTTTCACTTTCTCTTAGATTTTAGTTTATTTGCACTAACAATGTAAAATATTTTAAAAATATAAAAAGAAAAATATGTAATTAAAGAGAATAAATCTAAATTTAAATATATAAATAATAATAATAAAGAGAATTAAAAATTAAAAAATATAAAATATAAAAATAAAGAGAAAAAATATATAAAATTAAATCAGTTTTCAAATTCTCTCCAAATTTATCTCTAAATATTATCGAACACCAAAATCAATTTTTTTAATAAATTTATAACAAATAGATCTTTCAAATATTTCAACGGAACTAAAATTAAAAAAATTACAAATAATTATATTCTTCATTCAATGAAAAAAGCAACTATAAGGGTTATTGTGTTTGTTACTATGCATATTTT
Organism: Cicer arietinum; assembly: GCF_000331145.2. Classification (NCBI taxonomy): domain Eukaryota; kingdom Viridiplantae; phylum Streptophyta; class Magnoliopsida; order Fabales; family Fabaceae; genus Cicer; species Cicer arietinum. Next base: position 51,408,261 of record NC_021166.2, read on the forward strand.
GTTTTCTAATTATGTATTTAAAATTATGTTTCTGATTGTACCAAAAATAATGAGCCATGCAATTCAAACTTCTTGAACACAAACTTTCCATGTTTGTTTTACTTTCCACGTTTGTTTATCGAGTGGTTGAGCCAAAACCGAAGCACTCAAATAATAAAACCGCGATAAGCTATTGAAGAGCCCCGTCCGTCCACAAAAGTCTTTATACTCTTCATTAAGCTTTTGCACAAACGCGGTTTTGAGTAATCATTAATCCCGGTACCAATCCAAGCCACCATTGAATTGAACTTTCTAGATGTGCATCATTAATCGAAAATTAAGTGAAGTTTCTTCAATTTTTTATTTTTTATTTTTTAAGTTATATTTGATTTATATATATGACTTTTTTTGTCTTAATATTGATCTTTAAGAAAATAAGACTTTAATAATTTAAAATTAAAACTAAATAAAATTTTATTAATAATTATTTTATTCAAAATTTAATATAATTTAATATATATATATAGAGAGAGAGATTTTGAAATTTCAGATTTCAATTAAGAAGTAAGTAAAGTATGAACAAAAAATATTTAAATAAAGATTGAACTCATCGTTAAAAAGAAAGTTTGTTTAATCTAAAAAAATGTATTTTCAAAAAAAAAATAATAATAATGTGATTTAAATAAAGATTGAACATTGGTTTTTGTTGAGTATGCTATCCACCTTCTATTATTTATGTTTTATTTGGTAAAATCAGTGATAATTGATATATTTGGTAAGCTAACTAATTGTTTTGCAGTTTGTTTAAAAATCTAAAATTATATAAAAAGATATTTTCAATTAAATTTTTTTTTATCAATTTATGTTTAAAATATTTTAAAAATAGTAATTTAAATTTTTTTTTATCAATTTAAAAGTTATCAATGTAATATATATTTTTATTTTAAGTTAAAGTAAATAAATTATTTACTTTAAAATATTATTTATTAAAATTATTTTAAATTTTAAATTATATCAATTATTTATAAATAAATTATTTATTTTAAATTATAATAAATAAATTATAAAAGATAAAAAATGATTTTAGTTCCAACAATATAGATAAAATTGAAAAAAAATAATTATATATATGTTATAAATTGTAGTAAACTACTTGAATTAACTTATTAAAGAATACTATGAATTATAAATGACTATTAACAAACAAATCTTATTATATATGACTTATAAATGAGCTATAAATTATAAGTTTTTTTTTAAACAACCGTTGTTAATTATATTTTAAATAAATTTAATTTTGAATTATATTTACATTATAGATATCGATAAGCAACAAAACTTCAAGGTAAAGTATACTGAAGGATAAATAAATAAAAGAATGTGATTGATTCACGTAAGCACCATCTTTCCCCCATTTTTCTTCCCCCTTAGTAACCGCCAAAACTGACCTTCACATACACATCATGTCCCATCTTTTTTTTCCTTTATAACTTTCCAAACCACTCTTTTTTTCTCATATTAATATCTCTCTTTCTTTGATCACTTCTTCATCATCAATTCATCATGCCTTCTTTTTACTCCAAAAAAGGACAAATATTCTTAAACTCAAAAAATATAGCTGATGTAGTTTCATGGTGTTGTGCTATTGTTCTTATAGCCCTCATACTTGTAACAATATTTAGAGACACCTCTATGAATATTATTCCAAATCATGTTCATAACAACTTCATGGAAAATAACCACCTCTTCTCCATCAAACCATGCGATGAAATATATGTTGTTGGTGAAGGTGAGACACTTCATACAATTAGTGATAAGTGTGATGACCCTTTTATTGTTGAGAATAATCCTCATATACATGACCCTGATGATGTCTTCCCTGGCCTTGTTATCAAGATTACACCTTCACGTCATAGCTAGATAATATTTTACTACATATGTTTTGTGAAATTTCTAGGAATTTTCTTATTGTTCCGTACGTACATATTGTTGTTAGAGTAGTAAATTAACCTTCAATTTGTAGTTTTCTATCATCACCCTTTTACTCTCTGCCTCTTTTGGTTCTTGTAATACTTATGTATATGAACATTGAAACCATATCTTCTATGTCAAGAAAATCATTTATTTTTTCTTTTCTTATAAATAAGTAAGTCGTAAATTTGGTTTTTTTTTCCATAAGTCTTGGCCTATGGAAGTTAGATGATTATTCTTAAATTAAGGTTTTCTTTATATATTTTATTATTTTCAAAAATCATTTATTTTATTTTGTGCTTTAATAAATGTTTGGCTTTTAATTAGGAGCTATTAAATTTCCATTCATAAATGAAATAAAAAATTAACATCTTGTTTGAGCAATTAGATTTGACTATAAAATACGTTTTCGAGGTTTGAAATGAATATAAGAAGAGGGCTACTTCTACAACCTAAGTTTATATATAATTTATTTTTATAGAGAAATGTTAATAGTTATTATATATGATGCTAACAAATAAAAGGAGGTGCATGCTCACCAAAAAAAATATATATATGTAAGAGGAAAGGTAATATTGTTAGTAGTAGATATTGAACCATGATTCGGGGACACTAAGTTTATATATTGAAGTTCATTTACGGGGACATTAACTTTGCAAATTTTTCAATCCCAAAATATAAAACTAAATGTTTTAACAGATTTCTATAGTGCATGCGGTTGATGAAAAGAATGGAGAAGTACAAGCTTGCAAAGCTTTCTTTTTCAAGGAAAGATTCTTACATAGACTCATAGCTAAACGTGCAAGTCAATATAATATTTTTCTATTAATGGTTTGATTTTGTTTAGTATACAATATAATTAAGTTAGTAGTAGCTTATTTGTTATATATATATATATAGCTGAAGAGTATTGAAATGACATAGAGAGGAAGTTTTCTTTCCTTCCTTTAAAAATATCAATTAAGTTATGTTTGGTATACGGGAATTTGTTATTTAGTAACCCACTTACAAATTGAAATTTAGCGACCAGTAAATAAAAGTTACCATATTTTGGAAAATTCTAACATCAACCAACTTAACAATTTGTTTACGGTGGATCAAGATGTGTTGTTTGAAATCATTTTGAGCTCTATTATAACTTTGTTTAGATTCTTTTTTTCAAAAATGTTTTTGTTGCCATTTTTCTGAAACTTTCTTTAAATTGTTTTCGAACTTTACTTTCAGTGTATTCAAATGAGAAGTTAAGACAAGAGGATTAGTGTGGTACGTGTTTGTTGCAATATTGTAAAAATTGGATGGACTGGTTCGATCTGTTTAACTGAGAATCGGACCTATTTTTGGTTTGGTCAGTTTAAAAAATTCGTTGGTTAGTAAAATTGAGAAAAAATTGGCTTGAATTTGATTAGACTGGGTCACTGAACCAGACTTAATTTTGGAAAATTGCCCGAGTTTTTTAAAATACCTGAACTTTATAAATGAAAAAATAAAAATAAAAATAATCTTTTTTAAGTGTAATTGGTCTACAAGACATCTGTAATGAATTGACTTATCTATATGAGATTTGATGTTTAAATTTATATTATGAATCATTATCGATATCTTTGTTGTAAATTTAAATTTATTTATTATAAATATTAACTATTTGTTATAAATTTTATAGATTTTTTACTTTATAAATTATGAAGTTATGAATATTTTAATATATTTTATATATTTATTTTATTATTTATTTATTAAATAATTTAATCGATTGAATCAATTGAATCATAATTGGATTGGAAGGTCTCTTGGATTCAACTTCAGTCTGATTTTTAAAAATTTAGATTTGTTGTTTAAGTGTGTAGCTGATTTTAAATAGTGACGGGTTCTATCATTAATGGTTTATTTTTATAATGAATGTTAACACAAAAATGGTTAGTTGTTAGAGTCTCAAACTCTTTATAACTCTACATCCATTTGATGATTTATTTTGACCATGTCTTAAATAAAAAAATTGACGACTCGGTTCATATGTCAGTTTTAAAATCCACATGAATGTATTAATTTTTTTATTTTATATATATATATATTATTTAAACAAAGATTATAATATTTAATTTTTCTAACAATGAATAGAGACCGATGTAGTGATCAATAATTATTTTGCACAGATCAATTAATTTAAAATTATTAAATAGTAAATCGGTTGCTATTATCAATCACTAGATTTGTCTCTAAAATTAGTTTCTAAAATCGCTATATTAGTAAAGATAAAATTGATCATTTTTGTTTTTTATATAAAAATATTTTAGAAATCGTATACTAAGTTGTTATCTTTAAGACGTTTTGTAACACTTTTTAAAATTATACAAACAAATTATCAACGATGATATCCCATGATAAAACATCTCAATCAAACGGTATTAGAGTCTCACTGTACTATTGAAACTGTTTTAGAATTACAATCTCAAATATGATGATAAGACCACTCGCAAACCAAAAAAACTATGGTACGAAAACCACTCTGATACTGAAGGAATAATTGTATTTTGATCACTTTGAGACCCAAAGAATTGTGGTAAAATGACAACTCTAAAGTATTGAATAGACGTAAGAAAATGGAAGAATTGACTCAAAAGTGAGTTGAGCAGAAGGAGGAAGAAGAGATAAAGTTGATAAATGCATTCAACTTATATATACTTTTCTAAATGGATGGACCTTCTATTATAGAGTTGGAAAAGAAAAACGATAAAAAAAACGAAAGACTCAAATCAAGTGATCATTGAAAACTTAACGACTAGATTAAGGTCATGGGAGACAAATGCTGGAATTTGAAGGGCTAAACTAGACGTGTGTGGAATGCATGATGAGAATCTTACGAGGACTAAAACTGAATTTTTTAGTACAAAAAAAAATATTTTAATTTCAATTTCTAATGATATATGTTCTCCCCAATCACAAAATCATATCCCTTAAACGTACACATCTTAGTTGTTCCACCACCGCCTTATATATACTAATATTGTGTGTAATGTATTCAATAACTCTATTATTTTCTAACAATCATAAAATTGATCACTACATTAGCAATAATAATTTACCGACCAATAAAAATTTAGTCTCTAATTTGATTGTTTAAGTGTTTAGCGACTGTTTTTATGGAATAATTGATCTCTAAACGTAAAAGATTTGCAGTGGTACTTCAATTTTATTTTTTTTTAAAGATAAAAATTCATTTATTAACAAAAGACAAGTTAGTTACGATTAATAATAAAAATAAAATTAACATCTATGAACCTTATAGCATAGGGAATACTAATAGACAGAGTTAGTTAGTAAAAAACGAATAGATAGGGTTAGTTAGTGGGTAACCTTATAGCTTAGATATATGTGAATCATCCGTTTCTCATCTACCTCACAAATATGCATTTAACGTGACTCTCCTGCTTTTACCACTTTGGATAGTCCTACATAAGACCAAGTTATACTACGATGTGAGCTATAAACCTAAGACTCAACAACACAAAACTTAACAGGGACTCATAAAATAAATAAAATAAAAAAGATATGCCAGAGTTTTGTGTTACAGGTGGCAATGGGTTCATAGCAGCTTACCTAGTGAAAGCCTTATTAGAAAAGGGTTACACAGTGAGGACTACAGTGAGAAACCCAGGTAGAGCCATTTAATTCAAATAAAATTTGTTATTGGTAATGTTGTGTTTCATTGGTCTATTAATTATTTTCATTTTTTTAAGAGCTGTTTGTTATGTATTATTAAAAAGTGATTTTTTGAAATCAACGATTTAGAAATTATTTATAAGTTTAAAAAAAAATTAAAATTAGAGTGTTTGTTCATTTTAATAAAAATCATTTTTTTAAAAGAATTAATTATAAAAAAAATATTTTTATGTTAAACTATTTAAAATAATTTTTATTTGAAACAATTTTTAGATTATTTTTAATTTAAAAAGTCTTACATAGTTAGAAAATCATGACCAATTATTTGAATAATTTTATAAATAGTCATAAAAAAAATTACTAACGTACATTTATATAAATTAAATTTTCTTTTTAAATCCTAACCTTTTTAAAAACGATGACAATTTTTATTTTATTTTATTTTTATTTGCAGATTTGGAGAAGGTTGGGTATCTTACTCAATTAAGTGGAGACAAAGAGAGATTGAAGATTTTAAAAGCAGATTTATTAGTGGAAGGGAGCTTTGATGAGGCAGTAATTGGGGTTGATGGTGTGTTTCATACTGCGTCCCCTGTCCTTGTTCCATATGATAACAATATTCAGGTACATTTTTCTATTTTGTCCTTAGTTTGAGGTGTTTCCTATGTTGGTACATTAATCTTGACTCTTATAATCATATTGTTTTGGTAAATTTATTAAGTAAATATTTTTTTATCAAGATAAATTAAATTAAGAATTTGTTTTAACACAAATACAATCAAACAGAAACAATCCATTGAACATAACATTATTTAATACATGGTATAACTCTTTACTATTTGAAATATGTTGTAGGCTACTTTGATTGATCCATGTATAAAAGGAACCAAGAATGTGTTGAATTCTTGCGCCAAAGCAAATGTGAAACGTGTGGTGCTAACATCTTCTTGCTCTTCCATAAGATATCGTGATGATGTGCAACAAATTTCTCCTCTTAATGAATCTCATTGGAGTGATCCAGATTATTGTAAACGTCACAATGTAACAACACTTGCTTCTTAATTAATTAGAAAGCATGATATAATGTCTCATTCTTTTATTTGGATCACAGCTTTAAGTGGCATTTTTACGCAAAACTAAAAAAAAATATCCAATATTATTTTCTATTTTATTTTTTAAAATTTATATTAATTTTATTTACAAACAAGAAGATAAAAGATTTTTAAATCAAACAATTGTGTGTATTTTTTAACCAATTAAAATATCAAAAAAATTATTTTTATTATTTTTAGAAATATATCATCCCGAAGTAACTTTTTATTGTCATTGTTACAATTATTTACTTTAAAAGTTTCATATGATCTTTTAATTAACAATTTAAAAAAATCACATATTTTAAAATTGAATAAATATTTTTACAAAATAAACAGATCTTAAAATCTCTTTTGAGTTCCCTAATGGCTAAATTTAGTGATGAATTTCATATTATTCTTCTCAAAACTTTAAAGTCATTTTAAAATTTGAAATTAACCAAATTTTAAAATGATTAAAAAATTAAAAATCCTCTATCACATTTGTTCTTTTAGAATGTCATTAACTTCAAACACTAAAATTTCATGAATAGAGTTAGTGATTTGCTCACAAAATTAATCATGGAAATTTGTGCTTGTATCATGAACCATGAATTATGCAGCTGTGGTATGCATATGCAAAGACTGTGGGAGAGAGAGAGGCTTGGAAAATTGCAAAGGAAAATGACATTGATCTAGTAGTGGTTAACCCCTCTTTCGTTGTTGGTCCACTTCTTACACCACACCCAGCCAGCACACTTTACATCATACTAAACATCATCAAAGGTTAGATAATTATATCAAATGTGATGTCATGTTATATATTTGGATTAAAAATGTTGACATTATTATTAGTTCATCCAAACCCAATTTTCTTATAAGAAAAATGTGAGGCTAAACACAAAGGAGATTTTGGTAAAATTTATATATTTTAGAACCTTTTTTTTTACTCGTATCATTTTAGAACTGAAAATATAAAATAAAATAAAATAACAATTAAAAAAAATAAAGGTACATTTTTTCATTAAAAATAAATAAATAAACTAGTTCACCATTTATTCTTCTAAATTTGGAGTCACACATCTTTTAACAGGTTTGAAAGGAGAATATCCAAACACAACAGTGGGCTTTGTCCATATAGATGACGTGATTGAAGCCCACTTGTTGGCCATGGAAGAGCCCAAAGCATCTGGCAGACTTATTTGTTCAGGCCCAGTAGCCCATTGGTCTCAAATTATCGAAATGCTTCGCGCCAAATATCCTTCTTATCCATACGAAAGCAAGTGAGTTTAAGTAATGTTATATATTTTGACCTCAAAAAAAAAAATATGTTATATATCATCTCTACCTTAATTTTGATGCAAAAGAAGTATCAATTTTAATGTCATAAAAAATGGTCTGTTTGTTAAGTTTTATTTCGTAAAAAATCACTTTTTATAAAAGAAATTAACGACTTTTGAAAGTTTTCATTTGTTTATTAATTTTTTTTATAAAAATGAGAATCTAAAAATAATTTAAAAACTACTTCAAATAAAAAGTTGTTTTAGTAATTTAAAAAAAAATTATTACAGTTTTTAAATAAAAAATTTATTTTTACTATGATAAACAAATACAAAATATTATCTTAAATTATTGAATACTAAAATCACATTTTTATTAAAATCTATAATAGACCCTAAATAGCATTTTGGATGCACCAACAACTTTTATTTGATTTGAAGTTAATTATGTGTGCTTACTTTTTCTTAATATGGTGTAATTACAGGTGTAGTAATCATGAAGGAGATAATGGTACACATAGCATGGACACCACCAAAATCACTCAATTTGGGTTTCCTCCATTCAAAACACTTGAACAAATGTTTGATGATTGCATCAAAAGCTTCCAAGACAAGGGTTTCTTATGAAATCCATGATCCCATGTACCTTTCATGTTCATGTGAGGTGTATGTATCGATTGAAAATAAGAGTGCCATAAACCAAATTAGAATAAATTGGATGATATGTAATGGAAATAATTGTTATTCCCTTCATTATTTTGGTAAACTTAGTGGAGGGTAAAAACCAACAATTGCATATGGTTGGACTAGAGTCTGCATAACTTAAATTTTATTGTATTTTGGTATTCATTCTCAATTTTTAAAGTGTTTTTAAATCAAAATTTGATTTTCTAGATAATATAGAAGTACAAACAATTTGATCATTAGTACTCTCTCTGATCATTTTCATAAGAGACAATTGAATTAAAATGTAGTTCATCCAATTGTTTATGAGAATTTTTGGTATTAATTATGTCCACAATTATGAGGGAGTTCATCTCTACTATCAAAGAATTGATACCCATAATACTAGCCAATCGCAGCACATGAACAAGATCCCACAATTCACCATCACCAAAGTAGAACGACCTAAATTGTTGTTAAGCCACGAACATAACAACCTTTGGAATCTCTAATAAGGCTACCAAAAGTTGATAGACTAAAGTGACCAATATAAGAACCATCAATATTGAGCTTTAAGACATTGGACAGGGGCGAGAAACACCTAATATTTATCTCATGGTTATTATCATCAATATAAGATGGTGGGCAAACAAAAAGATGGTGATGTATCAAAGTAAGATACATAAGAGGATTTATATTGTATTACTTAGGATCTTGACACATCCCTCCGAGCACACATTGGTTTCTATCCAACCACAACATATTTCCATAATACTGAATACAGTAGGCATTTCCAATTGTTGGAGCTAATAGAAGTGATTTGCAAGTCGAAGCTCATCCACTAAGAAATGCCTTGACAGAAAAAAGAGTTTCAATGATCATCTTGTAGAGAAATAAATTTCTCCCTTAACTCTTTGATCACTTCACAATATCTTAAAGAATGCATAATAGTTTCAGAAACTTAAAAGCAACACAAGCACTCATCAGAGTCAGATATGTCACGATACTTCCTTTTTACATTTATAAGGAGTTTGCCATAAGATATTTTTCTGAGAAATTTTGAACTTTTGGAGGACCTTGTCAATTCCATAACAATTTAAAATTAGGATCATGTGTAATATTCGATCATTCAACAAACAACACAGGATAACAAACACTTACCAAAATCTAAAACACGATGAAATAAAAAACTTTGGTTATCATGTGTTAAAAGTAATACGCCAGAGGTGAAATCATAGAAGTGAGAGCACTCATTAAAATATTGAGTTTTTGTTGAAATTGAGAAAATTTAGATTGCCTCGCATTGTTTGAAATTGTAAAATAAAATAAAGTTTAAGATTATATATACAACTCTAGTTTTTCAATATAATTTGCATCAACTAGAAACACTTTAAGTTTATTTATAACTATTTCTTTTTCTCTTGTTTTAGAGTTTTATGAGGTAGTTAGATATTCTCTTTGGAGAGTATGGTTGTGTTAAGGGTGTGAGATATTTGAGAGAAATTTATGTGTTATAACTTTACACATAATGTTATTATCTAGTCGTGGTTTTTTCTCCGACTTAAAATTTCCACATTATTTTCTAGTGTTTTAATTATTATTTATATTTTTTATATTTGTTTATTTTTTTCAACAAAAAAATGCTTGATTTTTATAGGAACAACTAATAAATATATTAATATCAATGCATAGTACAAGGTATACTAATAATTGCAAAAAGATAATACAAAATATATCATCATATAGATAAAAAAAATAAATAAAAAAAAAACACGAAATTTGTCGGTGAAATGTCCATTTTCTATTATTTCATTTTTATATTTCCAGAACTTGTGTTGTGGTCAAAATAAATTGAAACCAATTATATTGAAATTTTATTCAATATCACGACTCTATTACTCAACTAAATTATTTTTTCCACAATAAAATATTTATATATTAGTATTTGGTGATTAACTTTTTAATTGATTAACAAAAACATTGCTTGTTGATTAATGTTTTGCAAAAAAAAAAAAAAAAAAAACTTACATATTTCTATTTAGTGATTTATTTTACAACAACTTTATCTTTTTTATATCTTTTGTCTTTATTGAATTGGTCGACTTTGTTTGGATAAAAAGTTGAATCTGAAACTTAAAAATTGGTTCGATGAATGCTATGACTGGATAAAAGACAACAATTATCCAACTTAAATTATACTTTGTACACCTTTTATAAGATTTCAATATCGTGTATATTTGACATTGTATAAAATACATTTATTTTAAGTACATTCGGATTATGTGAAAAGACAGAGAATTAATATAGAATTGAAATACGGCCAATTTTTGTGTTTAAATAATATTTCAGTCATTCATATATATCATATATGGATGATATTTAAAAAAATAATTATATTTGTATACTCATAATTTTTCTACACTTATTCAATACATCACTTTTTATCATATGTCTTTTTATCACATCACATAAATATTTCTATTTATCTCTCTCTTAATTGCATATATCTGAGATGTAGGGTGTCTATAGATTATTTTCCTATTTACAAAAGTTAAACAAAATAAAAATCATATAAAAAAGAAATAACACACCTATTCAGCTACTTTTACATTAGGACTCACCAATTCATTAAACAAACACAATATTGCCTTGATAGAAGCAATTAGCAGCCTCTAATACAGCTTTATATGCTACACCATATTATAGTAATTAATTTGAAAGACATATGCAAGAGTTTTCTTTCCCCTCCCCCCACTACTCATCTCTTATTTTCTTTTTCTCAACTCATAACAAAAGCAACTACTCACCTTCGTGAAAACCTTAACACATGCCTCTTCTCATCTCTTGCACTTCCCTTCTTCAGTTTCCTCTCATTATTTTCACGTTTGTGTTAAATTTCTGAAAAACATATTTCAACCGCGGTCAAATGCAACCAAGCATGTTTCCCATTCTCACACCAACATTAAACCAGGGACTTATTAGTAATTTCAAAATATTCCCCCACACAAGTCCGCGAAATCGTGCGAAGAAATCATGATTACTCTCCCCCGTGTGTATTTAACTTTCGCTCTACATTCCGTTTTGCACGTATAACAAATTTTCCTTCCACTCTTTCTTTCATTTTCTCGAGAAAATTCTAACGGGAAAAGAAAATTTGTTTTCCAAAAACCTACAAACGAGTTTCTTCACTCTTCAACGGTACTCCTCTTCCGTCACCTCACCACGTTTCTTCGATTTTTCATCTATTTTCCTTTACTTAATTTCTTCGATCAAAATAAAAAGTATGTGTTCTTCGATCTTCATTGAAGCACCATTGTTGAATGGAATCGTTCACGCTTGTTCAATTGAAATATTCGATTGATTCATTTTTTTAGACTCATTTAATGCTTGTTCTGTACTGTGTTTTTCTTTTCTTTTCAGTCTTATACGATTTTGTCATTGTTTGTTTGGTTCAATATTTGTCTATGAATCTGATTCAGTACATGTTTTCTTGCTATTTTTGGATTCGATGAAAAACAAATCAATGAAATAAAGACATTGTATAGGTAGACAAATCGACACTATCTGATCCAACAATATAAAGTGTGAAAGTGAAAGCAACCTTCAATTTTGCATTGATTTCAAATTTGTAATGCTTATTAGGTACTAGCTAGTAGCTTTTATTTTAATGACTATATTAAGAAAACGATGGTTCATTTATTATGTCTCGCATTCATTTATTACACTTATATACTTGGTGGTAGTAGTTTTTATTTTGATCTGATTGTTTTATTGTCTATGCTTGTATAGAGGAAGATAATTAAATTAATGTATGTACTTTATGTGTTAATACAATTGTATTTTTATCGGATCAGTCTTAATTTAATTGTTGGTGATTTATTATTATTTTTATTTGATGAAGTCAGTTACAATCATTGATGTTGTGCAGATTATGAAGGAGAATGCTTTTGATTTGGTTGCTGCTGCTGAAGATTTGGTTCCTTTCTCTCTCATTGATTTCATAGTCATAGTCATAGTCATACTGATTATTGTTTGCACAAAATATCACACATACACATAACGCATCACACGCCTCTCTTTTTGTTATTTTGTTGCAAAAATTAATAACTTTTAAATAAATAATAAAGCTTTTAATTATTGTTTTGCATGTACACACACTTAGCGACAAACAATGCAAATATTTTTACTTTATGATAAAGTTTATAATTATAGTATTTAAATATTAGGAAGAATGATTGTTCGACAATCTTTATAATAGATAATATATATGATGAAGGGAATTATTTAAAATATAAAAAATAATTTAAAAACTGATATTCTTTAGAAGCTTTATAGAATACCAAAATCATTTTTTTTAACAATAGGTAACAAAGTGGCTCTTAATTAATTGTATTGGCTTTGTAGGAGAGTTCGTACTTGAAGATGCAGGAAGATAACGACGTCCACGTCGACGAGGGCAAAAGCAAAAAAAGGCCTTCTTTGGACGAACATGTCCTCACCTTTCCACCTACGTCTGATTCCACTTATTCTATTGGTAATATTTCCTTAAATGGTCATCTTATAATCTTTTGTCACCGTCTTTATTTGCATTTGCATCTCTAAAAGTTTTCTACTGTTTTGACTAATAGTTTATATTGATTACCTTTAACTTTATTTCATGGTAATAATTGTATATAACATAATCACAATTTACCACTAGTTTCTTTTGTTGATTGTTACGGTATACGTATACCCATTTACTCTTTCCTTAATTACCCCTACTCTAACATTATTCTTTCCACATTTCTAACCAAGTGTCACTTTTTTGGGATATTGTCAACAAATATTGCAGGGTCACCTGAAGAAATTCAAGTGGGTCGATTTTATAAAATTGATCATTCTAACCTTCCATTGAATTGTCCAGTCCAACTAAAATGTGTTAGCATTGTAATGGTAATACATACATTATTAATATTAAAAGCTCTTTTGTTTTTTAATATGCTATGCAAAAACTTTTCAAACACTAATAAATGAAGATCTAAATTTTTTATCTTTGGTGGTTTCATATACTGGGTGTTGAATTTTGTAGGTCACTGACAAAAGAGACCAACAAGTATCTCTAAGGTATCCAAGCCTTCACTCTCTTCGTACACACTTCAACGACCAAAGCTTTGGAAAGCCAGGCGAGAAGAAAATCCCAGCGCTCGACGAGAAGTACGTAATGGGAGTCGAATTCGCCATCAAAATGCTTTGCAGGAGCATCACAACTGAGGAATTGGCACAAAGAAGAAACTCATGGAGCTTTTGGGCCTCTGCTACTAAAGAAAACTTTCAAAACCATAACAGCCCAATTATCAATGATGTTGCTACAAGTTTGGTTTCCAAGCAAGGTTCATGTTGGTCTCAGATTAAGTTCAGCGGTATGATGCAGTGGGGCCAACGCCGGCAGGTTCGGTTCTTGGGCCGTCATGAGGAACAAAAGGTTGAATCTTTACATGAACTTCATAAGGAAAAAGGGGTTATTTTTGAACCCGGAAAAGGGACTAATCAGAAGAAGAGAAAACACATTAATGAAGAAGAAATGGAGGCTGTCAAGGTAGTGCCTTATGGGGTACCGAGGTTTACTCGACAATGCAAGAAAAATCACCAAGGTGTGAGTAGTAGCAGCGGGGCTAAAAATTCTAAGAGAGTATTAAAAGACCCAAAGAAGCAGCAACTCGTGGTTTTTGGCAAAAAAAAACGAAAAGTATTAATTGATAGATGGTCTACTGAGAGGTAAATGGTTTTTTAGTTATTTGTATTAAAAATTAACAGTTTTTTGGGTATACATTTCAGTTTTCACTTGGTTACTTTAATAGGTGTTAGTTAGTATTAATTTGTTGTTATATATGTTAACTTTGTACATTTGAAGGTATAAGTTGGCAGAGGAGAGTATGTTGAAGGTTATGAAGGAAAAAGGAGCTGTGTATGGAAACTCAATATTGAGGCCAGACTTGAGATCAGAAGCACGTAAGTACATTGGTGACACAGGTTTACTTGATCATTTGCTGAAGCACATGGCTGGAAAAGTGGCACCAGGAGGAGATGAGAGATTCCGACGGCGGCACAATGCAGAAGGAGCAATGGAATATTGGTTAGAGAGTGCTGATCTTGTTGATATTAGAAAGGAAGCGGGTGTCCAAGACCCTTATTGGACTCCTCCCCCTGGATGGAAGCCTGGAGACAGCATTTCACCAAATCATGTTTCTAGTAAAGAACTCAGAGAGATAAAGGAAGAAATAATTAAATTGAAACGGTATGGGCAATTTCATCATTTTTTATTAATGTCAATGTCTGTTATTATTGTTTATTCTATTGATTTTGAGTCATTGGTAACTTTTCTTGATCTGCAAACAGAGGTATGCAGGAGCTCGCATCAAAAAAAGAAGAGGAAGCATTGGCCATTGTGACTACTCCTAGTTCTTGTTTGTCAAGTTTGAATTTTGAGGACTATGGTTGCCAAGTTTCTATGCAGGTGAGGTGAATCATAATAGGTATAGATTATTGCTAATGACTATGGTGTATATTTGGGGCATATAGAAAACATCCAGTTTTAAAACTTTTTCTATTTGTTATATTGCAGGAGATTTATGCAGGGCTGGTTCATAAAAAGGCTAAAATTGAAGAACAACTAAAAGAAATTACTCTGGCTTTGGGTGGCATGGAGGTAACATAAACTCTCTATTGGTAGATTGAATGTCCTCATTCCAAAATAATGATGCTGCCTTCATAAAAATATGATACTTAATGATGCTAATGATTGCTTGTATTTTTTCCTTATATATTTATTACTCCATACTGTACCATAGAGTATTAACAAAAGTATAAAAAATCCCACTATGATATCTTGTATTGCTATTTTTTGTTTTATATTCCCATTCCTGCAAATAAATGTTGAAGACTAAGTGGAATGATATTTGCTTGCACTAATGAAAGGCACTTAATGCAGGAGCAATTGGGAATGCTAAAACCAACAGTAGTAGAAGAGCCAATAATGTCAGGATCATTAACACCACCAGTATTATTGGCAGGGCCAACAATATCATTGGCAGAAAACATTGAAGAAGAGACCAGAGAGGAGGAGAAAGGTAAAAACGACAAAGAAACCAAATCAGCAAAGATACAAAGGCTGAAAAGTAGTTTTCAGATTTGCAAACCAAAAGGGACCTTTATGTGGCCAAATATGAGTTTGTCTCCCCATGTTATGGCCTACCTTGATGAACAACACACTATGGTCCCAACCCCAACCTCAGCTTCCTCTTCAACCACTTCAGCTCCCAAGTTTGTCTCCAAATCCATTCCTTACCCTTCTTCTCCTGTTAAGCCACTAGCAGAGAGACGCCCTGTGAGCACAGCTACTTTGACACATGTTACTGGACCAATTTCCCCTCATATTTCTCATCCATTAGAGACCCCAAAGTCCACACTTACAACCACTATAACCAAGAATGCGTTTTCTATGAACCTCAATGAGTTTCCTTTGGCCCAAAGGTAATACTAGCAAATCCCTGCTACATACATATACTTATATATATTTGAAAGAAGCCACACCATTTTGAGACTTGTGTTGGTAGATTGAACCAACTTTCCAATATAGGAAGTAAAATTAATGTGGTATATGCTGATATATAGTTGAAAGAAGCCACACCATTTTGAGACTTGGGTTGGTAGATTGAAACCAACATTGCAATATAAGAAGTAAAATTAATGTGGTATCTTTTGTTTGCTTTTTTGGTATTTCATGATTGAAGTCAGATATTACAATTATGTGCCATTGAAATTGCAAATCGAAGGATATAACTAAACGAGCCAAATGCTGATTTATTTTGCATAATCCCAAGTTTATGTTACTATTATCTTATAAAATTTGTTAGTTTCTAACCGTGTGTTTGGAAATTCATAAAACCCCGTCCAATTTGTGAGTTTGCATAGAAGCTATTAGTTGAAGCTTCTCAATATGACGGCGCAACTTGCATTGAGAAGCGGAATTGAACAATCAAACTTGAATCCAAACATATGCTAAAACTCATTATTTGCTTGTGAAGTTTCTCTTTTCAGTATAACATTTTTTTTACTTACACTTTTCAGTATATCATTGCCTATATAATTTATCTTTCTTTGGGGACATTTGGAGAGCTTACTAGTGAAAAGTTAAAAGATTATCCAACTAAGGTATTCATCGCTTTCAAAGTAACAGTAATATGTAATGACCGTGAAATTTTTTGCTAGAAGTTTTAAATAAAACTAGATTGCCAGTCGCTTAAGTTATCTTTATTCTTTATATAAGCAGTAAGCCAATGACACAATTTCCACCCAAAATGCAATATGTGCGTATAAAATGTCATTAATGTAATTTAGTATCGCTTGTTTGGTCATTTCAATTTGTTATTTTGATAAATATACACAAGTATTCTTACAAGTTTTTTATATATACATATAATTATGAATCAAACTTAGTAAATTTAAGATACTCACACAATCTACGGCCCAACGACTTATGCAAGATCTGATGTTTCCTACAAGTTTAATTTAAATAAAGTAAAAAGTTAAAAAACAAAAATAAAACAAATTACAAAATACAAAATACATCTCGAGATTCTTTATATTTTATTTCGTTTTTATATATTTTTTAACACAGTTTGTTTAAGTCAATTTAGTTTTTACTTAAGTCTTTTAAGTTTGTATTTTTTCTATTAGTCATTTAAGTTACATTGTTAGTCATTTGTCTCCATTTAAATAACGATGAATGCAATTGAAGATATATTATAATTAGAAACTCTAACAAATATTGAAACAATAAGCAACTCATACTAATCATTTAGAAAACAATCATCAAATATTTTAAACCGTCTATATTTCCTAATTTTTTTACAACCATTTAAACACACATATAACCTCTAAAAATATGGTTATAAAGGTCTATCTACATAATCAATATCATTCACTTCTAAAGTAGTTAAGATAGTCAACTCATTATATTGTTTTGATTAGATCTTAATAGAAAATAAAAAAATGGTCCAATTTAGTAGAGTATGTGCGTAATTTTATATAACTTAAAAACGCTAATAGTGAAAACAAAATATTAGATAAATGATTAAATCGAAAAAATAAAAAATAAAAAATAAAAAATTAAAGGATCTACGGACCTACTAAACTAAATTTAAAAGATTTAAGTGTTAAAAAAAACATCAATAACAAAACAGTTACTTTCGTGAAACATATAAGACCTCGTGATGTATTTTGTCAAAAAATAAAAATAAAAATCAATTTCAATTTTTCTTAACAAAAATTTATTGTTATAAAATATGATAGAGTAAACCACTATTTTAGTCTTTGAAAGTATAAGACATTCTCATTTTGATATGTGAGTCGGCAAAAAATCAAAATGTCAGTTATTTTAGTATCCGACATTGTAATAGTCATGAATTATTTTGATAGTAAATTGTATCTTTCAGATACTATTATGATGATATGTTGTATTTTTTAGGGACTATTTTGATGGTTCGCCAACTAATTTAAATTTTTTATTGAGTTAACTGAATTTGAAATTAAAACGACCATTTCCTATTTTTTCAAGGACTAAAACAATGATTTATTCAAACATAATATTATAATCTAAAAAGTCAATATTTAGAAATTATCTTTTTAAAACCTCAAATTTAAATTTTACAAAAGTAGTTTTTTTTAGTATAACTCGAATGTCAGTTTTATTGAAATATATTTTTCACATAAAATTTCGAATTTAAGCTTTACACAGTAAAAAAAATTAATTCCTTAGATTTTGAATTGAGTTTTACACATGTTTGGTTCTTTCCCATGTTATTTTGACAATAGACACAATTATCTTTATAGACTTAATTTGTTTATGATTATGAATCAAATTTTTTTATGTAATTATTTTTTAAAAATTGATATTTTTTGAAAAAAGTAACAAACTCTTATTTATAAAAAATAAAATAAAAAATAAAAAGCGATTATTATATATTTGACAACACCAATATTTGGATTTGGATTCGGACTCTCCAAAATCCGAAACACATTTGCAGGTTTGTCCCAAAAAGGAAAATAAAAATAGAGAAGAAAACAATCATTTTCTTCTCTCTATCTAAAGTTGTGTTGTGTGTGTTGCTCTGTTGATTTAATTCCATTATTTGATTTTATATAGTATTTGATTAATTCATCAAACCTCAAAGAGATAGAGAAAAGAACAAGGGTTGTGACTATGGCAGATCAACAACCAGAAGGAACATTACAGAACATTCTAGAACAAGAGTCATTGAAGTGGGTTTTCGTTGGTGGAAAAGGTGGTGTTGGTAAAACAACATGCAGTTCAATTCTCTCTACCCTTCTCGCTTCTGTTCGTTCTTCTGTTCTCATCATCTCCACCGACCCTGCTCACAATCTCAGCGATGCTTTTCAACAACGCTTCACAAAAACCCCTACTTTGGTCAATGGCTTCTCCAATCTCTATGCTATGGTTGGTTCGCTCTCATTACTCAAACAACCCCTTTTGTTAATTTTCAATTTTTTGATTCCATAACTTGTTAATTTAGTTTCTTGTGGTGAATAATTGAACCCCTTTTATGTTCTTATGAATCTCAACATGCCCCTTTTGTCAATTTTCAATTTTTTGATTCCAGAACTTGTAAATGTAGTTTCTTGTTGATAATTATTGAACCCCTTTTAATTTTCTATGAATCTCAACACGACCCTTTTGTCAATTTTCAATTTTTGTGATTCCAGAACTTGTAAATTTTGTTATCTGTGGAGAATAATTTAACCCCTTTTATTTTTTTATGAATCTCAACATGATCCTTTTGTCAATGTTCAATTTTTTTGATTACAAAACTTGTAAATGTAATTTCTTGTGGAGAATAATTGAACTCTTTTTTTGTTTTGAATCTCAACATGACCCTTTTGTCAATTTTCAATTTTTTTGATTCCAAAACTGATAAATTTTTGTTTCTTGTTGAGAATAATTGAACCCCATTATTTTGGAATTGGTTTGTCTCATTTTGTTTTGCCGTGTGTTGTGATGATCCCTTTTGTAGGAGGTGGATCCAGCTGTTGAGTATGAGGATATGGGTGGTTCTGATGGTATGGATAGTTTGATCTCTGAGCTAGCTGGTGCAATTCCTGGAATTGATGAGGCTATGAGCTTTGCTGAGATGTTGAAGTAAGGGATACTGTGACTTGTAATCTTATTGAACATGTTTTTAGCATCTGAATTTTGAAATAGTTTTGAGGTATGTGAATGCGATGTTTATGATGGAATAGACTGATTTAGTTTTGAGAAAAAAATGAGGAGGGGAGATAGGGTGAGTCTTTCAAAATCCCAAGACAAAAAGGAATTTTTAGCATATGTTTGGATTGGCAATGAGTTTCGCAAAATCACAGTGTCACCATGATTTTGTTGAAGCTCCAACTCCAAAGTGTAGCTTTTCCATAATCACGGTAGCTCGCCGTGATTTTGCTAATCTCACTGCAAATCCAAACTTACACTTAGAATGCTAGAGGCTTAAGTTTTTAAGACATTTCAGTGATTTGAGTAAAAGATGGTTGATGATAATTGTATGTAATAATTTCAGAAAGTTCTTGTTATGGCCCTTCTGGGAACTTCTGAAGAAAACCTATGTAGAAATAAATTTTAAGAAAATTTTGTATCTGAAAGTAGATACTCAGGTTACAATGATTTACATATCTTTAATTTGTCTATTTTTTGTGTAAGCTACACAATTCTTTAATTGCATGAATCACATTTTTCTTATGAATATGATTCTTGCTGTCGTGGACTCTCCATTGGCCTCTTTCAATCCTGCCTCTGTCTTTGATCCTGTAATGTAAACATCCAGATTGACGTTGTAGTTCTTTTGTTGGTTCTTCTGGATCTTTATGTTACCCTAGACAGGCAAGCAAAACAAAATGTTTAAGATGTTACGTCCAGTGTAAACCTGTGAAGAGCTAAAAAAGATCTATTAGTTGTGATTTATTGGTTGTTATCTTGAGCCTTTAGATTAATCGTAAGGTTTCACTTGTGGTTTTTAAGTTAAAACAAAATAGCATTCGATGAGTATCAATATCATATTTCAGTACCTAGTCGTCATAGTGACTGGCTGATGATATTGGTGGTGGCTGTAAATATAATCATATTAGTATCCAGTGGTGAGATGGAAAACAGTTTCTCACATGTCATAGAAAATTGATTTCTTATTGGAAATTAGGATGCTTGGAATCATAAATTAAATCACACCCAAAATAGCGTAGTTAAAAAATTCGTATTGTAAGTCTATTGCATAAGTGAAATCCTTGTAAATTTCTGTGGCAAATGGTGAGTTCACCCTATTGCATAAGTAAAAATTATAAATAGAGTAAAAAAAGCTTATATCTAAGTAATAGATTATTTATGAATGAATCATTTGTGTGGTAATCTTAAAATTTAAACTTTGCATTGATAACATATGTCATTGACACTGAGCTATGCAGATATGGTTTTTCATTCAATCATTTATTGATTTGCAAGACATATTTAACTATGATCGATTCATCTAGAAATCCGTTAACCAAGTGTCTCAGCATGTTTTGATCCATAACATTTTCATTTTTCAGATTGGTGCAGACAATGGATTATTCTGTTATTGTATTTGATACTGCTCCCACTGGCCATACACTTAGACTGTTGCAATTCCCATCAGTTTTAGAGAAAGGTCTTGCAAAGATGATGTCTTTGAAAAATAAATTTGGGGGTTTGTTTAGTCAGGTATGGATTCAAGGCCAAGACTTCTTGCGTCACATGATTTTTCTATAATAGTTTGAAGTTGACTAGGTTCCATTTCAATATTTAAACTGTTATTTTCAACTTTTTTCTTAAAAAAAAGTTCAACCTATTATCTTCCCTCGTAGTGGATCTGGGATTAGTTTAACACTCAAATTTCCGCCATGGCGATGTTGTAGTATGGCGGATTTTGTGTCAGGTGTCATAGGCTGCAACACATATACAATAAACCATAGGATGCAACACCATCTGCCATTTGTCATTAATAACAATGTCTTGATCTTCCATTGGATTTTTTCCGTTTTAAATAGAACGTCCTGTATATATTAGATCAAGTATAATAACAGATCCTCATTTCATTTGGAGATCTTACTGTTCTAGTTTCAACTTCTCATCATAGTTTTCCATTCCTTGATGTTAATACTTTTCCTCCAAGATGTTCCAATCCATAAAAAAACATGTATTTTGGTTAGTTGGTCTCATAAGTACGCTGTTTTGCACTCCAATTGACTGGATTGTGTTTCTCTGCATGCAATTCAACTTGGAATATGTGCATGTCTGTTGTCCATCATGGTATAAATGATTCACAAGATACCTCTTTGAACCAAAAACCATCGATCAATCTCTATGTCATAGTTGTGCTCTTCATATATTAAGTTAAATGCATATCATTTGATACCTTCTGAATTACGTTCTGTATTACTATCATCTCCCATCTTAGTATTTGTTCGAAAATTGAAATAGGCAATCTTCCTTTTGTTGCAGTCATTACCAATGTTTGCATTGGCTGTATGAAAAATCATTAGTTTTAATTCTTCTGGTTCTGGACAACATTTGCATTATTCTTGTGATTTAATTATTCTGCTACCTACTTTGGGACTAACTTTGATGATTCGTGAGATAGTATGTGTTTGCTTCATTATTTATTTGCTAATTGGCAACTTTATTTTTTTTACTTTCATTGCAGATGACTCGCATGTTTGGCATGGGTGATGATTTTGGCGAGGATGCAATCCTTGGGAAGCTTGAAGGCATGAAGGATGTAATTGAACAAGTTAATAAGCAATTCAAAGATCCAGTAAGAACTTCATCTAATTTATGTTTTGTGATACAAAACATTATAATGTCATTTGATTCATGTAGTAAATGTCGTTAAAAAGGCATTTGTTATTGATTTGTATTATTTACCAAAGCTCAGTTACCAAACTTCAACCGGTAACTAAATCGTTTGTATTTTTCTTTATTCACAGGACATGACAACCTTTGTCTGTGTTTGCATTCCCGAATTCCTCTCGCTTTATGAAACAGAAAGATTGGTTCAAGAACTCACAAAGTTTGAGATCGACACACACAATATCATCATTAATCAAGTAATCTTTGACGATGAAGGTAGTGTGCTCGTTATATCTGTTACAATTATATATTTCTTTGAATTTTCCTATAAATATTGTCTACTAATCTTTTTTTTTTCTTGTAGATGTTGAATCTAAGTTGCTTAAAGCAAGAATGAAAATGCAACAGAAGTATTTGGACCAGTTTTACATGTTGTATGATGACTTTAACATTACAAAGCTGCCACTGCTTCCGGAAGAGGTAAGTTATCGTGTTCTTGATATTCATAATACATCCATACATATTACTACATGGGAACTGCTAGCAACACACTCTCAATGTGTTGGGATCCATTCCCAAATTGGTGGTACCTTCATGAATTCCAACCAATAACAAAGAGTGTTGAAAATAAAGTTTCACATAATTATCAATATCCATATGAGTCGTATCTCGATTTAATACAAAATTGAATTCAATCGATACGATTCCCTAGTTTGTATCCATTTTACACATGAATCTCATATTGAATCTTGATTTATTCTAAGTAATCATTATCTAAACTCAGTGTAGCCAGCCCACTACTTTATGTCAACTTTGTATAGTCAACCACTTTTCTCCTTGTCCTATGATCTATGACTTTAATCTTCAATTATTTTGAGGTTCATATATGATATATCAACTTATAATTTTGCTATGTCACTTAGTTTTACTTAAAAATGACACTTTTTTATTAGTAACGTATCATACGGTTGATAATAAGATTCAATTCACACTTGAGAAAATAGTTTTTGATTCATGGTATGAATCTGATAACCATGTTACAGAGTATGTTGCTAGCACTTTTTTTCCTACAAAATTTCATGTTTTTGTCGCAGTGATGTTAAAAAACCTTGTGATTATTTGTGTTAACCATTGAGACAATGAGTAATTTCTTTTCTTTATCGCAAGTTATTATGTTTGTATCAGTCTTTGATCAACAATGCAAAATTGACAGGTTACTGGTGTTGAAGCTCTAAGATCATTTTCAAGACATTTTACGACACCATACCAACCCTTATGCAGTAAAGATCAAGTAGAACGGATTGAGCGTAGAGTAACAGCACTACAAGAACAGTTAAAAGAGGCTGAAGAAGAATTGGAGAGAGTCAAAAGGGGGAAGCTCAAGGCTTAATTTGCTTCCATTCATGAATAATAATGCCATTGTATTGTGTATGTTCTTTTGGTTCACATTTTTTTGAAGTCTACAGTCTTATAAAGCATTTTATTCTGTTTTTGGATGCCAATATAAGTCAATTCTATGTTTACTTCTATTTAATTAATGTAGCTTTTTCTTATGTAAACCAAAAAGAAAATGATAGAATTACTGAGGATAGTCTTCATTTTGTTTTTAAGAATATTCTTTACTTGTATCTTTGAGATTATGAGTTGGATGATTCCTTATAGTATTGTTTGTTTTCTACTTTTGTAAGGTAAAGATGACACTTTATAAAATGTCCAATTACATGAAAAAGCTATAGTTGGTTGTGCTTGTGCAGCTGAGTTTGGTACACACTATTTCGCATTATGCAATGGAAGGATTTTTTAATAGCTTAATGCAATTTCTATATCTATTTCTAAGGCCAGTGTTTCAGTGGATTAATCAAACATATGGTCTGCCATGGTTTCGTGCTTAACATTATTCGAAAGTTTAACGATGAATGGCGATACATCTTCGGAAGTCGAAGCACTTCGTTCTTATGTTTGGGGTGGTAACTTAATTGGTGTTGGTTTGAGACACAATCGTTTTTCTTTATTTTTATCGAACAATCTATAATGAAATAACTTTATGAACCATGAGAACGAGAATGATTATGAACTTCTACTTTCATAAGATGTTATTAAATTGTTGGATCATTAAAAATGTTTGATTTTTACAATAATTATTTATAAAATACTTTATGTAATTGATTGTGATGTGTTAATATTATAATTTTTTTTATATTTATCGATAACAGAACATGAAAGTGTAAACTAGTTTTTTTTCACTTCGTGAACACTATTTCTAACTTATTATGATACTTAAGAGTTTAGACTTAGTTGGGAAAAAACCTAGCCATCATTCTCTCTTTTTCCTTTTGTTTTTTTATTTTATTTTCTTCACATAAGACGAGTGTTTTAGTACCAATTTGGTCCAAAATTACTCCTCTAAATTATTTTCGTCCTTCTCTAGTATTTAAATTATTGTTTAGATTTTCCGCCTTGGTGTAATATTCGTTTGATTTAGATTGATAGATTAGTTTCCATCCAGTGCAAACTCAATTAATTCTATTAATGACTTTGGTGTGTTCGATGTTATAAATGTAAATGCATGAGTATTTTGGATATTTCAATCTTGTCATATTTGTAGGTTTTGTCCTAATTTGTAGACATTTTGTTATTTTATGCTATGAACTTGTATGTTGTTGTGAGTTTGTTCTAAATTCATCATTTTTAGTTTTAGCTATTTGAATTGTATTGTTATCGATCAATGTAATTTTAATCAATTTAAATGAATGAATATCTTTTTTTTTTTTTTTTATAAAAAACTTATTATCTTACACCATTATGTATTTTATAATAATGGTTAATATTTAAAAATTAATAAGTATAATTTTATAAAATTATTATACTCATTCATTTATTTAATATTATTATTATGTGTAAAAAACATGGTTTGACAACAAAAAATGGTTTTGCAACTATTTACATTTCATTGGATGGTCAATACAGACCCATGCTGATTTGCACTGTTTATCTTGTTCCTTTAATTTAAAGGACTTGCGTCCATGACCTCCACTGTATGCCTTAATCCTAGTGTAACTAAAAGAGATTCGCACACTTTTGTATGGACAAAAGATGATGAGAAATATTGAGCTAGCCACCTGGGTATGAAGAACACAAATGGAACAAACTAGATGAAGAACATAAGTTCCACCATGACTAGGTTTGTGGGTACAAGTCCTCTATTGTTTATTCTTTAGGGTTTTTTTTTTTTTTTTTTACAATTTTGACTCTATTTATGGATCATTAAATCCATTTTAAATATTTTATACCATAATATAATAATGAGACTTCTAAAAAAGTTATCACTAATTACTAATTTTAATAAAACATTTTTTTGGGTAATGTTGTTTTTTTTAATTTTAAATTTGTATTTATATTATGGGAGAATAGTCGCTACACCAGTTTCTTTCACTTTTATTTTGGAGAGAGGAACATAGAATGAAAAAAAATATATCTAGGTAAAAAAAATAAATCACTAAAAATCATTATAAAATACCAAAAGTTCTCAAAAAGTTTTTTCACAAACCATGATTTCTTGATAAAACGTAAATTTAGAGAGAAAAAAAAAACATCTATAAATTGATTTAGTTATAGTAGTGTATGATTAAGAATAAAAAAACCTAACCGAGAATAAAATTAACTCCAATTTAATTGAGATATTTTTATATACAAACTTATTCTTAACAATATAATTTGTTTCAACATTCAAATTGAAATTCAAAATATATAATATGAATGCTACAACTCAAATTTAGATAACATAAATATTATAAAACTGAAACAAGAGAATTAAGTTAAACATATTAATTATACAAAATATAGTGAAATATATACTCAACGAAACACTATAAAAAAATATGTTCGTCTTTTTACTAATAATAAAAAGAATTTAAATGTCTTCAAAAATAATAATATTTTAATTTTAAGTATTTTAATTACTTTAAGAAAAAAAGTGAACCCTAAGAAAGAAAGTGATCACAATTGTGGATAAGACAAAGACTAGTATGGTAAAATATAAAAAAATAATTTTGACATTCTATAAATAATTTTATGTATCTTAATTTTTTTTTGTGGTCGTTTTATGTATTATTATACAAATTTAATACATTAATAAATAATTAAATTAATAAATAATAATAATAATAATAACAACAATAATAATAATAATAATAAAAATTATTTAATGCTTTTATTGTTTTAAAGCGATGAAGAAAAATATCCAGGAAACGACATCGTTTGGTCTTATTGTTTATTTTCTCAAAAGAAAGAATGCAGAACAAAGATCCCTAGTTCACTACAATTGAAGGAGAATTACCAGTCGGAGCTCAGCCACCCCGGCACACTATCTGCTGCACCCTCCGCCGCCTCCGAATCACAGTAGACTACAATCTTGTTTGTCATCACTCACGGTAGATACACAAAAAAATGCGTAACTTATTCGCGTCTTTTTCAACTTTAATACTCTCTCTCTTATCTTTCGATTGTTTCTCTCTCTAGGGTTTTGGTGTTGCACAGTAAGCATTATTATTGAACATGCAACTCACACTTGAATTCGGGTAAACTGTACTTGCTATGCTTTAGTATACTTTATGTGTTCTCTCATGTTGTACTATTTTTTGGCTCGTAATTATTCATAAATAACTTGTTAATTAATCCTTTCAAAAAAATTAATTTGTGGAAATTGATCCTTTAAAAAAAAAATTGAAATTTATAGAATATAACTTTTGATGAGACAACGCTGAAAACTACAAAATGACATGTTATTATGGGTGGGAATTTTGTATTTCCAGAACATATTTTATCCTGCAAAGTGAAAAAAAGAGCCTAATAATGTGATCTGATCACACAGCTGAAGAGCCTTGGCTGATTAAGATTTATGAGTTTCTGTTAAAGATGCCGTAACAAGTGTTATTAAACTTGATGTGGTCACCAAATTGCTCCAGATATGGGTTAACTGGTTACTCATTGAGTGCCCCTCCTCCTTCAAAACACACACCAAGTTTTAAATAAAGGTCCGTGATCACGATCTGGGTCGCGATGTAACAATTTTCTATGTTGCCATAACCGTGACTGTGATTGAGACTGCATCGGCTGCATTTGACCGCGATTCTCCTCAATACCAAGAATTGCAATGTTATCTCAACTGTTACCACGACCACTATTTCAAACCCTTCACACACAACTAAGTAATTTACAAATTTTGTTCAAAAAGTCAAATTTGAACGCATTTTTATATGTAATTAACTTAATTATTTCCCTTTTTAGGTCCTTCAATTATTTTGCTTACCCTGAGCTTTGCGCCACTTTCCTTCCCTTTGTTATAGTTTTTTTTTTCTTTGAAAAGTTCAAAATTTTGCTGATTTTTGGGTTGAGTCAACCTTACCAAGTCGCTTGCTTTTGGTGAAAACTGGATTAGTCAAATTGGGTCACACAAGTTTATTAATATTACTGGCTTGACTTGTTAATTGAATGATTACCTAGTTGGTTCAGTGGTTCATTTGGCCAAACTAGTCAGTCTAGTTTGAGTTTATTATTTATGATATAGGCATGCCGATATCTTAATACAATATTGTTTGAGTTACTATTGTGCTTAAGTTAATCAGTTAGTTTAGACTTATAGACTTTTCCACTTTATCTTGTTAGTTTGCTTATGTGGCTGAACACTCAACTGAGGTTCACTCAGTGTCTTTGTACTCAAGTCTGAATTAGCCATTTGGTTTTTATCTAGTTATCTACATCTGAGATTAGAAATTTAATTTTTGTCTGGTTTGTTAAAATGGTTGAAACATATAGAGGGGGTTTGGAGCTTCTTTGTGACTCCAAGAAGATTCACAATGTCAATGTTGAACAGCAAAATGGAGAAGATAAGGTGATTTTTTACTTAAAAAGATTATTGGTGTTTTTTCAACATACTTCTATGCTCGACATTCTTATAAGGTTCTCTTCAATCTTTTCAGTTAACCATGAAAGGGTTGCTTTCTTGGGTGAAAACCAACTTGATTAAGGAGAGGCCTGAAATGTTCATGAAAGGAGATACTGTGTAAGCTTAACGATATAAATACATCTGAATCATGCAGCATTGGTTGAAGGTTGTTTCTCTAGAATGAGCTTATTTTAAAGTGAGTAATTAAGGGTGTAGCTACTGTCAGTTTTATCTGAAGTGCGCCATTAACTGAACCTAAATGATTAGATGGTGGAAACACTTGCTCACTTTATAGATAAGCTTACTTTTTGATGAGCCCTTTTCTTGGTAGTAATTAGTCATGTCCTCATTGAAATTTAACAGAAAGGAGTGATAGTTTTTTCAGTGGTATACGGAGAAATTTAACAGAAAGGAGTGATTGTGGTTTCTGAACTATTACATAGATGCTGAACTAGTTTTTTCTGACTGCGGTTTGTCTTTCAGGAGACCGGGAGTTCTCGTCCTTGTGAATGATTGTGATTGGGAGCTAAGTGGTCAGCTGAGTACATTACTGGAAGAGAAAGATGTGGTGGTCTTTATATCAACCTTGCATGGTGGCTAGCATGTAGGTGGTCAAATATTTTTAGTATAATAAAGACAGTTGTTGGAGTCATGGTGAACCTTGCTAATTAAAATTTGGCAGTCAAATTGCTGAATCAACTTACATAGCCTATTATATGCATTAAACAATGCACTTTCACCGCTGTTATATTATGCTATTATCTTCATGACTTTTAGCAAAAGATGTAAAACATGTCTGATATTAACAAATTAAAATTTTCTTACTGCATACCACATCTTTAGTTATGTCCTCGTATATGTTGTAATCATGTATTCACTTGTTCATATTGGATCTTCATTCTTTCACTGCTGATCAAATTTTAAACTCCAATAGAACCAGAACGGTGAATATCCAACTATCAAGTACAAACGGTTGGCACAATTGCTTAGGAATATACAGCTCTTAGTAAGCAGTTCAGAGTAAGAATGAATAGGTAGTATGAGACTTTCTACTTTATGCGGGTACTTGATGGAAAGAGTTTATGAGAATTGCCAACACGCAGTAGGCTTATACACATATCAATAACTTCTTAAACCTGCAAGTGCAATCAAATTAAAGAATCACCATTTGCAAATGATAGAAATTACATTTCAACTACCGTTAACATATCTTTCAGTTGTCTCTGAAATATGACCACTAAGCCCAAGTATATAGAGCACTATAAACTTCTTTTCCATCTTTAACTTGATCAATTAACACCTTCAGCAGAAGGAAAATTGACAATGTAGTGTCTAATATTGGCTCTGAGAAGATGGAACTGTAAAGTACAATAACAATGAAAAGGCAAAGGTGTGCCCCAGAAAAGTGCGTTTCCTGTCTCACATTTGCATTGAAAAAAAAAAGTTATTGCGTGAGGAGTATCATCTGTTTTTTTTACCTCGCCTTATGTTCCTTTTTTCTTGAAGGCGGGGAATGGTTGATTCACGACAATATCTTGCATGTGATGTATTGAACATCTATTGAATTTATGCAGGATGATGCTGGTGGAGTTTTCTGGCACCCAAAGGATGCTATTGTGAGACATATAATTGAAGATTTTTGGAAAAGTATTAACATATTTTTGGAAAAATATAATAAAAAGTTAATGTATCTGTGAAATAAATTGATTTCGTTCGATTTTAATTAGATATATTTAATGCCATAATTCAGAATTGTTATGGTGCAATGAACTATAAAAAAATAACAAGTGTAACTCTCGTTTTTAAGATAGAAAGAAAACTGTACACATTACTTATAATATAAGTCACGCATATTTATAGATATAGATCCAAAAAATAAGTCACGAATATTTTTCAACGACGGCTTCTACGTAAAATGGAAAATCGATATAGTGCTATCAAATTATTTGTTACATACAGTAATTTTTTTTACCATAATTTTAAATTTAACCACACCAACTTTTTAAGTCTTACACTTTTGTTCTATTTTAAAATAATTAATATTTATTTATTAAACTATATAAAAAAATAACCAAATTTTTTCTCACCGTCCATTATCTCTCCATCCCATCTACCGTCTCCACTGTTTTTCACGGTCTTCTTCTGCCGTTTGAAAATTCAACATCGAGGTTTTCTTGAATTGGAGTGTTCATGGAAAGATCATCAAGTTTTTCACCTATAAGGGTGCAAAAAAGGCTTGATTTTTAAGCAGAGGAGTCTATGGTTGATTACTTGGCACTACAGCTGTCAAAAAAACCCCAATCCTTAGGCTGCTTTAATTTTTTTTTTAAAACTCCTAATATTAGACCTCTATCAAAATAAATTTTTTTAAATTTCGGCCCATTATTTCTTGGGGCTTATAGGCCCCAAATATTTTGTTAATTTTAAAATCTTTTCTTTAAAAATTTTTGAAATTTATTTTTTTCGAAAAAAGTAAAAAAAAAAAAAATTCTCAAAAAATTTTGTGAGAAAAATAAATAAAAAATTCTCGAAAAAAATCAATTTCTTTTTCTTGAATCTAAAAAAATTTTGAAAAGAAATTGTAAATAATTTTTTATCAAAAAATAAATTGAAATTTTTTATTGGTGAAAAAATCGAAAAAAAAATTGTTAAATTTTTTTTTCAAACAAAAATCGATTTTTTTTTTTGAAAACGTGGGCCTATAGGCCCACAAAAATTTAGGGGCCCTTTAGTGTTGGGGGCCTTTTAAATTATAAAATTTTTTTGCCCCTCCAACATGTGGGTTGAGGTCAATAATTAAGGGGCTTGTCAAATTGACAGCTCTACTTAGCACTCATGGATGGTTTGTTAGAAGCTTTGCATAATAAGATCCGTAGGGTTTATACTTTCACTATTGTGAGTTGTTGTATAAGGTTTATGATTCAGTGATTCCTAACAGTTCTTTGTTTTGGACCTCTACAAACCTAGGATACCAAAATTGAAAAACATTTGTGCTGATATTTCTATTTCTGATATAATGTTTTCATTTAATAATTTTTTATTTTCTTATAGTATGGGTATATATCATTTACTTCTCATTTCCTTGATTTGAATATTCCTTATGTTTTGGACCCCTTGTTTAGTTTCTTTAATTTTCATATGAATTTCTTTTAGAGGTTTGTGTTCTTGAATTCATGATATGACTCAGTTTGAACATCACATGATTCAAATTACTTTTTTTTCTTCTTCTAGGTGAAAGACTACTTGAGAATTGTTCAATAAGATGTCCTCAAGCAGGATGCAGATATTGTATCTCTACACTCAAGTGCAAGTCTTTTCTACCGTTCGCCTCATTTGAATCTCTGTCTAGAGTGTAGACCTTAATTAAATTTCTAATAGGTACAAAATATTAGATGACTTGTAATTCAAGTAATGTAACAAATGAATTTAGTAACTACTAATTAACCAATTAGTTAGTTAGTTAGATTATAGTTAGAATGAGTAAGAATAGTTCATGTATAAATATGATTGACAATGTATGAAGTACACAAGTCTTATTTTTCATTCAAGTGTGCATTTTTCATTTTTTTGATGTGCAAGTAACAACTAAAAGCTAACATGTGGTATCCAAAGCTATTGTTTTTTTTTTTTTTAAATTCTAATTAGAGTAAAAACACGAGTAAAGTGTGAGGAATAAAACACGAGTGAAGTGAAGATGAGTTCAAGTACAAACAATGGCAACTTTCCAGCTCACATGCCACACTTTGATGGAAAAGATTGAGATAGATGGAGAGGTCAAATTTGTGCCTTATTTGGATTTCAAGAAGTCTTTGAGATCATAGAGAAAGGGTTTGATGATATGGGAGCCAATACAATAGAAGCACAAAGATCAAATTTTTAAAGAAAACAAGAAGAAAGATTGCAAAGCTACATTCATCGTTCATCAATGTTTTGATACAACCAATTTTGACAAAATCTCTGAAGTAAGAAGTGCAAAAGAAGCATGTGACATCTTTGATAAGGCCTACTCAGGAGGAGCAAAGGTGAAGAAAGTAAAGTTACAAACTCTTCAAAGGCAATTTGAACTGTTGTAGATGTAGGAGCAAGAGAAAGTATCAAATTTAATTTCAAGATTGAGAAGCATCACAAATCAAATTGCTGGATGTGGTGAGAAAAGGTTTGAACATAAGTTGTGTGAGAAGATTTTGAGATCCTTATGCCAGGTTTGATTACATTGTGTGTCCATTTGAAGAATCCAAAGACAATTCAACCTTGATTCTTGAGGAATTGCAGGGATCATTAGAAGGAAAATAATTGAGAATGAATGAAAGGAATAGAGGGAAGTATGGGGATCAAACATTGACAACACAAATAAATAAGAAAGGAGATCAGAAAAAGAAGTGGAAGAAGAACAATAAAGACAAGTTCAAGAAGTATGATGATAAATTTGAATCTTCATCAAAAAGAGGAGGTGGAAGTGGTAAACCCGACGGAAAATCAAAGAAAGAAGAAAGTATAATTCTATAATTGTGAGAAGTTTGGTTATTTTGCTGATGAATACTAGCTAGAAAAGGCAAACAAAAGAAGACGAATGAGGATGAGGAATCTGTTTCACAAGAAGATGATTGAGATTCAGAAACAGTCTTGTTGATGGCTACAAAAAATGAAGAACCTTCTCAATCTCAATTATGGTTTCTTGATGTTGGTTGTTCCAGTCACATGACCAATCACAAAGAATGGCTGGTGGATGTTGATACATAAAGAAAAAGCAAAATCAGATTTGCTGATAATAGAACATTGGAGGCTGGTGCTGGAAACACGGTGATTAGAAGAAGGAATGGAAAGAATGTGGTGATTGAAAATGTGTTGTTTGTGACGTGAATGAAAAGTAATCTATTGAGTGTAGGGCATTTGATTCAAAAAGGGTTTCAAGTGCTAATTAGGAATTATGCACTAGAAATATACGATCGACAAAAGAGAGTGATACTGAAGGTTCCTCTCTTAAAAAACATAACATTTGTCATAAACATGCAGCTTGTAGATATTCAATGGTTGAAGGCAGTAAGCTCAGATGATGAGAGCTAGCTATGGAATTTAAGGTTTGGTCATCTGAATTTTAAAAGTATGCAGAAACTAGGTACAAAGAAGATGGTGAATGATATTCCTATGATTGATGTTCCTGAGTAGGTGTGTGATGTGTGTATGACATGAAATCAATCAAGAAACTCTTTCAAATCACAAGTGCAAGCAAAAGTTTGTCTTAAAGTGGTTCAAGATGACATATGTGGACCATTTGAGGTGCCATCAATGGAAGGTAATAAGTACTTCATAACATTTGTTGATGAATTTAGTAGAATGTTGTGGAAATACTTGATAAAAACAAAAAATGAAACACTTGAAATGTTCAAGAATTTCAAAGTGAAAGTTGCAAATTAGTGTGGAAATGTTGTAAAAGTGATAAGGACAAATGGATGTGGTGATTATACACCACACGAGTTTGAGGAATTCTATGTTAAAAATGGGATTTAACATGAAGTGATTGCCTCCTACACACCTCGACATAATGGATTGATTGAAAGAAGAAACATAACCATTAATTCTAGACATGACTAGAAGTATGTTGAAAGGAAATGAATTACCACACATGTTTTGGGCTGAGGCCGCATCAACTGCTGTCTATATCTTGAATATGTGTCCAACAAAAAGACTGCCTGGGGAGATTTGGAATGCTAAAAAGCCAACTATAGGACAGTTGGGAACCTTTGGAGCCCTATGCTTCAAGCATTTGTCATACCAAAAGAGAAGAAAACTGCATAACAAGAGTAATCCCTAATCTTAGTTGAATATCATCCAACTGGTGCATACAAACTATATGATCCTACTAAAGGGAATATTGTAGTTAATAGAGATGTTAAGATAGTTGATCAAGAAAACTGGAATTAGAAAGAAAAGGTCAACAACACCATCCAACACTAAGAGTGGAAACAAAAGACCAACAATATCAGCCAACATACATAAGTCCCTGCATAACTGTTGGATGATCATCAAAGCAGTGAAGACATAGTTGAAGAAAGAATATAATCAAGCAAATCTCAGAGAACAAGGTTGCCACCAACACATTTAAGTGAGTTTGAAGTATACAATGACAATGAAATTGATAACAATGGAGATCTAGTGCACTTTGCCCTATTTGCTAATAAAAAACCACTAAATAATGAAGAAGCTATGAAGAAAAGACCTTGGAAAGAAGTAATGATAAAATAAATAAAGGCAATTGAAAATAATCAGACTTGGTACCTAACTGATCTACCTCCAAAACAGAAACAAATAAGAGTTAAATGGGTCTACAAGCTCAAGCTAAATCCATATGGATCAATTTTAGAATACAAAGCTAGATTGGTTGCCAAAGTATTTCTATAAAGGCTAAGAATATATTATTCTAAAGTTATTGCTATAGTGGCCAGAATTGAGACAATCAAACTAGTAATAGCATTGGCTAGTGCTAGAGGCTGGCTGATGTGCCAACTTGATGTCAAGACTGCATTTTTGAATGAATTGCTTGAAGAAGAATTCAATCACTGAGATTTGTGATTAAGGGAAAGGAAAATAAGGTGCTCAGATTAAGAAAGAGCTCTTTGTGGCTTGAAGCAAGCCCCAAAAGTTTGAAACAAAAGAACTTACTCATTCCTAATCATCATTGACTTCATCAAATGCATAATAGAATATGAGGTTTATGTGAAGCATTACACACCAGATGGAAGGACAACAATGTTTCTTCTTTGCTTATATGTTGATAATTTGTTGGTAACTTGCAGCAACCATAAAGAAATTGAGGAATTCAAGGAGATCATGAAGAATGAATTTGAGATGTCAGACTTGGGAAAGTTGACCTATTTTCTAGGAATGGAATTTACTGACACCAAAAAAGGGTTGGTGATGCATCAAAAGAAATATGCTGGAGAAATCTTAAGGAGGCAACATCACGGTTGGCTGCAACCCTGTTGTCACTCCAATTGAAGTCAATGCAAAGCTAGGGAAAGAAATTGAAGAGGAGATGGATGATACCACCTTGTTCAAACAGGTTGTTGGATCCCTAACGTACCTGTGCAACACAATACTTGACCTATGTTATAGTGTTGGAGCCATTAGTAGATTAATGGAGAATCCTAAACACACTCACTGGATTGCAGCCAAAAGGATCATGAGATACATTCAAGGAACACTAAAACATATAATTTTGTTTGCAAGAGAATTAAAACAAAGTGATGAAGATCTGGTTAGTTATTCAGATTCTGATTAGTATGGAGATAAGAGTGATAGAAGAAGCACATCAAGTTATGTATTTAAATTCATGAAATCTTCAATTGCATGAAGCTCAAAGAAGAAGTCAGTCATAACCCTATCACCATGTGGAGTAGAATACAATGCTGACAGCTGTACAACTTGCCAAACTTTGTGTATCGAAGCTTTGATGGAAGAATTGAGGATTTTAGTATGTGTGCCAGTGCCATTGATGCTTGACAATATCTCAACCAAAAATCTAGCAAAAAATCTTGTATCTCATGTAAGGAGCAAGCATATAGATACAAGGTTTCATTTCCTAAGAGATCAAGTTGGAAGGAATAAGCTCAAACTTATATATTGTAAAACTGAAGTGCATATTGCTGATATAATGACCAAGGCATTGATAACAAACAAATTTGAAGAGCTAAGACAAATGTTAGATGTAGTGTCACTTAGATACTTGAATTAAGAGAAAATATTAGATGACTTGTAATTCAAGTAATGTAACAATTGATTGTAGCGACTAATAAACCAATCAGTTAGTTAGTTGGATTGAAATTAGAATGGATAAGAATAACTCATTTGGCAATCTATGAAATACACAAGTCTTACCATTCATTCAAGTGTGTATTTTTCATTTTCTTGTTGTGCAAGTAAAAGCTAAAAGCTAACACAAGATGCATTGAAGAGGAAATATTGTATTTATTGATGAAATAACAACCTTGTATTAAAGTGATAACTTGTCGGGGTTTAGGAAATTCAATGAAGCAAATACAAAAAAATCGATTAGAAACAAAATCTCGACAGATCTGACAATGTCCAATTCTCTCCCAAGTCCTAACCAATTTCCAACCTCCCTTTTCCCTCTTTCCACCTTATACATTTATCAGTGTTGTCAAATAGTAACTATGTGGGTACTATAACATAGTGGAGGTTTAACAAACTGTTATTTCTGCTATATGTGATTTAGTACAAAGTATTGTCAAAAAGTGGTTCTAATAGGCTAGTAAGGGCTACAACATTGTAGTTTCGTGACATTTGAACAAATCACCATTTTTGCAATATGCAGTTGACAACTGTGAGATATACCCAATCTTCCAAAAATGCATCCCAAACACCTCCCCACTACTTTTGCCACATAGGAGTTAGCTATTTTCCTTATCTTTCCTCATGTGTATCACTATCACACTTGATATTTTGATTAGGCATATCCTTCTTCTTGGGCATTGTTTCACAACCGTTTGATATTTTTGGCCTTGAGTTCGCATCAATTTCTGTTTTTTTCTTTCTATATGTGAGTGTGTGTGAGATCGGTTAGCAATATGATCCTACTACTCAATAATAATAGGTTATAATCATCTCGATTTCCTAGTTGTTTATGAAATATTGGGAACCTCAATTTCAGTTTCAGATTGTTGCTTTTAATGTAATCTATGACCTAATGATGCATGTTCAAATTAATTTGGTTCTCCATGTAACTAGTAGGTACTAGGTAGTAAGCTATGGGAAACAACTTATGACATGTACATAAACTCTTCATGATAGCTTATGAAAATAACTTATATCTTATATGAAAGTAATTTGACTTTATTTTATCTTTGTTATAGAAATAAGACTTGTTTGGATTAACCTTTTTGAGCTTATCTACTGACATAAGCACTTCTAAGTGTTTTCAGGATAGCTTATATAAAAATAATTTTTTATTTTACATAGTATTATAAAAATAGTTTATGCATAATTGTTTATGCTATAAGCGCTTATGCTATAAGTTGTTTATCTAAGCAAGGTCATAGCTTATACATAAGGGCGTGCGCTATAAGCACTTAATTAATTAATTAATTTATCTAAACATGGATGTAGTACCTCAATTTTGTTCTACCAATTAAAAAAAAGTCAAAATAGTCTGTTTAATTTGAACATTTTCCATAATTAGTATTGTCTTAATAATTTCCAAACAAAAAATATAAAGAAAAGAATCGAAGTGATAGTAAAGTTGGGTCAAGCCTAAATTGTGTAGTAAGCCAATAGCCAGTAGTTTTGGGTGCGTTTGGTTTTGGGTGCCTCTAGTTCTGGTTGCCTCTGTTACGCCCGCGTAAGTACATATATATATTATAATAATAATAATAATAATAATATTAATAATAATTAAATAAAACAAAACCCTTGCCGCCTCCTTCAT
>NC_021166.2:51454463-51470840 GCF_000331145.2 Cicer arietinum
CTTTTTTTTTGGTAGGCCTCTTTGATTGAGGACCATTTTGTAATATTTGTTGAGTCTATGTATTTGCAGCTATTTTGGAGTCTAGAAAGTCTATTTAGTTTTTTTGAGAAGTGTATTAAGCAATTTGATTATGTTATTTGAATTATGACAGGATTGAAAGCTGAACAGGGATTTTACAAAATTTGGGAATGTTGAAGTTACAGAGGATACTCTGTCGAAATTTCGGGAAAAAGCATATATATTTTTAAACGGTTAAAAAGCGATTTAGTTGTTTAATTGTTAAGTTAATTGATAGGCTTGCCAGGCTAGGAGTATAGCTTGTGCGCCGGTCACGGCATTAAATTTTTGGGTCGTGACAGCCTCTAGTTATGGGTGTCTCTGGTTCTAGTTACCTCTAGTTTTGGGTGCCTCTGGTTCTGGTTGCCTCTGGTTTTGGGTGTCTTTGATTCTAGTTGCCTCTAGGTCTAGTTGCCTTTGATTATGAGTGCCTTTGATTTTAGTTGTCTCTTGTTCTGGTTACCTCAAATTCTTGTTCTTTTTATTTCCATTTTATATTTTTACTATTTTTTTTTTTGCATTAATAATTATGAATGTAGAAATATATCTATATATATTGAAAATTTTAAGATTTCATAAAGAGAAATAAATTAATGACAAACATAAAATTTGATATTTTATGACTATTATAATTTAATTGGTCGGACAAAATTGGGGTACTACAATCATTATAACATAAATCTTATATGCTTATATATATTATACTAAGTTATACTATATAATTTAACTTAGGTTTAAATATGTCTTTTGCCCCTCGTTTCTCTAGATCTGGTTTCCATTTGGTTCCTCTAGTGCCCCTTGATCCTGGTTTTTCTAGTGCCCCTTCATCCTGCTTCCTCTGATTGCCTCTGAATTTAGATTGGCTTTGATTTGCCTATGTGTTTCTTATTTGTTTATTTTGGAGAAATAATATAGTAGTGACATAATTGATCGAAAATAAACATATATCATCATAACGAAAATAATATTCATAACTTAATTTAAATTCATACATTTAAAGGTTGATATATTTTTATTTTCAGTCAAATTTGTCACTATTATATTATTTTTCCAAAATAAACAAATAGAATACACAAAGACAACAAGTGACAATTCAAATAAAAAAAACATATTTAAATTTATATTAAATTATATAGTATATGATCCGAGTTAAAGGTCTATGATCTCTTTTCCCATCAACCCTTGCAAAATGTTTTTTGTTCCTTAATCCGCTTCTATTGCACACAAATTGTCGCATTACACTTTGTTTCCTTGCATCACGAGTCCCTGGCCTGAATCTTTTCTAACAGCGAAATCGATGCACCTGACATATTTTCCATATAAGGCATAAGCTTTTTTTTTTTCACTATCAAAATCAAGACGCATTATATCATTTGTTGTCATGATATTAATCTCAACAAATCTACCATTATCTTGGAATCAGAATTCTCAATGTAATCATTTGGTTTTTACACTTTATACTTTCACTTTCTTTACCAGAAACAAAATTTTCATTATCTCCATCCTCATCCAAATTAAAAAATCTGAAAATTCATCATAGCTATCCATCTACACAATAAACAACATAGGCATATATCATATTATTCAATATGTAAAATCCATATATCATATTGCAATCACATAATAAAGCAATAGACTCTACTTTTTGTTAGAGGCACTGTTCTCGAAAAAATATTAGTTATTAAAAATAAGAATATAATTAAAAACGGTAAAAAGACAAATAACAAGTGTTTTTTTGGTAACTATAACTATCTCAGTCGAAACAAAAAAAATTCTAAAAGATTTTCAAATTTTCTTTTAACGTTCTAATCAAGAACAATGAATTAAACCAAGTTAGAAGATGTAAAAATATCCACACAAAAACTTCAAAAGTGTTATCATTGTGTTGGGAATATAGACAACTGCTCATCATCACCAAAAAGATAAAATAAAATCAATTCTAGTATATCAAAATCAAAATTTTTAAAAGAGTACAATGCTGATAATCAGGTTCTAAACTTGCTTTAGACAAGTACAATGCTGACAATTAGGTTCTAATCAACCTATAAATACATGTATATATATTCATTCATGCAGTTCATTATTATCCTTTCATGTTCTTTTAAGTATGTAGGGTGTCAATTGATGGGAATAAACACAGAAACACAATAATAAATAATACACAGTAGATATAAAATTCCCCCAACTTGCAATAATCCGTGATGAACAACAATAAATATATAATAGTAAATTAATCAAAATAAAAGTACGTAATGAACACCGATATTTTAACATGGAAAACCCTTCAATGCAAAGGTAAAAACCACGGGTCGTCCAGACCAAAGAAATAGCTCCACTATAATCAAATAAGGATACAAAAGAGTCTCAAAATGATGCACAAATTGTGCCTACAACCAGCCAAAATAAGAAAGCACTAAAGTCTACTAATGAAAAAACAAGAAGAGAAAAATACCCAAAAACCTGCTGCTGTGCGATTCTCCCACTCCAGACGTCGTTTCGCCGATCCTACCGTTGAAAACGAAGACCTGAATGTTGCGAACCTGCTATCCAAAAATCAGCTCGATCAAACGGTTAACAAATGCACAATTGATGTTTTTCTAACAAAATCGGGAATAGGGTTACTCCTTTATTTTCTCTTTTGGTGGTTACCTTTTCTATCAAAATAGTCTCTCTCTTGTTAACCATAATTAGACCACTCTCCACTTAAATAAGTGAGACACATGGACTATAATATTTGGGCATTTTTCCACATAGGAATTGAGCCCAATACCCAACACCAATTTTGAGTTTGACGACCTTGTTAAAGCAACAATAAGTCATATTTCTTGTGGTATATATTACATTACCTTTCAAGCAAACACGTGTAATACTGTTTCATTAATATTATGCATGCATGCTTACATGTTCAACTTTGTCTAAGTTAGTCAATATAGTTCATAGTATTTGATGAAGTTACTTAGTTCTCACTTTATGTTTTCTCTTATTATTCACTTCAGTATGTAGTTTAATTTCTTATATGTTTTTTTGTACAATGTTCTTCTTGATCCTCTGCCCCACCACCACCTACTCTTCATCCAAATCGTGATCCTATCAGCCCATATTATATACATCCAAACAAAAACCCTCTCTTATTCTCGTATCTCCAATCTTGGGCGGTTCAAATTATCATGGGCATGCTCACGCTATGTACATATCACTAGAGATGAAAAATAAATTCAGTTTTGTAGATGTGTCGATGAAGAAACCAGATTCTAAAGATCCCAATTTTTTCGCATGGAAACACTACAATACCTTGATCATTTTGTGGTTCTATCATTCAATTTCTCCAAAATCGTTTCTAGTATCCTTTGATTCAATGATGCTTCCTCCGTTTGGCAAGAACTTCGCAATCAGTTCTCACAAGGTGATTCCGTTTTTATTTCTCAACTTACTTCTGACCTTTCTTCCCTTAAACAAGGATATTCCTCTTCTTCTCGAACCAATTGTTCTGGCTGTCAATTCCTCAATTAAACCTCTCAGAACAAGTCAAAACCCAATTTCAAACCCATGTGGAAAACCCCCAAATTCTAGGTTATGCACACATTGTAAGAAAACCAACCACACCATTGATAAATGTTATTTTCTTCATGGTTTTCCTCTTAGATACTACAACCAAGAAAACTGTTCACAATATTGAGACCAATCCTCAAGATACACTCACAAATTTTCCTACTCTTACAAAGGAAGAAATTCAAAGTCTTTTGGCTCTTTTCCCCCCAAGTTCCTCTGCCAATCCATCTCAGGTCTTAACCCCCCATAAGCAACCATAACATTCATTATGATTCCTTGGATACAGGTAATGTGCAAGGTATATTTTTTAAAGTTTGGATTTTAGATTCTAGGGCAACATATCATTTTAGTACCTTTGTTATTTTTTATTTTTCATATCAATCTATTTCTCATGTTGTTGTGAAACTCTCCAATGGACAATTGGCTCAAGCTATATATAGTGGCACATTTCTATTAACTGATTCCCTTATTTTGCACAATGTTCTTTATGCTCCCTTGTTTTCTTATAACATTGTTTTTGTTAGTAAACTTATAGAATTCAATTCCTGCAATATATTGTTTTCCCGTAATCCTTGTGTTATTCAGGAACTGAAAACTATAAGGATATTGGTAATGTTATCCTATCCAATGGGCTGTATGAAATTGTGTTTCCCACCTCTGACTCATAATAGCAACACTGATTATGCTATTCATACCATTGATTATGTATCTTCAGCTTTTCCTTTAGAATATGTTTGGCATTATAGACTTGGTCACCCCTCCCCCACTTGTTTTTCTCATGTAGGCAAACAACATTCTTCTATTTTTCCTATTAGTTTACCTTTTTGTGATTGTTTGTAATTTTCAAAGCAAAAGAAATATCTAGATTTACTTGGGTAAAATTAATGTCTGCTAAGCATGAAACCAGGAATCATCTAATCAATTTTATTACCTATGTTGAAACACAATTTCACATGCCTATTAAAATCAGTCACTCTATTAATGGTTCTGAGTTTTCTATGATTTCTTTTTACAATTCAAAAGGTATTTTACATCATACTTCATGTGTTGAAATACCCCAACAAAATGGAGTGGCTAAACGCAAACATCAACATATTCTTAACATTGCTCGTGGTCTGATTTTTCAGTCACACTTGTCTTTGTCTTTTTGGTGTTACTTTATTAAGCATGTTGTGCAGATTATCAATCTTCTTCCTTCATCAAAGCTGCAAAACATGTCTCCTTATTTTATGTTGCATAATAAACATCCTGATCTTGCTCTTTTAAAAGTCTTTGATTCTTTTTGTTTTGCATCAACTCTTGCACTTACACTTTTTACACTTAAAATTGTTTAAATTCTAATATCATAATATGTTTTTGGATTGATTGAGATAAATATTGAGGAGACACGACAAACTCAAAAAAGTTTGAGTTTTTTGATTGAGATGTTGATTACTGCGTTGAAGTTTAAAGGAAAAAACATTGAACCGAAAAATATATGTTAAGTATCCATTACAATTTCTTTTAACTTAAATTTCTTAATTTGTAAAATTTAAAAAGAAAAAAATATATTGCAAAATACATTACCACAATGACCTTGATAATTGGTGCCTATTGCGAGTATGTAACGATCCCGATTTCAAGGTAATTTCAAATTTCCATCACTTACATTTCTAGTTTAATTTGAAAAGATGAAAGTGTAATAGAAATTAATTAAATTTTTAGAATAGAATTACATATTAATCTACAGTGTTAAAAAAAATATATAATGTAAAGTATAAAATTACCATAGAATTAGATGTTTTCATAAATATGAATAGAAAAAAAAAATTTAAATTAAAAAATAAAAAGAACGAATGATTTCTTGACTTCATAATATAATAGATCAGAACTGATTAAAAAAAATCATTATAAAATGCATCATATGTACTAAAAGAAGAAATTTGTATAAAAGAATATGTTAATTATTTGTCATTATATATACAATTTCTTTTTTGAAACATATAATTTTTTTTTATCATATGTTGTAAGATAAAAGTTTTTTTTTATCACGTGATTTATGCAGCATTTTATTTAGGTTCATTTGCTCTCATTTTTGGCCATAAAAATCCATTTCATTTATGTGTTTCAATGCACATTAACAATACAATTTTTTTTCTATGAGAAATATTCAATGTTTTTCTTTTTGAAATACAAAGTATTCAAATTATCAATCTATTTAAAAAAAGCTATAATATGCTTGAAGAAAATAAATACTTTAGGTAGAATGTTAGTGTCATAATAAATAAATAATTTGCTAAGTAAGTGTTGTGTGTGTTGAGACAAAATCTCTCTCAAATGGTTTTAATGATAACAAAATTATTTAAAAGATTATGATTGTGGTTAATAACTAATCTGTGCTTTTGAGTGTATTCATATAAGAAAATAGATTATTAATCATTAAGACAAAAAGGAGAAAAATCTGATTCAAATATGGAGGATTGAAATTCGAGAGGATGACCTCGTAAGAGGATGATTCTTCAAATTTGCAGAATATTCATCCTCGTTGAAACAAATTGTTTAATTCATTAAGTAAAGGCAAAATAGTATTAAAGAATGAATAAATAAAGCTTTTGAAATAAAGAAGTAAGATGACAAAAGAAAGGTATGAGGAAGGATTATACTAGGATGAGTCTATGGTCAATATTTTGGAAAGCAGCCCAACACCTTTGAAAGCAACCCATCATATCATGTGCAAAGGCTAAGAGTAGACCTATAGATCATTCTTGTATGATTGAAAACAATATAGAGTCAATCTTCAGAAAGACAACAACAAGCAAGCCAAAAATAGAAGCCTTCACATGTCTTAAAGAAAGGAATGAGAAAATGACATCACGTGAAGCTTTTACATGTCTTAAAGAAAGGAAAAAGAAAAGGACATCACATGTGGTCTTACATGCCTTAAAGAAAGGAACAATAAAATGACAACATATGTCCAAGTTCCTAGGTATACTGAACCTCGTGCAGGAGGATATACTGCATTAGTCAAAAGAAAGCTGGATGACAGTTTCGTAATTATAAGGAAAGACCTTGGACTTTTTGATTGAAGTCCCCAACGGTCATAAAGCTTTTGCCACTTAAAAATATCATCTCAAATTATCTATAAAAGGCAATGAGCTCTTCATTATCATACACACAACAACATTGCATAAAAAGATCAAGTATCTCATAGCTATCAAGAGCAATATCCATCCTCTCTTTATACTTTCTACAATCCTTCATCAGATCTTTGAAATATCAATTTAGAAAGTGTTTAAGAAAAGAGAAACAATTACATTCATATCACTCTGTAATTTCCACGTCAGTTACGCTTGGAAATAGTTGAAACTTGATTGTAAAGAATACGCAAAGCGTAATCATCCTATGTGAGAGAGAGGTTGATCAGTTTGAACATTAGTGAAA
The DNA here is from genome assembly GCF_000331145.2 of Cicer arietinum. Taxonomy (NCBI): domain Eukaryota; kingdom Viridiplantae; phylum Streptophyta; class Magnoliopsida; order Fabales; family Fabaceae; genus Cicer; species Cicer arietinum. The sequence continues at coordinate 51,461,490 of NC_021166.2, forward strand.
TCTCACAAGTGTGTGAGGACTGGACGTAGCATTCATTGGGTGAACTAGTATAAAAGTTTTGTGTGTCATTCTTTATCTTTTTCTCTTTCTTTTGCTCAGCTCTGATTTAACATTTAAACAACCATCCTCGAGTTTCCATCCTCTCTCAGAGGATAGTATCTAAAACACGAAAAAATTATTTTTAAACAGCAAAATCCCTATTCAACCCCCTTCTAGTGATATTTAGCTTCATCAGTGTGCACTATTTTATTTGAAGCAAGTTGTTTATAATGTAGACGTAGATATTGCAACTATATTTTCTTGCAAATATTGGATTTGACTATAAAATTATTAGTTCAATTTTTCAGTAATATTACAACTATATCTGTCAATTAGATTGTAAATTAATTTGATTTTTCGATATCTAATAACTACTGATCAAAATTGTTAGTAACTTTTATGACCTAATTGAAAACTTATATGAGAGTAATTTGCTGTTTGACAGATCTAATTAGTACCTTTATGACCTAATTGAGTCACATATAGATTCAACTAATTAAATGACATGAAATACCGTTTCCAAAAAAATTGTGCCAATATAAATGGAAACGATCAAAAATATGTTGTTTAAAATTTGAAATACCCATATTAGAAAATTAATTCAGCAAAATAAATTTAGACAAACAAACTAATATTGGAAAATAAATGTCATTTAGAGATAATATCTATATATATTATACAAACATTTTTTTTACTAATATTAAAACATATATTGTATAGTTGATAATTTGTAAGTACTAATAGTCGGCTGTAATACTTTTTAAAAAGATGAAATTGAAATAGAAATTAATCAAATTCTTTTAATAGAATTACATATTAATCTATAGAGTTAACAAAGATATATAATGTAAAGTATAAAATTACTATAGAATTACATGCTTTCATAAATATGAAAGAAAACAAAATTAAATTAAATTGAAAAATAAAAAGAACGAATAATTTTCTGACTTCATAATATAATAGATATGAAAAAATTAAAAAAATTGTTATATAATACATCATATATTCTAAAATTTATGTAATATACATGTATTTATTCTAAATATAATTCATATAAATAAATATATTAAAATATTTAAAACAGAAAACATCAATGATTTGATGTAGAAAGATAGATATTAATTCCATAATTGTAAATATTTAGTGAGTTTGAAGGATTACCAACTTATCATACACTCATAAAACAAATTTATGAGATAAAATATAAAAATCTAAAATGATATAGGAACCTAATTAGATATATGATCTTCAGCAAAGAAAGAAAAAGCCCAACTTTTGTTTGCTTCCCTTCTTTCTAATAAAGAGGATTTAGGTATTTGTGAATGAAATGTTGACGCTCGACGTGATTCGATCTCCCCTGGAAAGCTGCGATTCAAGAGAGATGCCGCTCAAATCGGAACCGGAATCGGATTAGAATTCGAATTAGGATCGATGTGAAGAAATGAAATCGAATTCGGATTCGGAGTCGGAATCAGATTGGGATTGGACTCGGATACCCGTGGAAGATCTTAAGGAGAGTGACTTCCGTAGACGGTATGAGGATGACCCTAAAGCTTTTGCTTTTGTGTGTCCCCGGTTTCAGTATAAGAACAAAGCACAGATCAATCTTGAAAAGGATATTGAAGAGTATAAGAGGCTCTCTCGCAACCTTAGTCCCTACGATGCTATACCACTTCCACTCAATTCAGGTTTATGTGGTAATACAAAAGCTAGACCCACGAGCTTAACATATCATCGCCCACTTCTTACTCATCTCTCTAAACTTGCTTTAGACATGTACAATGCTGACAATCAGGTTCTAATCAACCTATAAATACATGTTTATATATTCATTAATGCAGTTAATTATTATCCTTTCATGTTTTTTTTTTTAATTATGTAGGGTGCCAATTTTGAGTTTGATGACCTTGTCAAAGCAACAAGACGTCCTATTTCTGGTGGTATATATTACATTACCTTTCAAGCAAAAGATGCTACAACCACTTCATCAAACTTCCCTGCTAAAACTTTCCAGGCACAAGTCGGTAACATGAAGCCTGGACCCCCTGTGGTCGAGTCGTGTTCCATTAAGGCTGACTAACACATGTAATAATGTCTCATTAATATTATGCATGCATGCTTACATGTTTCATTTTTTCTAAGTTAGTCAATATAGTTCTTAGTATTTGATTATGGTATTTAAAATATACTTCAGTGATTCAAGAAAATCATAATGAAATCTGAATTTCTTATAGGTAAGATTATTTGCATCATTTATCATGTACTAGTATCATAATTTTTAAGTTTGTTAGTGGTCTCCCTATCGAATTTCCAAATCATAATTTCTGCAATGCAACTCATGCTAGTAGTAGTCAAATGCAAGTTTTAGATCTACAATGAGTCACAACGATATCATTCCTAGTTTGTAGCCCCTTACCCTGATTCTTTATTCCTTTTGCAGGAAATCATTGTTGATTATTATAACCTCGTAATTACAGAATATGACAGTCGTTATCAAATTAAAACAATATAGAAAACATAATACATCTAGCATACAATTAAGATCGAACATACAATCATACGATGCAAGATTTATTCGGATTTATACACAGCGGAAATATAACACGACATACAAGATTAACAATTAAAAGTAAAAGGATAAGGGATAGAATGCACCAAGGTTTATCCTGGTTCAGCTGCCAATATGACAGCCTACATCCAGTCCTGACAATCCAACTCGATTTCAGCTTTTTCTTCAATAGAAAGAATTGAGACTTGTTTACAAATTGTCCAGTTTCCTCGAAACCTATCTATCTAACTCAATCTCTTTCCTATTGCTTAACCCCTTGATCCTTGCAGTCACTCGTCAGACTCACACAAGATCAAGTCCAGCTCCTTCTTGATGATCTTTACATCAACGAAGATCGCCACCAGTTTTCATACTGGATTTTTCACAGTTGTTTCTTTTTACAAAACTTTGTTTACAGAAAGAAATAAAAGAAGTACAAAGTTTGTCTTCAATCTTGATCAATGTATCTCACACAATAATCTGGTTGTTCATTTGAGTGTTTATGAGATCATTGTCTTTTTCTCTCAAGAATTCATTTTCAACTCTCTTATTGATTATGAATAATCTTTTGGTCTTGATCTGAAAAAGCAATATCAGAATATTATCAAAATGTTCTTAAGAGTTCTTGAGTGTTCTAAAGTATATTCAAGTGTTTTCAAGTATTAATTGAGAAAAAGATTGAAGACTGTTTATATAGTTTCTGAAAAAACAACTAATAAATCGATTTATCAATCGATTCATTAAAGTTATAAAACGGGCTTAATCGATTTGCCAATCGATTATCGCAAGTCTTGTTTTTCTTGAATCTTGAAACTACATAAACTAATCGATTTCCCAATCGATTCTTTTAAAAACACTTTTCAGTAAATTATGTGCAGACTTATATGAATCCATTGCATAATCGATGTCAGGTGTTTTGTTCCAATAATAAAATCACACTAATCGATTACTTAATCGATTTACTAAGTCACATAATCGATTCACAAATACACATAATCGATTTGGCCACAAACTAAGAGTTCCATGTGATTTCAAATATTTGTTTCAATCGATTTGCCAATCGATTGTGTTTAAAACAGGAACTTAGCTAATTTCATGTTAATCAGAGTGCCAATCGATTTGGTAGTATGTTTCTGAAAAGTTCTTAACCACAAACAGTATGTTTCCTTACAACCCTTTTACGAAATCGATTGCCTAATCGATTTGCTCAGTAACTATTCCAACTTTTGTTGATTTCTTGAGTTCCAAGCAATTGTCTCAAGTATGTAGGGTTGATTTGTTGTTCCTGAAATCTTGCTCAGTTAAAATGTTAGATTTATCATATGATGTATGAACATTGTATGTTTGTTAATTATGTCAAAATTAGGATTAAGAGGACTAAAGTCCAACAATCTCCCCCTTTTTGCATAAGTGACAAGCATACAATTTTAACTTGAGTTGAGCATTTCAAGACATAATATTAACAACATATATATTTTCATAGCATCATATGTACCATTATCAGATCATAAAATCAGAATATCAGAGCATCAGATTAGAGCATAAGTACACATGCTATTTAACAATATCAGAGCATTCTAATAATTCATTATCAGTCATCAGAGTATTAAAATTATGCAGCAGTCATTAGCAAGTTAATAATTTCTCTCCCCCTTTGTCAGTTAAGGCAAAAAGGCAGAGAAAAAAAAAATTTCCTCCCCATATGTTAGTAAACATAAGCACTGGGGGTTGAAATCAGAAAACGGTGTATCAGAGCAACAAATGAGCATATTAAAAGATTATGGCAATTAATTTTTAGAGAGTAATGGAATAAACGTTCTAATGCATTGTATATATAGAAGAAATTAATACAACAGGTCATTACAAAACAACAAAGATCCTAAACACCTAATCTCCTAAACTGGGCTGGTCCTCACTATTATCTAAGGGAGGGCAGAGACCCGCTGTATTACCCTCAGCAGGTGTCTCCTCAACGTGAGTTGCAGGACGATCTAGGGGAGTTGGGTTTGGTTCCTCTGTTGCTTGCTGACCGATGTCTGCTATATCTTCAAATGAAAGCTTTATGCCTAAATGCGCTTGAATTGCATCAACATCCTGAACAACTGAGTTCAGAGATGCCTGGAGAGTCTTCAGATTAGCTTCCATTCTGGCCTGTGACTCTTGCATTTTGGCATTGTGAGCCATCTGAACTTCTATAAATTCGATTATGTTACCGTTGTTGGGTATTCTCAATCGATTTTGTAATTATTGCATTCAACGACTAGTAAAGGAGAGTCACAACAGTCATATTGTAAATCGATTCCCAAGTCGATTTCCAGATTTACTTAATCGATGTCCAAATCGATTGTTTTAAAGTTGAAAGGTGAACTAGTCGATTTCCCAATCGACGCTCTGGGAAGGTAGATTTTTTTTTTCTTCTGAAATCTGAAGTCTGGGGCCAACACAATCGATTCCCAAATCGATTTTGTAAACAATGTACCTTGCTGGTAATCGATTACCCAATCGATTTAACTGAAAAACACTGCAAGCACCATAAGTGTCATGTGAAAGGGTTCAAAGATCAGATCTCACTAGGATCAATGATCCCTAGTTTCATCCTTATATGCAGGAAACTTTCTCTTGGTAAAGCTTTGGTGAAGATGTCAGCCTGTTCAGCTGTGTTAACATATTCAAGCTTAATGATCCCATTTTGAAAGTGATCTCTTATAAAATGATGTCTTACTTCAATGTGCTTGGTCCTGGAGTGCATCACTGAATTCTTAGTAATGCTAATTGCACTTGTGTTATCACACATAATAGGTACTGTTCCCAAGTCAACACCAAAATCCAATAAATGCTGTTTCATCCAAAGAATCTGAGCACAGCAGCTCCCAGCTGCAATGTATTCAGCTTCAGCAGTTGATAAAGCAATGCTAGTCTGTTTCTTGCTAAACCATGACACAAGAGAGTTTCCAAGTAAATGACAGGTTCCAGAGGTACTTTTCCTGTCTAGTTTGCATCCGGCAAAGTCTGAATATGAGTAACCAACTAAGGTACAAGTTGATCCCTTAGGATACCACAAGCCTAGACTCTTAGTTCCTACTAGATATCTGAAAATCCTCTTAACTGCACTAAGGTGAGACTCCTTAGGATTTGATTGGTATCTTGCACACATACAAACACTGAACATGATGTCAGGCCTGCTTGCTGTAAGATAGAGCAATGATCCTATCATACCCCGAAACCTAGTAACATCTACAGGTTTACCTTTCTCATCTCTATCTAAGTAATTTCCTTGACTCATGGGAGTATCGATGGACTTAAGGTTTTCAAAGAAAAATTTCTTTATCAAATCATTACAGTATTTAGTTTGACTAATGAAAATGCCTTGCTTGCTTTGGTTAATTTGAAATCCCAAGAAATAAGATAGTTCACCCATCATTGACATTTCAAATTTACCTTTCATTAAATTTTCAAAATCTTTGCACAACTTATTATTTGTAGATCCAAATATTATGTCATCAACATATACTTGGACAAGCAAGATATCATTTCCAGTAGTTTTTGTGAAAAGGGTCTTGTCAACATTTCCTCTTGAAAAGTTTTGTTGAATAAGGAAATTGCTGAGCTTCTCATACCAAGCTCTTAGAGCTTGTTTCAACCCATAGAAGGCCTTTGATAGCTTATACACATGATTAGGAAAATCAGGATTTTCAAAACCAGGTGTTTGGCTAACAAAAACTTCCTCTTGAAGGTCACCATTGAGAAAGGCGCTTTTCACATCCATTTGATAAAGATTAAAGTCCATTATACAAGCATAAGCAAGAAGGATTCTAATGGCTTCTAACCTAGCTACAGGGGCATAGGTTTCATCAAAATCTATTCCTTCCTATTGACTATAACCCTTGGCTACTAGTCTAGCTTTGTTTCTGGTTATAACTCCATTCTCATCCAACTTGTTTCTGAACAACCATCTGGTTCCTATGATGTGCTTACCTTCTGGTTTAGGTACTAAACTCCACACCTTGTTTCTCTCAAACTGGTTTAACTCCTCTTGCATAGCAAGTATCCTCTATGGGGTGGTTTTTGTTGAACTTCCATTCCTTAGGTAAAACACCAGTCCTTATGGGTTCTACACAGTCAGTTCTAGTTGGGGTTGCAGCTACAGGTTGTTCTAATGGTTCAGACTCTACAACTTCATCCAAAAAGTCATCAACCATAGGAGGAGTTTTGTTCAAGTTTTCTGCAAATAATTCATCAAACTTTACATGAACTGACTCTTCTATGGTCTTTGTTCTTTTGTTGTAGATTCTATAGGCCTTACTGGTTTGAGAGTATCCTAGAAAAATACCTTCATCTGCCTTAGGGTCAAACTTTCCTAGGTGTTCTTTGCCATTGTTCAACACAAAGCACTTACAACCAAAGATTCTAAAGTAGGAAAGATTTGGTTTTCTACCCTTGTAAAGCTCATAGGGGGTTTTTCTAAGCAGGGGCCTAATGAGAACTCTATTGACAACATAAGTGGCTGTACTAATTGCATAGTCCTTAAGCATGGTCCTAGCTAACTCTTCTAGGGATCTATTTTTTCTCTCCACTACCCCATTTTGCTGTGGTGTCCTAGGTGCTGAATATATGTGGTTTATTCCATGTTGTTCACAATAAGTTTGAAAAGAATCATTTTGGAATTCACCTCCATGATCACTTTTAATTGATACAATTTTCTGGTCATTCTCATTTTGAACCAAGGTAGCAAATTTTTTAAAAGTTGAGAATGCATCACTCTTGTGAGCCAGAAAATATGTCCATGTGAACCTGGAATAGTCATCTACCAACACATATCCATAAAGGTTACCTCCAAAGCTCTTCACTTGAGCAGGTCCAAAAAGGTCTATATGTAGTAACTGCAAAACCCTATTGGTTTTGACCATATCTATAGAGGGAAAAGAAGTTTTAACCAGTTTGCTTCTCTCACAGGAGTCACAAAGTCTATCCTTAGTAAACTTCTTGTTAGGGAGACCTATAACTAGCTGTTTGCTGACCAGTCTATTCAAATGATCTATATGAATATGCGCTATACGTTTATGCCATAACCAAGTCTCATCTGAATTAGATAACAAACAACATATAGTACTTGGCAAAGAATTAAAATCTAACATATAAATGTTATTAATTCTATCACCAACTAACTTTATGTGTTTGTCATCTTTATGCTCAATAATACAAGATTGTGATGAAAAACTTACCTGGAAGCCTTTATCACATAGCTGGCTTATACTCAACAGATTGTGTTTTAGCCCTTCTACATACAAGACATTTTTGATTACTGCAGTTGACTCATTGCCTATGTCACCAATTCCAATAATCTTTCCTCTATTGTTGTCACCATATTTGACAAAACCTCATTCCTTTAATGTCAATGACAGTAATTTGGATTTGTCTCTTGTCATGTGCTTTGAGCATCCGCTATCTAAATACCAAGAATGCTTAGTGGATGTCAAGCACACTTGCAACACACAATCAGAATTTTATTTTAGGTCCCCAATTTAAATTGGGTCATGGAAGGTTAGTGTCAAAAATTGATTTCTTTGCTATCCAAACTTGCTTCCATCCTCTATTGGCTAGTTTTTTAAATTTGCAATTTGAAACAAAATGTCCCTTTCTGCAAAGAAATGACAGTAATTTGGATTTGTCTCTTGTCATGTGCTTTGAGCATCCGCTATCTAAATACCAAGAATGCTTAGTGGATGTCAAGCACACTTGCAACACACAATCAGAATTTTATTTTAGGTCCCCAATTTAAATTGGGTCATGGAAGGTTAGTGTCAAAAATTGATTTCTTTGCTATCCAAACTTGCTTCCATCCTCTATTGGCTAGTTTTTTAAATTTGCAATTTGAAACAAAATGTCCCTTTCTGCAACAGAAATGACATGTACCATCAAAGGATGAATGTTTGTTTGGTTTAGTAAAGATGTCATACATACTCTTTGAAATAGCAGATTTCTGACCATGTTTGACATTTCTGGTTTGCATATAACCAATACCATATCTAGTGTTATTCCTTTTAACATGCATATTGAGTTTATATCCTAAACCAGATTTTTCATTAACATGTCTTTGATTGCTAAGTATGACATTCAGTTTATCTTCACTACTAGCAAACTTCAATAAATCATATTTTAATGATGCAACATTTTTTTCAAGTTCAATGCATCTTGCAGATTTGTCATGTGAATCCTTTTTCAGTTGTTCATACAAATTTTCAATTTCTTTATGATTATTTTTCTTTTGGTCAAGCATTTTCTTTGTACTTATCAACTGTTTAATAGAATTCACATACTCATCATGCAGTTCATTGAAAGCTTCTTGCAGTTCATCATAAGATGGATTAGATTGTGAACTAACCTCATTTTCTGATTCTGAGTCGGTATTTGCCATGAGACATAGATTTGCTTCTTCTTCATCTGAAGAGGCAGAGGATTCTTCGTTGTCATTCCATGCAACACACAACTGAACTTATTGGATGCACAAGATTGGTTAAAACTCCTAATTGGACAAGAATAAGCCGAGGGAAGATGAAAATGCCCTAAATGTTCATTCAATGACACAAACACACCTATTGGAAGCACAAGTTTGGTTAAAAACCCTAGTTGGACAAGAATAAGCCAAGGAAGGACGAAAATGACCTAAATGTTCAACCAACGACACAAACACACCTATTGGATGCACAAGATTGGTTAAAAACCCTAGTTGGACAAGAATAAGCCAAGGAAGGACGAAAATGACC
>NC_021166.2:51471585-51472452 GCF_000331145.2 Cicer arietinum
GTTCCATTGAAGGCTGGGGGTCTTGCAAGTGAAGCACCTTCTCCTAGAAAATCAACTGAGGCCATGTTCCTTTTATGAGTATTACCTCTAAAAAAGTCAGGCTCTGATACCAATTGTTGATTATTATGACCTCGTAATTACATAATATGACAGTCGTTATCAAATTAAAACAATATAGAAAACAGAATACATCTAGCATACAATTAAGATCGAACATACAATCATACGATGCAAGATTTATTCGGATTTATACACAGCGGAAATATAACACGACATACAAGATTAACAATTAAAAGTAAAATGATAAGGGATAGAATGCACCAAGGTTTATCCTGGTTCAGCTGTCAATATGACAGCCTACATCCAGTCCTGACAATCCAACTGGATTTCAGCTTTTTCTTCAATAGAAAGAATTGAGACTTGTTTACAGATTGTCCAGTTTCCTCGAAACCTATCTATCTAACTCAATCTCTTTCCTATTGCTTAACCCCTTGATCATTGCAGTCACTCGTCAGACTCACACAAGATCAAGTCCAGCTCCTTCTTGATGATCTTTACATCAACGAAGATCGCCACCAGTTTTCATACTGGATTTTTCACAGTTGTTTCTTTTTACAAAACTTTGTTTACAGAAAGAAATAAAAGAAGTACAAAGTTTGTCTTCAATCTTGATCAATGTATCTCACACAATAATTTGTTTGTTCATTTGAGTGTTTATGAGATCATTGTCTTTTTCTCTCAAGAATTCATTTTCAGCTCTCTTATTGATTATGAATAATCTTTTGGTCTTGATCTGAAAAAGCAATATCAGAATATTATCAAAATGTTCTTAAGAGTTCTTGAGTGTTCTGAAGTATAAGTGTTTTC
>NC_021166.2:51472628-51484490 GCF_000331145.2 Cicer arietinum
TGATTATGAATAATCTTTTTGGTCTTGATTTGAAAAAGCAATATCAGAATGTTATCAGAATGTTCTTAAGAGTTCTTCAGTGTTCTGAAGTATATTCAAGTGTTTAAAGTTCTTGTGTTATTGAGAGAATGATTGAAAACTGTTTATATAGTTTCTGAAAAACAACTAATAAATCGATTTACCAATCGATTCATTAAAGTTATAAAACGGGCTTAATCGATTTGCCAATCGATTATCGCAAGTCTTGTTTTTCTTGAATCTTGAAACTACATAAACTAATCGATTTCCTAATCGATTCTTTTAAAAACATTTTTCAGTAAATTATGTGCAGACTTATATGAATCGATTGCATAATCGATATTAGATGTTTTCGTTCCAATAATAAAATCACACCAATCGATTACTTAATCGATTTACTAAGTCACATAATCGATTCACAAATACACATAATCGATTTGGCCATAAACTAAGAGTTCTATGTGATTTCAAATATTTGTTTCAATCGATTTGCCAATCGATGGTGTTTAAAACAGGAACTTAGCTAATTTCATGTTAATCGGAGTGCCAATCGATTTGGTAGTATTTTTCTGAAAAGTTCTTACCAGTTGTTTAGTTCAATCGATTTCCTAATCGATTGATACCAAACTTAACATGATTGAAATTCTCACAATAGATTGTCCAATCGATTGTGTTTGTCACAGGTCATGTTACTTTTGAAATATTATTTATGCAATCGATTAGCCTAGTAAATGGATTGTCCCTGTGACTTGGTCCAATCGATTTCCCAATCGATTTGTTTCAATCAGTTTTTACTTTGTGATTTGCACAGTCGATGTGCCAATCGATTAGCATACAAATCAGGTTGCCACTGACTTGCACAATTTTTATTTCTGATTGTGCCAGTCGATTGCCTAATCGATTGTGTAACCACAAACAGTATGTTTCCTTACAACCCTTTTACGAAATCGATTTGCTCAGTAGATTTTCAACTTTTGTTGATTTCTTGAGTTCCAAGCAATTGCCTCAAGTATGTAGGGTTGAGTTGTTGTTCCTGAAATCTTGCTCAGTTAAAATGTTAGATTTATCATATGATATATGAACATTGTATGTTTGTTAATTATGTCAAAATTAGGATTAAGAGAACTAAAGTCAAACAATCATGTCCATTGCATTACATCCACTTGCTGTAAAACTAGTTGTGGTTGTGTTAGACACACATGGGGGTGAAAGCTTGGCCAGATTTCTGGGGGTTGTTAAATCTGACAGTGTTTCCGTTGACAGTTTATTGTTCTAGAACATTTTGGGATTTTGACTTTTCATGTTTCTTTTGTGATTTCACGCCATCTAAATTTATGTTTGTACAATCAGATCGGATGACTGTTCCCAACTTTTGATATGAATTTATATTATTTAACTTCCAAGTCTTGAATCTTCTAGTTTCATTTGTCTGAATTTTATGCACTTTTTTGAATTGCTTCAAGTTAACATGCGACGACATAGGTTTCTTATTTTTGGAAGAGTAAACATCTGAGGCATTTTGTTTATGAATGAAATGTGCTTTATTACATAGACCACCATGATATCCAGTTTCATCTGCTACTCTTCTCTTATTTTTATATGTAATTAACTCACCCTGCATTCCCCTACCAACTTATTTATATCTGTAATTAACTTAAATATTTCCCTTTTTATGTCCTTCAATTATTTTGCTTGCCCTGAGCTTTGCACCACTTTCCTTCCCTTTGTTATAGGCAAAATGTTTTTTTTTTCTTTGAAAAGTTCATGATTTGGCTGATTTGTGGGCTGAGTCAACCTTACCAAGTCACTTGCTTTTGGTGGAAACTGGATTAGTCAAATTGGGTCACACAAGTTTATTAATATTACTGGTTTGACATGTTAATTGAATGATTACCTAGTTGGTTTAGCGGTTCATTTGGCCAAACTAGTTGGTCTAGTTTGAGTTTAATGAATAATTAATTATGATTTTTACTGTGTAGTGTGTACTGAATTTTTTGTTATGGTAGACTCAGAAGTGTAATTCAAATCTAAACTATGTTGGATTGATATAGGCATGCCGATATCTTAATACAATATTTTGTTGAGTTACTATTGTGCTTTAAGTTAACCAGTTAGTTTAGACTTATAGACTTTTCCACTTTATCGTATTAGTTTGTTTATGTGGCTGAACACTCAACTGAGGTTCACTCAGTGTCTTTGAACTTAAGTCCGAATTAACATTTGGTTTTTATCTACAGTTATCTACATCTGAGATTAGAAATATAATTTTTGTCTGGTTTGTTAAAATGGTTGAAACATACAGAGGGGGTTTGGAGCTTCTTTATGACTCCATAAAGATTCACAATGTCAATGTTGAACAGCAAAATGGAGAAGATAAGGTAATTTATGACTTAAATAAATTATTGGTGGTTTTTCAACACATCCTATGCTCGACATTTTTATAAGGTTCTCTTCAATCTTATCAGTTAACCATGAAAGGGTTGCTTGCTTGGGTGAAAACCAATTTGATTAAGGAGAAGCCCAAAATGTTCATGAAAGGAGATACTGCGTGAGCTTAATGATATTAATAGATCCGAATCATGCAGCATTGGTTGAAGGTTGTTTCTCTAGAGTGAGCTTATTTTTAAAGTGAGTAATTAAGGGTGTAGCTACTGTCAGTTTTATCTGAAGTGCACCATTAACTGATAAAATATTTTTAGTAGAATAAACACAATTGTTGGAGTCATGGTGAATTAAAATTTGGCAATCAAATTTGCTGAATCAACTTACATAGCCTAGTATATGCATTAAACAATGCACTTTCACCGCTGTTATATTATGCTATTATACTTCATGGCTTTTGGCAAAAAATGTAGAACATGTGTGATATTAACAAATTAAAATTTTCTTACTGCATACCACACATCTTTAGTTATGTCCTCGTATAATGTTGTAATAATGTATTCACTTGTTCATATTGGATCTTCATTCTTTGACTGCTGATCAATTTTTAAACTCCAATAGAACCAGAATGATGAATATCCAACTATTAAGTACAAACGTTTAGCACAATTGCTTAGGAATATTCTGTTTTCACTCAAGTTTTCTATCACAAGTAGGTTATGCACTTGTGTCGAAAGAGGACTTTGAAGGAAGCAGTTCGGTTCGGAGTAAGAATGAATAGGTAGTTTCATACTTTCAACTTTATGCAGGCTCTAGATGGCAAGAGTTTATGAGAATTGCCAACACGCAATAAGATTCTGTTTTTAGAAATTGTAACCGATTTTTGTGTTTTTGTGAATGAATGTTCAAATTTCAAATTTAAAAAATGATTTTTACTTATTAAGGGATTATTCCAATTTGATTATTGTACATGAAACTTTTCATTTAGTGATGATTGACATTATAAATTTTTTATCATTTAAAGTTTATATTTTAGTTCGAGATTAACATATTTGAATAGGTCTTTATTTTTGTCATGCTATCTCTATTTTTGTGAGAATATATTTGAAGGAATTTGGTTTAAACTTTAATATATATGTTTTATAGATATTATTTAAAAAAAGAATTATAAGAATAACAATCATAATTTAAGTTCCACTTTAAAAAATTCGATAATACTTTGTTTTGTGGAATACAAAATTTGTTTTGTAATAGATATGAGTTTGAAGCTAATAGTTGCTATATTGATTGCATGCCTATTAATTTTTTTTTTTATTGTTGTAAATATTTATATTTTTGAGATATTAAAATGATATATATTTTTGTGTGTTCAAATGTTTTTTTTTTTTTTTTTTTTTTTTTATCAAAATGTGTTCAAATGTTTATATCTACGAAAAAATTATTCTCATTTCGAAAGGTACTTGAAATTTTTTCAAAGTCATCATTTTGACTTGATGTATGTATTTTTATTTTTTTAACTTTCTATTTTAATAAGTGTAACCATATCTCTAGTTAGTGTCCATATTTTTATTGATCTAGTTTCTCAATTGTATTCACTATATTATTAAAGAAATTTATATTTTACCAACACTCCACCTAAGGAAGAAAAAAAAAATTAAATTAAAAAAAAAAATGAATGATTTCATAACTTTATAGTATCATATGTTCTGAAGTTTAATTTAAATATTTACTCTAAATACAATCCACAAAAATGAATATATTGAAAGAATTAAAACAAAAATCCAATGAAGTGGAGCAAACATAATTAAATCGCTTCATAGATGTTCTGGCCATACTAAAATATTATGTACCTTAAATTGAAGTATTATACTCTCGCTTTATATTTTTATAAGAAAAAAAAAAGAATTAAAACAAAAAAATAAAGACAAAATCTTATATATACTTGACTTAATTGCAATTTTGGTCCCTCTATTTTAGCTGAATCGTGAAAGTAGTCCCCCCATTTTGTTTCTCCACAGTTTTGGTTCCCCAAACTGAATTTTAGTACAAAATTTGATGAAATTTCATTTTTTAAAGCCGTACTACACTATTTATGATCATATATTTCAGGTATAATTGTTGCAAATGAAATCTTGAGGCATTGTGCGGCTTAAATAAATGCAAAAAAAAATGAAATTTTATCAAATTTTGGACTAAAATTCTGTTTTAGGGACCAAAACTGAGGAGAAACAAAAGGGAGGGACTACTTTCGCGATTCAGCTAAAATAGAGGGACTAAAACTATAATTAAGCCTATATACTTAGTCTGAATTGTGATGAAGACTTTAACATGGTGATATGGTCAACCAATTTGAAAAATTAGAGATATGAATCAAATGTAAGAATAAGAAAAAGGATTAAAGAAAAAGTTTTATGAATGAAAAAAATTCTAAAAGAAAAAAAAAAGTTTACTTAATGAAAAAAATTATAAAAGAATGAAATTTGTATGAAAGAATTTATTATTTATTTGTCATTATATATACCAATCCTTTTTTTTGAAACATGAATGTTAACTTTGTTTCTACAATTTAAAAAAATAAATTAATTTGTACAAAATAATTTGTTAATTATTTCTCATTATATATACCAACTTTTTTTTTTTGAAACATGGATGTTAAATATGCTTCAACAATTTTTTTTTTCTGTAATCAAATGGTAATAACTAATAACTTGATTTTATTTAGTGCAATTGATCACACTTGACTAAAATAAATTAATTTTATTTATGTGTTTTAATACACATTATTAACATTCCTTTTTAGATACAAAATATTCATGTTAGAAAATATTCAAATTATGATTTTTATATTGAAAAGATGCGAAATATGTTTGAAAGATGTTCTTTTTTTTTTATTATAAAAATATAATTTTTATTTATTGCATTAAAAAATAAAGAGATTAGTATTACGAAAAATGATTAAGTTGTTAGATAAGTGTCATGTGTATTGTTTTATCTGAAGCAAGACAATTGTTTATTGTATATATTTATATTCTAGATGTAGATTCATTAATAATTTTTGAATAAGTCTATATTATTATTATTATTATTATTATTATTATTATTATTATTATTATTATTAAAATTAGTCTATATCTTTATCACGTGAGTGAGCGCTATTTTTATTAGAAGATTTGAGAGAGTTTGGATTAGATCTTAATATATACTACTATATATATTTTATAGATATTATATTATTTAAAATTATAAGAATCTATACTAAGATTAAATACAACCCATTTCAAGCAATAATCCTTTCATGTGACATCCTCATTTGCATTTGACTGAGTTACAACCAATTACTATTAAAAGTTGTAGATTAAATAGTATCCGCAACAATATTATCTTTTTATTTTTTTTACAAAAATTCAAAAATTTATCAAAATCTATAAAATTAATTATCATCTTCAATATAATGTAAATTTCATCAAATTCATAACTTAAATCTTTAAATAAACTCATATTTTTATTCTTTATTTGATGAATTTGATGTTGTTGGAGATAAAAATATAAGTTTATTTGAATATTTGAGTTATGAATTTGATAAAATTTGCATTATATTGAAAATGATAATTAATTTTATGAGTTTTGTTTGAAAATTTTGATAAACTTTTTGAAATTTTGTAAAAAAAAGGATAACATTGTTCGTATTTTAAAACATATCAAATTATCACCTAAAATTAAAATAAAAGACCAAATAAAAAATAAAAAATAAAAAAAAGATGAAAGACTAAAAGTTAAGCAACCACATTCTAAAATTATAATAGTATTTCATAAACATCATATAATGTTGTAATAATTTATTCACTTGTTGATATTGGATCTTCATTCTTTGACTAATGATAAATTTTTAAACTCCAATAGAAGAATATCCATCACTAAAGTTTTCTGTCACAAGTACGTTATGCACTTGTGTCGAAAGAGGACTATGAAGCTCTTAAGTAAGCGGTTCGGAGTAAGAATGAATAGGTAGTTTCAACTTTATGCAAGCACTAGATGGCAAAAGCTTATGAGAATTGCCAACACGCAATAGGCTTATACACATATCAATAACTTCTTAAACCTGCAAGAGCAATCAAATTAAAGAATTACCATTTGCAAATGATAGAAATTACATTTTAACTTCTGTTAACATATCTAACACGATAAGATATTTGGTGGCTGCTTTCATCTCACATCTGCTCATCAATATTATTTGTGAGAATGATGTTTCCATATAAAATAACAACTATGCTTCTCTCAATTTATAATTGTTACCATTCAACCTACTCTCAAATGTGTTTCATTCGTATTTTTTGGTTGTGAAGTCGTTGTATGAGTGCAATATTTTTTTATTTTTCTGTCTTGGTGCAGTGTTTTTTGGATCTTGATGTAATGTTTATTTTGATTCAGGTTGACGCGATAACTTTGATTAATTACAAATCTGAAGACATAGTTATTCCTGACACTTGCATTTATTATATTTGTAGATATATTGTCGTTTTACCCTATTAATTTGGGTGCTATGAATTTCCTTGTATATTCATCCTTTATATTTTTGAATTTGTATTACATCGACGTATTCTATAATTTAAATTAATGAATATCATTTCTTTTAATAAAAAAAACTACTCTCAAATTAATGATATGCTTTATTATTTCTTTAATTAAGAACCTTCACTTAGTATAAATGAGATTATACTTCTCTATCACAAAAATAATAATAATATTAGATTAGCACTCATATAAACTCAAAAACAAAATATTTTTTTTATTATATATCTACTTTTCTTGAAAAATATAAATAAATAAAAGTTTCTCAAAAAATTTTTGCCAAAAATATTTTGAAATTGGTTTTTCGAAAATTAATCAATTTTTTTTATCAGAAAATATTTAACATCAATTTTTCTCAAAAAAATTAATATTTTTTGTTTGAAAGAATTTCAAAACTATTTTTCTGAATAACTAGTTTGAAATCTATTTTATTTAAAAACTTATTCAATACATTAAATCTGTTTATATTTATAAACCAATTTCAAATCAATTCAGAACTACACTGAACTTGGTTCAAATGTTATTTTTAAAAATGAAACCAAACTATTAATATAGTTCAATTAATTCAGTTTAATTTTTACGTCCTGAGCACCCCTAGTTGCATCCCACAACTGTCCTGTCAATCATTTCCTCAACTCAGCTAATTTCTCTAATGAAACCCTAACTTCAAAGGTAACATAGAGAACAACTTTTGATAGAGGGGGAGGGACCATACTAAGGCTATCATTTTCTTTGTAAGCCGCAATTACCTCAACAAACAATTTTCCTTGTACCATTTTGATTCGGCGTCCTCCAACATCTTCATTACACTACAAGTGTTTTGCCGGATAGGTTTCTTCTTCACCAAAGGAAACTTCCTTTGGAAGCTAGGAAGATTCACCCTGGGTTTGAGGTCACCTATCCAAAAAAATTCTTGCTTTTCCTGACTCTAATATCCTTAACCTCTCTAAAGCTCACAAAACCAAATGCCTTACCATATTTGTCCTTTTTTTTATTAGAATAAACACATCTCTGACCAATTCCTACCTAGCAAAGATTTTCCACAACTCAAATTCGATCGCCACTCTGGGAAGTTTGAGAAGAAAGAAGAGTACATTCTCATGTTGCGTTGCACATACCTACTTGAAGTAGACTAATAGAGGTTTAAATTGTGACATTTTAAAATTTTAAATTAAGGAGAACGTTTTTTTATCAAAATTTGTAATGAAAAATATAAATGAAAATGATGTAGTGTGATCAATGTGTAAAAGTAAAAGAGTAAGTTAAAGAGATTTACACACAAATTTATTTTGGTTCATCCTTAACATTGAGCTATGTTCAATTCTCACTTCTTGTGAGATTTTTCCACTATTTTATTCAAGAGGACAATTTTTCAGCATTTTTACAACTTTCTTTAGATCACAATTTGATCTAATACGACGTGTATTATCAAAGCCTCACCAAGGTTATAACTTGAACTATCACAGTGTCAACAAGGTTACAATCTCAGTCTAAATAGACTTAACACAAGCACACTCTCAACAATCACAAAAGAATGACTTTAAGAGATGTTTACAATATATAAATAAGTGAATTGGTTCTTTGCTTATAAAAACTCAAATACAAAATTGAGAAGAATAGTAAAATTGTATTAGCACACTCAAATATATTGAACTTGAGCTTAAAGAGTAGAAATTGAAGTGTGTATGATAAAAAAAGAGTCTTATTAGAAACTTGAGAATAGACAAGTATTTGATGATGTTGTAGCTTAGGTTCTTGCTCTTTATGTTCAACAAACATCCTTATCCTTTGATGAGTTGTCATCACTCTTAGTGCAATACAAAGAGAACGTTCTCTTCACAGAGAAGAACCTTCTCCATTTTTTGTGAAATATAGATGATTGTGTAAGACTCATAATCTATTTATAACAAGAATTAGAACTTACTATCTAATTACGCAATTTGTTGTTTATTATTTTTTTCATTATGTTGTTTGTAAAATTGTTCTAAGTGTTTGACTTGCAAATTAATCTATGTAAAATTCTTTGAATGTTTCCTTGATGTTTAATGACAATATGAATGTCTTGACATTGTTAAAATTTCAAAAATAATTTTCTACTGATTTATTTGAAACAGGGCAAGATATACCCGTTGTTTAAATTTTGACGAACTCCGAATGACACCAAAATTTAACCGGGAGTTTTATATATCAACTATAATGAAAATTTGATCTTGTTATACTTTTCTAAGCTAAGGAACAAAAAATTTGTCGTATAAAAATTTATTCGCGAAGTTTAAAAAGTTTTAATTTATAGATTTATTATAAAAAATTACGAACTTAGAGAGTGAACGAGATAATGTGACTTATAGTCAAAAATATGTAGATATTTTTCTATGATTTTAATATTTTATTGAAGCGTTAGTAAAAATATTTAGATATTTTCTTACTATATAGTAAAGACAAAAATGAGTCACCTCACTATCTTTTTTTTTTTTTTGTGTGGAATAGAATGACTTGTGTAAGAAGTATTAGATGAAAATTGATGGGTTAGTAAAATGTTTTGAAAATATTTTCGGATATCAGGTTAAAGTTATTCGTCGAAGAAAAATTTAATCGAATTATAGAGAATAAATCGTGGCTTAGTAATGACAACTCATTTGAATAAATCGTTATTGCTTAGTAATATGCTATTTAGTGCAAAATGTTGTCAAGTATCTAATATAGTGGCACAAAAACTGAAACATAAAACCCATTTAATTAATTATTTGATTATATGGTGGATTAATTGAATGAATGATGGTTAAAAGGACTTATTTTGCACCCTAAGTTTTGCATGATCCCCGTCAAACTAAGTATGTGAATTATTATATCTTTCAGTTGTCTTTGAAATATGGTCACTAAAGGCCAAGTATATAGAGCACTATAAACTTCTTTTCCATCTTTAATTTGATCAATTAACACGCTTCAGCAGAATGAAAATGGAAAATGTAGTGTGTCTGATATTAGATCTGATCAGATGGAAGTGTAAAGTAGAATAACAACGACGAGGTAAAGGTGTGCCATCTTTAATTTCATGTCTCATATTTACATTGAAAAAACAAGCTATTGACTAAGGTGTTTCATCTATTCTTTACCGCAGCTTATGTTCCTTGAAGGCAGGGAATGGTTGATTCACGACCATATCTTATTGAATTTATGCAGGATAATGCTGGTGGAGGTTTAATTTTCTGGCACCAAAGGATGCTTAATACTAACTCAACTTATTCTTTTCTAATACATCTAATACATGAGAAAATGATAGGTAACATATTGTTGGATCTGTTTTGGTGACAATGCTGCAGAACTTTAATAGTGAAGTTGTTGATGAAGATTATATGTAGCAAATTGGTCCATAACTGTTACTGGAATCACTTGTAGTTTCTACAAAGAACATAAAGAAGTCTAGACCATACTCTTTCTCTTTTCTAGCTCTTTAACTTCTTCTGGATTCTGAACATGTCAAAGTATCATTATTAGATACATTATTTTCTATGCTTTGTACACTAGAACATACATTTTCCTTGGGATGTGGAATTGAGTTAAATCTATTTTCTTGAAAAATTGCATCTCTTGACTCAATCACTGTGTTAATAGGATATGAGTCATTAGATTCAACAACCATGAATCCATAGGCCTTGCTATTTTCAGCATAGCCCAGAAATACACTTTCAATTCCTCTTTCTCCCAATTTCTTTCTTTTTGGTTCAGGAACCTAATTAACAATTGCTTTACAGCCCCAAACTTTTATATAGTTAAGATTGAGTTTTATTTTCTTCCAGAGTTCACATGGGGTTATCTTGTTCCTTTTATTGAGGACTCTATTTAGCAAATAACATGCAGTTAGCATGGTTTCACCCCAATAACCTTTAGATAAACCAGAATAGGATAACATGATATTCACCATTTCTTCTAATATCCTATTTTTCCTTTCTGCAATTCCATTTTGTTGTGGAGAATATGGTGCAGTTGTTTGATGCACAATACTAGTGGACTCAAAATACTCAGGATGATAAAACTCTCCTCCCCCATCACTTCTAAAACACTTCATAAAAGTTTCATGTTGAAGTTCTACTTGTGCTTTAAATATTTTAAATTTGTCTAAAACTTCATTCTTAGAGTGCATTAAATAAACATAATAAAATCTAGAGTAATCATCAATGAAAGTGACAAAATACTTTTTACCACCAATTGTAGTCCAACCATGTAAATCACATACATCAGAGTGAATTAAATCTAATACCTTAGAACTTCTTTCAACACTTTTAAAGGTTGTCTTGTAATTTTAGTTAGCATGCAAGTAGTACATGAATTTGAATTTTTTTTTTTATCAAAAGTCGAAATTAAATTTGATTTCATCATATCATTCAATTTTCTAAAGTTAATATGTCGTAGTCGCATATGCCATAAATCACAAGACTCAACAATATAAACAGAAATCATATTATTATTATAGTTACTGATAACATTACATTTGAACATATTCTCACAAAGGTAACCCTTCCGTATAAACATACCACCTTTAGATAAAATAAATTTTTCTCCTTCAAATACACATTTGAAACCAAACATATTTAGTAAAGGTACAGAAATCAAATTCTTCCTAACATCAGCAACATAAAATACATCTTTAAAAGTAAGTACTTTTCCATAAGTGAATTTAATCTCCATTGTTCCTTTTCCTTTGACTTGGACAGTTGAGGCATTTCCCATGTACAAAATACTTCCATCTTCTTCATCAATGGTCTTAAATAGTTCTTTATTTTTGCACACATGGCGGGTAGCACCAGAGTCTATCCACCAAGATTCAACATCTTCAATTATATTGAGTTCGGAAATGACAGCAACAAGATTATCTTTTGTTGCACTTGAATTCTT
>NC_021166.2:51484963-51488725 GCF_000331145.2 Cicer arietinum
TCATGCATTTGTTCCATTACTGATTTACTATCAACCATTTTATAATTATTAAATTGAGAAACAAGAAACTTCTTACTTGTAGCGTCTTCTTGCATGTATCTTGACTCTAATTTCTCCCATATTTCCTTTGCAGAGATGCTACTTTGATATATATAGAACAAGGAGTTAGACATTCCGTTGAGAATATGGCCCATGCATATATAGTCATCACTGTCCCACTTCTGCCTTTCTCTTGTTTCTGCTAATGTTTCCACTTCCTTCTCCAGCGGTCTTGTGGTGTTCAGAACATACACCACCTTCAAACTTGTTAGAAGGAATTTCATCTTTTTCTTCCAACGGATAAAATTTCCTCCATCAAATTTCTCCAACTTCACAAAATTAGAAGTCATTTCTTTGAGTGATGCAACCATTGATTGAAAATAAATTCAAACCTAAAGATTGTTGGATCTGTGATGGAGACAATTGCTGCAAGACTTTAATAGTGAAGTTGTTGATGAAGATTATATGTAGCAAGTTCCAAAGCGTGTTGTTACACTAACCTTTAGGTCCGATTCTCGCCCACCAATCGGATGCAAATGAGACAGCGAATCCCCTTCAGGGTACTTTGAAAAACCTTGATATGATTTGCACTTTCACACCAAGAGTATCTTTCAATAGTATGTTACAAAAGAATGATTCTTATTCTTTACTCATGCATTAGAAAAGAATAAGATGACTTAACATATAAGAATGAGTGAGAAAAGTGGATGACAATCACTAGAATTCGTGTCTACAGTCTGTCCAAAGTGACCCTATTTACAGGAAAAATAATGTCACTTGAGAAAAAGTTGCAACTCTTGGTTTTGCCACTGTTTACGAAGGGATATATTACGAAGGGATATATGCATATAACGTTCAGTTATTTATTGAAGCATTGCACTGGTCTGGTGGTTGATCAATACACCTTTTCCCAGATGACCGCGGTTCGATCCACTGTTTCCCAGACACACAATGAACACCACCACTAAACCAGTAACAATTTCATGTCAATTATAACCATTGTGAGACATAATTGAAGATTTTTGAAAAAATAAATGAAATATAAACAAAAATAACAATTACAAAATTAATATATTTGCGAGATCAATTGATTTTGTTTAATGCCATAATTTAGAATTTAGGTACGTTTAATGCCATAATTTAGAATTGTTATAGTGCAATGAACTATTAAAAAAATTAGAAGTGTAATCCTATAGTCACATATTTTTCAATGAGGGCTTCTACTACAATGAAAAATTGACATGGTACTATCAAATTAAATAATCAATAACCTAATAATATGTCACATATAGTAAGTTTGACCATAATTTTAAATTTAACAACACCAACTTTTTAAGTTTTACACTTTTATTCTATTTTAAAATATTTAATATTTATTTATTAAACTGTATAAAAAAAAAAACCAAATTTCTTCTCCGTGTATTATCTCTCCGGCTCACCCACCGCCTCTACCGTTCTTCACCGTCTCCCTCTGCCGTTTGAAAATTCAACATCAGAGTTTGCTAGAAGCTTTGCAGAATGAGATCCGTAGAGTTTATGCTTTCACCGAGTTCTGAGTTGTTGTATAAGGTTTATGATTTAGTGATACTTAACAGTTCATTGTTTTGGACCTCTACAAACCTAGGATGCAAAAATTAAAAATAACTTTGTGCTGATATTTCTATTTCTCTTATAATGTTTTCATTCAATAATTTGTATTTTCTTATTGTATGTAGTATGTGTATATATCATTTACTTCTCATTTCCTTGATTTGAATATTCTTTATTTTTTGGACCCCTTGTTTAGTTTCTTTAATTTGCATATGAATTTCTTTTAGAGGTTTGTGTTCTTGAAGTCTTGCTATGACT
Organism: Cicer arietinum; assembly: GCF_000331145.2. Taxonomy (NCBI): domain Eukaryota; kingdom Viridiplantae; phylum Streptophyta; class Magnoliopsida; order Fabales; family Fabaceae; genus Cicer; species Cicer arietinum. Next base: position 51,486,851 of record NC_021166.2, read on the forward strand.
CAATTTGAACATCACATGATTCACATTACTTTTTTTTCTTCTAGGAAGACTGAAAGGGTTTTCCTGACATTGCTGTTTATGATACATGTATAGCGGTGCTGTTAAATAGTGGCTATAATGATATAATATAGAAGAATTTGAATAAATTGTTATTGTTCAGTAATATGCTATTTAGTGCAAAATATTGTCAAATATCTAATATAATAGCTCTATAACATTGTTAAATAATGAAATTTGAACAAACCCATATTTTCCATAACATCTATGTATAGGCGATTTTCTTGACAATAATGTGAATTATTTGACCACTAGGATTTAGTCCCCGCTCGAATATTAGTGGATAGCCTGCAAAGTTTTTCTTCCAAACATATATTAATTGACATTGCTTTAACATGTGCCACTAACCTCTATTAACTCTTAAAACTTGTCTTTAACTATGGTTTGGCAGATCACGTGTGAGGAAAATTTGGACATTCCGCTTTTAATGGCACTGAGAGAAAGGATTCTGGAACATGCCAATAATTTTGAAACTTATGATATGAAGCTTATACCAAGCATTGATCTTGAGCAACCAATGCAATTGGTCAAAGTAGCTATGGGAGTCGTCCCTTTTCCAGTAAATGGTGAAAGATTACTTTAAAATTGTTCTATTTGTTGCGATGGCAAGCCATAGGCAATCACTACAAGAAAAACTGTTATTACCTACGGCAAATTTTAACTTTACCCACGGATTATCCATAGGTAACGTAAAATTACCCACGGATTACCCACGGACACGAGTTCGTAGATAAATCGCTCGTAGGAAAATATTTACTGACGGACAAGCTGTGGGACACAGTTACTTAGGGATTGTCCGTGGGTAATATGACCCACCGAGTCTCCGTGGGTAACGTTACCCATAGATTTGCCGTAGGTAAAATAGTAGATAGTTATCGACGGAAAAGCCGTAGGTTACGTTACCAACGGATCATCCGTGACAAGTCTACTATTTTATATGCGATATTGATAATTGTATCCATGAATTGTCCGTGGGTAATGAAAAAATATTTTTTTATATTTGATATTGATAATTTTTTTTCTTTTACACTTGAGAAAAACCACTCAATATTTAAACGTGCACAATCTCGTGCTACCCGCTTTGCCTAGACTCAAAATAATGGAGTTAAAAGTTAAAATATCTTTGGATAATTCCTGTGAGGCACATAATAAAATTAACACTTTATAATCAAGAATTTCAAAGATATAATAGCCTTCCTTTGCACAACCGTATTATTTCAGAAGCAAACATGCAAACTGGAGCTACATCTCTTACACACTGGTTTTATTCTTTCTTCCTTCTGTGACCACTTTTCATGAGTAAGAAGAATTCATTTTGGTTTTTACAAAAGAAGAATCTGAAGAATATAAGAAAGTTCAGCTAATAGGAAATTTCTTTCTGTTTCTTAACTTTTCTCATTCCTAGAACATCTACAGAACATTTTCCCTAATATTTTGAAAGGTCTGTTAACGACAGGTCAGATAATGACAGGTCTGTGTAACGAAATTGTTCTCTCTTTCTCTCATAACACGATAATGTGACCTAAAGATCAAACCCGATCGTGGTCTATATAAAACAGTAGCAAATCATTGCAATACAGGATACAAAAGTTAGGACACGATAGAGCAGTTACCGCAATAGCAACCAGTAATGATGGCAAAGTTAGCAGCGTAGCTGGCGCAAACATTAGCAAGACCAAGACTTTTTCATCAAAGAGGAAACAAGTTAATTAAAAATATTAAGCAGAAGCAATAAACTTGTGAAGAGAAAGTAAATCCTCTTATATGCTTAAAAAGCAAAGTACAAAAACATAATATGATTAGATATCATGATAAAGT
>NC_021166.2:51491077-51528442 GCF_000331145.2 Cicer arietinum
GCAATCTGGAGGAGGTGATTATCCACCGTTATTCAGTAATGTGGGTTGGCTTGGATTACTTAGTATTTCGCGCATGGGAGGGCTGCGCGCTTTGGGATGCGGAGGAGCGAAGCAGCTCGAACGAGAAGAAGGGAAGAAGGGCTTAGGGTTCGGACAAGAAGAAGGGAATAAGGGAAGAAGGGCTTAGGGTTCTCTAATACGGCACCGGGTTCAGACAAGAAGAAGGGAAGAAGGGCTTAGGGTTCTCTAATACGGCACCGGGTTCAGACAAGAAGAAGGGAAGAGGGGCTTAGGGTTCTCTGGTTGCATCTAAATGTGACTTCTATTGGTTTTGCACCTAAACCTTTTTTATAAAAATTAAACAGAAATTTTTTCTAAAAAATAGACATTACCTACGGATAAGCTGTAGTAAAAAATAATACGAAAATTTTTGGCAAAATTTAAGTTAGGATTGTATTTTTTTTTTCATTACCCACGGATTTTTTAATTTTACTTACGGAATTACCGTGGTAATTAATTTAAAAAAAAAAATTTATTTTATACAACAATACACACGGTTTTTCCGTGGGTAACAATTAATTTACCCACGGATTATGATCCGTGGCTAATTTTCCGTAGGTATACAAATGTTTTCTTGTAGTGAATGATGATTACCTTAAAATGTTCACACACATTTTGTTCACATTGCTTAAGGTCCTATTTTGATAGTAAAGTACAATGTTGTCAAGTCCCTATAAGATGTCCATGCAGATATTGTATCTCTGCTCCCGAGTGTAGACCTTAATTAAATTTCTAATAGGTACAAGATGCATTGAAGAGGAAATACTGTATATATTGATGGAATAGCAGCCCTGTATTAAGGTGATAACTAGTGGGGGTTCTGGAAATTCAATCAAGCAAATGCCGAAATATTGATTGGAAACAAAATCTAGGCAGATCCGTGAGTGTCCAATTCTCTCCCAAGTCCTAACCAATTTCCAACCTCCATTTTCCCTCTTTCCACCCTATACATATATCACTGTTGTCAAATAGTAGCCGTTGTTTTTTAGTTTCGAAAAACTGTTTCAAAATAAATTTATGTCACCAAAGATATTAGTGAGTTGAGTCGCTGATTATGTCGCTCTCTTTAAGACGTTTCGTGACACTGTCCAAATTGTGCAACACAGACTATCAACTACGAAGTCTCCAAGATAAAATAACTCATATACACTGTATCAGAGTTCCACTGTACCGTAGGAGGATTACAACCACTCATAAATCAAAAGGATTACGACACAAAAGGATTAAAACCACTCTCAATATGGTACTATAACCACTTATAAATCAAAATGATTACGGCACAAAAACCGCTCTAAAAGAAAGTGGTATTAGAACCACTAAAAATCGAAGGGATAGAAAGAAAAAGGGAGAAATGGCTTGGAAATACATCGAGTAGAAAAGACAGAGAAAAGAGAAAGTTGAGAAATGCATATAACTTTTGTGTGTTTTTCACAAGAGTTTAACACTATTTATTAGGGGTGTACGTGGGTTCGGTTGGGCCGGTTTTGACAAAATCTAATACCCGACCCTATCAGTTATCTTTGGGTTGGGTTAAGCTCTAAACCTATATTTTTTTTATTTAACCCGAACCAAACCAACCCGATCAACAACAGATTGGGTTGGGTTGACAGGTTGTACATAAATAATAACCTGTTTTTTATTTTACATTGAATGAAAATATATTTAATACTTGAATATCTCAAAAACTATAAAATTTCAATCACATCATTCAATTCTTTAAAAAAGCCAATAACATTTCACACAATAAAATAAATACAACAATCTTCAAATACATAAATAAATTCAACAACAGTAAATGATATCATAAGTTTTAAAAAATTTCTCATGTGTTTTGAAATGATATCCTCTCTGAGAGGATGCGAATCCGAGGATGATAATTTAAACCTTTAAATTTGAGCTGAGTAAAAGAAAGAGAAAATATAGAGAATGACACACACAACTTTTATATTGGTTCACCCAATGAAGGCTACATCCAGTCCTCACAAACTTGTGAAATTTTACTAATGATCAAACTGATTAACCTCCCACAGAGGTTGGTTACACTTTGTGTATTCTTTAGCCTCACCAAGCTTACAACCTTGTTTCTTACAAGTTCCAACTATTTCCAAGTGTAACTCGGGTGAAAATTACAAAGTGATATGAGTATGGTTGTTTCTCTTTGCTTAAACACTTTCTAAAAAGATATTTCAAAGATCTAGTGTAGGATTATAGAAAGTATAAAGAGATGATGAAAATTGCTCTTAATAGCTTTAAGATACTTGATATTTTTATGCAATGTTGTTGTCTATTGACGATGAAGAGCATACTTCATTTTATAGAGACTTTGAGGTGCCCTTTCCAAGTGAGAAATGTTTTATGACCGTTGGGTCTTCAATAAAAAAGTCCAAGGTCTTTCCTCATATTTACGGGATTGTCATCCAGTTGTCCTTGGACTGGTTCAGTCCATCCTCTTGCACGAGGTTCAAAAAATCCTAGGAACTTGGTCATGAGCTGTCCTTTTCTTTTTTCTTTCTTCAAGACATGTAAGGGCTACATATTTGTCTTGTTATCTAATGCCTTTTTGTAGGTTGATGTTGGGTCATTTTCAGCATGTGAGAGAGATGTGTTGGGGCCTTTCAATGATGTTGACCATAGACCCTATCCTCTAGCCTAATATAATCCATCCTTCTACCTATCTAATCTGCCATCTCACTTCTTTATTTAAAATGCTTTATTTATTCATTCTTTAATAATTATTTGTCTTCTCTTAATGAATAAAAACATTTGTTGCAGTGAGGATGAATATTTTGCAACTTTGAAGCTTCATCCTCTTACGAGGTCATCCTCTCGCCAGTCTTCCAGATTTGATTCATATTTTTCTCCTTTTTGTCTTAATGATTTATAGTCTGTTTTCTTATATGAATTCACTCAAAAGCACATATTAGTCATTAACCACAATCATAATCTTTTAAATAATTTTGTTATCATTAAAACCATTTGAGAGAGATTTTGTCTCAACAATCTCCCCCTTTTTATGATGAAAAAATTCTTTAGATTATAATTTTTGTAATATGTAAGGAAGAAATAATTAAGCTCCCCCTTAATCATACAAGTAATAGTTTTGAAAAAAATTTCCTTTTAAAATTTAAATTAAAAGTAATTTTGAGATTATGCAATATTGAGGTAAATAGAACTTTCATTAAACTAAGACATAATTTATTCAAAAGTTCCATTAACTTAACCATAATACCAAAACATTAACAAAACATATGATCAACATATTACATAACAACATATGACAAAATAGTTCATAATCTGACTTCCTCTTAATGAAGTCAACAACAAAAAGCAGTAAAACAAAATAGAGTCACGCGGTGGAGGATGAATCTTCAGACGATGAGGATGAAGATGAAGAATCAAGAACAAAGGATGGTTAGGCTGGTATTTCAAGAGGATGATTATCAGGAGCAACAGAAGGAACCAAATGTTTGGTGACCCATTCAAGAATGAGGCCAAACTGAGCAATGGTATTTTCCTTTCGTCCTCTTGCTGGACTTTGATTCTTTGGGTTGATCATTTACACTCAAAATTTTGTTGTGCGAGCTTCCAACCTTATCTTTGGATGAGTTATCAAATGTTGCAGCCAAGAAGGAATCAAAAGAGCTAAAATTCCCAAGAACCTTTGGAAGAGGTTGGGACATTTCTTCTACTAATGGGGCATATGTAAAGGGTGCATTTTTTGGAGAATGAGGAGAAGAATTCAAACTTACATGAGTTGGATTGGAGGAAATTTCAGCAGGCACGTCTTTAGGAGGGCTCTTTGAAGAAAGGTGGTCGTAAGATATATTTAGATCAAAGTATAGTTCTTCACCATCCTCCATATGTGGTAGAGGATCGTCTTCAAATGCATCCTCAACTATAGGAGCGTCATCATGAGTTGAGGGAAATCTGTTGAGTAGTGGAGAATGAGGAAGAATGGAATCAGCCGAGTCAAACGAAAGAGTGGGAGTGCGAGCAGAAGGAAGAAATGGTTCCTTGATATGTGGAGAAACAGTAACCTCTGGAGGAGGTTTATCAATGGAAGGTTCAGGTTGTGGATTTGCAGATGAAGAGCGAGGAGTCTTCTTTTTCTTTGAAGCTGGTGGTGAGGTAGATGATGATTTTTGTGTGAATGAGAGCTTTTGTAGTTATAGTTTGTCCATGAAGATCGAGTCTCATCTGTTTGACATTTTTCACGGAGAAGGAATTGTTGAACTGAACAGACTGTTCATCATCAAGTGGAATGTGAAAAATTTAAAGACTTTGGTCAAGATCATCCCGTAAGCAGCTGATCGACTTAAGACAACAACATTCAACATCAAACTAAAGATTATGCTTCCCAGATGGAGTGGTGTTCTAGTCATTAGATGATGAATAAGCAAGATGTCAAGCTTTGTGACCTTTACAAAACTTCCAGCCATTGGCACGATAAAGTGCACACATATATTATGTAGAATACGACACAAAGGGAGAAGATTTGAGGCTACCAGAGGTTTAGGAGAATTTATCAAAATGTTTTGGAGGACAAAGGATCGAGAGATTTTATATTGAGAGTATCGAGTTTCAGAATAACAATAAGCTCCTACATCATGAATGTCAAGAATTTGGCACAATATGGTGAGGTTGATTTCCAGGTGAACCCTTTTGAGTATGAAGCTAAAGCCAGAACTTCCTTTAGATCCATTACAGGCAGCGTAGAAGGCTTTCACGAGGCGTGGGTATTGTGGTTCATTTATGCGTAGGAAAGAAGTCCATCCCAGCTAATCGAAAACTTCTTCCACATTGAAACCACCTCGTTTCAAGTCATCAAGGTCAATGAGCTTTCCATTTACTACTGATTTATTTTGCCATTTGGATAAATAATTTGTCTCTAAAATTGGAGAGTCAAACAATGGGATAGTAGAAGATATTTTGGTAGAAGATGAGCGTGGTTTTTTGGTATGAGGTTGAGCCTTTTTTGTTGAAGGAGTTTTAGATTTTTTTGGAGTGGATATTTTGGAAGTGGTTTTTCCAGATGATGATTGAGGGATGGACGCAGCAGAAGTGGTTTCCTCAGAATCATCAGAGTTGACAACATGTATAGTGTTGTCTTTGAGGAAGGTTTTTTCTTGAAGAAACAACCCCAGATAAAATTATGGAGGATCTTCTTATAGGTGCGGAGGAAGTGGTGTTGGTGTTGAGACAAAATCTCTCTCAAATGGTTTTAATGATAACAAAATTACTTAAAAGATTATGATTGTGGTTAATGACTAATCTGTGCTTTTGAGTGTATTCATATAAAAAAAACAGGTTATTAATCATTAAGACAAAAAGGAGAAAAATCTTATTCAAATCTGGAGGATTGGAATTCGAAATGATGACGTCGTAAGAGGATAAAGCTTCAAATCTGCAAAATACTCATCCTCGCTGACACAAATTGTTTTATTCATTAAGTAAAGGCAAAACAGTATTAAAGAAGGAATAAATAAAGCTTTTGAAATAAAAAAGTAAGATGGCAAAAGAAAGGTACGGGGAAAGATTATACTAGGATGAGTCTATGGTCAATATCTTGGAAAGCAACCCAACACCGCTGAAAGCAACCCATCATATCATATGCAAAGGCTAAAAGCAGACCTATATATCATTCTTGTATGATTGAAAATGGGGATCACGTCATCAGAACCAACAATATAGATGCAACCTCCGATGAGAAACCTCAAGCACAACAGACGACAAATGAAAATGCAAAGGTACTCCTAAACTCTAAAGTTCATTTATTTCTAACGTATGCTTTGAGCAGGGAAGAGTATGATAGAGTCAAAGAGTGCAAAAATGCTAAGGAGCTTTGGGACACTCTAAGGATCGATCATAAAGGAACAAGTCACGTAAAAGAAGCAAGAATTGACATGAGAGCAAGAGAGTTCAAACTATTCAAATCGAAGGAAGAGGAAACCATTGATGAAATGTTCTCAAGGTTAAAAATCATATTAAACAACTTGAGATCTCTTGGAAAGGTATACTCCGTTCAAGAAAGGTTAAGAAAAATCCTAAGGAGTTTACCAAAAGAATGAAGGCTAATGGTGACTGCCATTACAGAAGTAAGAGACTTGGCAAACGTGAAATTGGAAGATTTAGTTGGTACTCTAAGAGCTCATGAACCATTATTGTTGGCTCACAAACCAAGCAGAAAAGGAAAAATGATTGCTCTAAAAACAAGTCAAATAGAAAGTTCATCCTCTAAGAAGACTGAAGATGTCATGAAAAAGGAAAACTCTGAGTATCCTCTATCTGAGAAAGAGGATGAACTCGCTCTGATTTCTAGAAGAAGTCAGAGGATGATAAATCGAAGAGGGCATGATAGAAGATCACCTCAAAAAGAAAAAACTGACAAAAGTCAGATAAATTGTTTTAGATGCAACAAGATGGGACACTACAAAATTGAGTGTCCTCTCAACAAAAGGAACTCAAGAAGATTTCCCTACAAAAAAAAAAAAAAATCCATGATGATTACTTTTGATGATAGTGACGAGTCATCCTCTGAGCAAGAGAAGGAAGAAGAGGCCAACCTTTGTATCATGGCAAAATCATAAACTGAAAAGGTAATCGTTTCAAAACTGTGTCCTACTTGTAAAAAGTTAGAAATTGAATTTGACAATCTTTTAAATGACTCAAACACTTTATCTCCAAAATGTGGTTTTCTCAAAAATCAACTTTATGAAATAAAAAAACTCAATGAGGAACTTCAAGCTAAGAATGAGAGGTATGAAAAAATCATTCTAGATTTGCAGTTATCTCATGAGAAATTATCTGAGAAGCAAACACTTTTAAATAAAAAGAATGTCAAAAGTCATCCTCCAAAAGAGGACACATAAAAGGAAATCTTGAAAATAGAGGTTGAAGAACTAAAAAATGACATTACCAAATTTGTCAAATCTACAGAAACATTTCAATCTGGTATGTTTGACAAAGCTGCTATTGGTTTTAAAATTCTCAAAAAGAAAAAATGTATGAAAATAGTTTCTTGCCTAAAAAACCAGAGGATAAGCCAAAATGCACTTTTTGCAAGAAACTTGGGTATACTTTCAAAATCTGTCATGCTAAGAAGAAAGCTGACAACATAAAGAAAGGATGTTCATTCTGTGGTAAACATGGACACCATGATTCTATTTGTTATCACAAAAGGAAAATCCTCACAAGAGGAAAAACTAACCAACAAGGACCCAATGCTATATGAGTACCTAAGTTACTTTTAAACTCTAACACAAGTTCATCCTCTAATCAACAAAAGAAAGCCTTGGTACTTGGACAGTGGTTGCTCAAGGCATATGATAAGGGATAAGCACTGCTTTATTTCCTTGGAGATAAAGGATGGAGGATCAATCACATTTGGTAACAATGATAAAGCTCAAATAAAACGTACAGGTATTATTGGTAAAAATAATTCTACTAAAATTGAAAATGTTCAGTATGTGGATGGTTTAAAACATAACTTACTAAGAATTAGTCAATTATGTGATATCGGATTTGAAGTTATTTTTAAGCCTACTATATGCGAGGTTAAACATTCATCCTCGGGTAGAGTTTTCTTCTCCGGTTTTTTAGAAAAAAGAATTTATATGAACTATATCTGGATGATTTACCTACTGAATCTTGTTTTGTATCCATTGATAAAGATAAATGGATTTGGCATAAAAGAATTGGTCATACAAGCTTAAAAACTATTTCTAATTTATCAAAGTTAGAATTAGTTAAAGGTCTTCCAAAAATTAATTTTGAGAAAGACAAAGTTTGTGAAGCTTATGTTAAAGGAAAACAAGTTAAAAGTAGTTTTCACTCAAAAAATATTGTTTCGACAAATCATCATCTTGAACTTATTCACATTGACCTCTTTGGTCCTATAAAAACTCTAAGTCTTAGTGGAAAAAGATATGGTTTTGTTATTGTTAATGATTTCTCTCGTTTTACATGAGTTTTACATTTAAAACACAAAGATGAAGCTTTTGAGGCATTCCACCATTTTTGCAAAAAGATTCAAAATGAAAAAGGTTCAAAAATTGTCTCGGTGAGAAGTGACCATGGAGGTGAATTCGAAAATGAATCCTTTAAAATGCTTTGTGAAGAAATTTTTATTTCTCACAATTTTTCTTGTCCAAGAACACCCCAACAAAATGGTGTTGTTGAAAGGAAAAATAAAACATTACAAGAAATGGCTAGAACTACTTTAAATGAAGCCAACATTGAAAAATACTTTTTGGTCGAAGCTATTAACACTGGTTGTTATATTTCAAATTTTGCATCCATTAGAAAAATTTTAAACAAAAATCCATATGAACTATGGAAGGACCGAAAACTAAATATTTCATATTTTCATAAATTTGGATGTAATTGCTACATTCTAAATAATAAAGAAAATTTGGGAAAAATTGACCCAAAATCTGATAAAGGTATTTTTCGAGGATACTCCACAACGTCTAAAGGTTATAGAATATATAATCTTATGACTCAAACTGCGGAGGAATCCATGCGTGTTGTTTTTGATGAATTTGATTACTTGTGTTTAGAAAATATGGATAAATATGAAGAAGATGAACAATTATCCTCTCAAGCACCCAGTCCAAATGAAGAGGATGTTGTCTGATCAAACCTCTCAGTAACCTCCAAGAGGATGGAAAACTGTCACACATCATCTTCCTGATTTAATCATTGGGAATACTGCCGATGGTGTTAGAACCAGAAATTCTCTAAGGGGAAATACTATCATCATGGCCATGATATCCCAAGTTGAACCCAAAACAATTGATCAAGCAATTGGTGACAAATCATGGGTTGAAGCTATGATGAATGAGCTTTCACAGTTTGAAAGAAACAAAGTGTGGAATCTTGTGCCCCGTCCTCTAATGAAATCATGTGTGAAGAATTCTCCAACCTCATGCAAAGAAATGTTCAAATCATGACCTCACAGCTTATTGTGATGCTGACTATGCAAGAGACAAAGTTGAAAGGAAGAGCACAAGTGGAGCTTGCCAATTTCTTGGTAAATCTCTAATAAGTTGGTCATGCAAAAAACAATGTACTATTGCTCTATCAACTACAGAGGCTGAATATGTATCAACTGCACAATGATGCTCACAATTATTGTGGATAAAAAATCGACTAGAGGATTACTCTCTAAGGTACGCAAAAATTCTCATCCTTTGTGATAATACAAGTGCCATTAATCTTTCTAAAAATCCCATACAACATTCAAGATCTAGGCATATTGAAATTAAACATCATTTTATAAGAGATTATGTTCAAAAAGGGGATATATAATTAATTTTCGTTGATACTGAAAATCAATTGGGTGATATTTTTACCAAACCTCTCCAGGAGGATTGGTTAAAATATATCTTAGAAGAACTCTCCATCATAAATTTTTCCAAAGTTTTTTAATGTTTTATTTCTGTTTATCTCTGTTTTATTATTATTATTATTTTTATTATTATTATTATTATTATTATTATTATTATTATTATTATTATTATTATTATTATTATTATTATTATTATTATTATTATTATTATTATTATTATTTTTATTTTATTTTAGTCAAAGTATTCTTAAGGCAATATCAAATCTGATCCCTTAAATAAAGCCTAAGAATCAGAGGATAGGTAAACCAACAGTAAACTCAACGTCTTCTTTGGTGAAACTCTCTCTTGTCACGTCAGAAAAGGCATGCGCATGCCTCACGTTTCCCATTGGTTCACCTGGTGGCACGCCTCCCATACTTCCCATCTCACATTTAATGCGCAGACTGCATTAAATGACATTCATCATGATTCCTGTAACCTACCCTAGTCATCATCATTATGCCTCATCAAACGACTCTCTTTCTTTCTCCTTTATTTTTTTTCTCTCTCTTCTCCATGACTTAATCTTTTTCTCTTCTATCAGTTTCTAAAACCTACCTTCTTCTCAAACATTTTTTTTCTGTTCATCTTCTAGTCACAAATGGAACACATTAAACATACTACCAAGCGTAAAATCTCTTCTCTTGATCCAGAAAAGAGTTTTCACAATTATTCAAGCACTGAGTCTGATGATCAAGGAGTATATCACATTGTTGTCTCTCCTCCTCGTGCACCTTTTCAACCTCCTACTCCAAAATCCAAAAACCTCTCCTCTTTAAACACCATTGCCTCTACACCAATTAGAAGATCCTCCAGAATTTTATATGAGGTTGTCTGTTCAAAGAAAAAGGTTCCTCAGGACAACACTATCCATGTGGTTGACTCAGATGATTCTGAGGAAATCACTTATGTGGCATCCATCCCTAAATCATCATCTGAAAATTCCACTCCAAAAAGATCTAGAAATCAATCAACTAAAAAGATTCAACCTCCTTCCAAAAAATCATGTTCATCTTCTTCCAAAACAACTTCCACTGTTCCTCTATTTGATTCTCCGGGTTTGGAGACAAATTATATTTCCAAATGGAAAAATAAATCTGTAGTCGATGGAAAGCTCATTGACCTTGATAAATGAACCCCAATACCCATGCCTCATGAAAGCTTTCTACGCTACTTGTAATGGTTCTAAAGGAAGCTTTGGTTTTAGCTTCATACTCAAAGGAGTTCACTTGAAAGTCAATCCCACCACTTTATGCCAAATCCTTGACCTTCATGATGCAGGGGCTTATTGCTTTTCTGAAACTTGGTATGCACAATATAAGATCACTCGATCCTCTGTCATCCAAAATATTTTGATAAATCCCCCTAAACCTCTTGTGGCGTCAAACCTTCTTCCTCTATGTCGTATCCTTCACAACATCTATGTTCATTCTATAATGTTAAGGGCTGGGAGTTTTGAAAAGGTAACCGAGCTTGATATTCACCTTAACCATGTTGAATGTTGTTGTCTTCGGTCGATCAGCTCCATACGGGATGACCCTGACCAAAGTTTTTAAGTTTTTCAAAGTTCCTCTTGCTGATGAACAATATGTTCAGTTTAACAATTCCTTCTTTATGAAAAATGTCAAACAAATGAGAATTGATCTTCCTGAATAAACCCCAACTTCAAGATCCCCCAAAAACTCATCATCTACCTCACAAACAGCTTCAAAGAAAAAGAAGACTTCTTGTTCTCCATCTCCAAATCCACAATCTCAACCTATCAAGGATCCACATCCTCAAGTTACTGCTTCTCCACCATCTCTTCCTACTACTCGCACTCCCACTCCTTCGTTTGACTCCACTCTTCCTCAATCTCCAAAACTCAATAAAATTCCCTCTACACATACTGTCGCTCCTTCAGTTGAGGATGCATTTGAAGACAATCCTCTACCACGTACAGAGGATGGTGAAGATCTATTCTTTGATTTGAACATATCTTATGACCACCCTTCTTCAAATAGCCCTCTTGAAAACATGCCTGTTGAAATATCCTCATTTCCAACTCAAGTAAGTTTGAACTCTTCTCCTCTTTCTCCAAAAAATGCACCATTTAATTCTGGCCCAAATTTAGAAGAACAGTCCCAACCTCTTCCAGAGGTTCCTAGGCATTTTAGTTCTTTTAATTCCCTCTTGGCTACACAATTTGATAATTCTTCAAAAGATAAGGCTGGGAGCTCGCACAACAAAAGTGCGAGTGATGAATCAAAGCCCAACAAGAAATCAGTAGGAAATTTAAACAAAAAGCAATTGAAGCTACTAACGACCATTAGGAAGGATCAAAAGAAATTGCTAGCTAATTTCTCTCACTTCCAAAACACAATTGCTCAGTTTGGCCTCATTCTTGAATGGGTCACCAAACATTTGGTTCCTTCTGTTGCTGCTGATGATCGTCCTCATGTGCTACCGGCCCAGTCATCCTATGTTCCAAACTCTTCATCATCATCATCATCTGAAGATTCATCTTCCGCTGAATGACTCTGCTTTAATTTTACTACTTTTTGTTGCTGGCTTAATTTAGGGGGAGTCAGATTATGTGAAACTTTTTGTCATATGTTGGTCGTATGCTTTTGTTAACTTTTTGATATTATGTTGGAACTTCTGAACCTTTTGATATTATTGTTTAAGTTGCTGGAACTTATTTAATCAATTATGTCTTAGTATTAATGAAAGTTCTATTTACCTCAATGTTGCATAATTTCAAAAAATTGCTTTTAATTGAATGTTAAAAGGGAAATTTTATCAAAATTATTACTTGTACGATTGAGGGGGAGTTTAATTATTTCTTCCTTACATATTACAAAAATCATAATCTAAAGAATTTTGTCATCATAAAAAAGGGGGTGAGTGTTGAGACAAAATCTCTCTCAAATGGTTTTAATGATAACCTCGTAAGAGGATGAAGCTTCAAATCTGCAAAATACTCATCCTCGCTGAAACAAGCCAAAAATAGAAGCCTTCATATGTCTGGAGAAAGGAAAGAGAAAAGGACATCACGTGAAGCTTTTACATGTCTTAAAGAAAGGAAAAAGAAAAGGACATCACATGTGGTCTTACATGCCTTAAAGAAAGGAAAAAGAAAAGGACAACACATGTCCAAGTTCCTAGGTATACTGGACCTCGTGCAGAAGGATATATACTACATTAGCCAAAGGAAAGCTGGATTCCAATTTCGTAATTATAAGGAAAGACCTTGGACTTTTTGATTGAAGTCTCCAACGGTCATAAAGCTTTTGCCACTTGAAAATATCATCTCAAAGTCTCTATAAAAGGCAGGGAGCTCTTCATTATCAAACACACAACAACATTGCATAAAAAGATCAAGTATCTCAAAGCTATCAAGAGCAATATCCATCATCTCTTTATACTTTCTATAATCCTTCATAAGATCTTTGAAATATCCATTTAGAAAGTGTTTAAGAAAAGAGAAACAATCGCATTCATATCACTCTGTAATTTCCACGTGAGTTAGACTTGGAAATAGTTGAAACTTGATTGTAAGCTTGGTGAGGCTAAAGAATAAACAAAGTGTAATCATCCTCTGTGAGAGGTTGATCAGCTTGAACATTAGTGAAATCTCACAAGTGTGTAAAGACTGGACGTAGTCTTCATTGGGTGAACCAGTATAAAAGTTTTGCGTGTCATTCTTTACATTTTTCTCTTTCTTTTGCTCAGCTCTGATTTAACATTTAAACAACCATCCTCGAGTTTCCATCTTCTCTGAGAGGATAGTATCTAAAACACGAGAAAATTATTTTTAAACAGCAAAATCCCTATTGAACCCCCTTTCTAGTGATATTTAGCTTCATCAGTTGGATGAGGAAGGGTTCTTCAATTTTGGAGTAGAAGATGAAGATGTAATTTTTTTAGATTGTTGAGGAGGATTAGTTTGGTTTGAAGGTTCATGAGGAGGAGAGGCTACAACGTGATTTACTCCTTGATCATCAGACTCAGTGCTTGAATAATTGCTAAAAACGTTTTCTGGATCATGAGAGGAAATTTTACGCTTGGCAGTGTGTTTTGTACGAGGCATTTGTGAATTGAAGTATAAAGATTTGATTGAGAAAGAGGTTGGTTTTTGAAGGTTTGTATCTGATAATGGAAGAATAAAAGAGATTTAAGTAGAGAGAGGTTAAAATTAAAAAAAATAACCGTTAGAGAAGGATGAATAGGGAGCCGTTGAGAGTAGAGTAATGATGATAACTAAGGTAGGCTAAGGGAAGCGCAATAATGGTCATTGATGACTGTCTGCGCATTAAATGCGTGATGGAAGACATGGAAGCCGTGCCATCAGACAGACCAATGGGAAACGTGAAGCATGTGCATGCCTTGTTTGACGTGACAAGAGGAAGTTTCACCAAAAAATACACTATATTTTCTTGTGGTTTAGCTATCCTCTGATTCTTAGGCTTATTTAAAATATCGGATTTGATCTTGCATTAAAAACAATTTGACCAATAAGCATAAACTAAAGAAATAAAAATTAACACAAAGATATTCAGGATTAATATAAATCAAATAACTTTGGATAAATTAATGATGGAGAGTTCTTCCAAGATTTTTTTGAACCGATCCTCCTGGAGAGGTTTGGTAAAAATATCAGCCAATTGATTTTCAGTATCAATGAAAATTAATTCTATGTCCCTTTTTTTAACATGATCTCTTATAAAGTGATGTTTAATTTCAATATGCTTAGATCTTGAATGTTGTATGAGATTTTTTGAAAGATTAATAGCACTTGTATTATCACAGAGGATGAGAATTTTTGCGTACCTTAGAGAGTAATCCTCTAGTTGGTTCTTTATCCACATTAATTGTGAGCAACATTGTGCAGCTGATACATATTCAGCCTGTGTAGTTGATAGAGCAATGGTGCATTGTTTTTTGCATGACCAACTTATGAGAGATTTACCAAGAAATTAGCAAGCTCCACTTGTGCTCTTCCTTTCAACTTTGTCTCTAGCATAGTCAACATCACAATAAGTTATAAGGTCAAGATTTGAGCAACTTTTATACCAGAATCCCAGATTGGTAGTACCAACAAGGTATCTAAAAATGCTTTTCACTGCAGTAAGATAAGATTCTTTAGGAGATGATTGAAATCTTGTAGAAAGACCGACTACAAAGACAATGTTCGGTCTACTAGTTGTTAAGTACAACAAGAATCCAATCATCCCTCTGTACTCCTTTTCAGATATTGGATTTCCTTCATCATCCTTGTGTAGCATGGAGGAAGGGTGCATATGAGTTCTTATACTCTTTGCTGAAATCATGTTATATTTTTTCAGTAAATCTTTGGTGTATTTTTCTTGAGAGATGAAGATGTCAGTTTCTAGTTGTTTAATTTGTAAACGAAGAATGAATTTCAGCTCTCCCATCATACTCATCTCAAACTCACTTTGCATGAGGCTGAAGAATTTGTCACACATCCTTTCATTAGTGGACCCAAATATTATGTCATCCACATATATTTGTACAATTAACAGACCCTCTTTAAGAGTTTTCTTGAAGAGTGTGGTATCGATCTGTCCTCTAACAAATCTATTTTCTTTTACAAACGAACTCAACCTCTCATACCAAGCTCGAAGAGTTTGCTTTAATCCATAAAGATATTTTGAGAGTTTGAACACATGATTGGGCTTCTTTTCACCCTCAAACCCAAGAGGTTGGTGAACATATACCTCCTCATTTAAGAACCCATTAAAAAAGGAACTTTTGACATCCATTTGGAATAGTTTGATACCTTTATGAGTAACGTAAGCTAGGAAAATTCTTATTGCTTCAAGTCTTGCTACAGGTGCGAATGTTTCATCATAATCAATTCCTTCTTGTTGGTTGTAACCTTATGCCACTAATCTTGCTTTATTTCTAATGACTTCTCCATCCTCATTTAGTTTGCTTTTAAATATCCATTTAGTTCCAATGATGGATTTGTCCAGAGGATGAGGCACAAGATTCCATACTTTGTTTCTTTCAAACTGTGATAGTTCCTCCATCATAGCTTCAACCCATGATTTGTCACAATTTGCTTGATCAATGGTTTTGGGTTCAACTTATGATATCATGGCCATGTTGTTAGTATTTTTCCTTTAGAGAATTTCTGGTCCTAACACCATCAACAATATTTCCAATGATCAGATCATGAGGCTGATGCGTTACTATTTTCCATCCTCTTGGAGGTTGCTGAGTGGTTCGATTAGAATCATCCTCCTCGTTTGGACTGTGTACTTGAGAGGATGAATGTTCATCTTCATCAGATTTATCCATATTTTCTAAACACAAGTCACCAAACTTATCAAAAATAACATGCATGGGTTCCTCCACAATTTGAGTCCTAAGATTATATATTCTATAACCTTTTGACTTTGTGGAGTATCCTAGAAAAACACCTTTATCAGATTTTGGGTCAAACTTTCCCAAATTTTCTTTATTATTTAGAATGTAGAAATAACATCCAAATATATGAAAATAAGAAATATTTGGTTTTCTTCCTTTACATAGTTCATAAGGAGTTTTATTTAAAAAATTTCTAATGGATGCACGATTAGAAACATAACAAGTTGTGTTGATGGCTTCGGCCCAAAAGTATTTTTCAATGTTGGCTTCATTTAAAATAGTTCTAGCCATTTCTTGTAAAGTTCTATTTTTTCTTTCAACAACTCCATTTTGTTAGGGAGTTCTTGGGCAAGAAAAATTATGAAAAATCCCATTTTCTTCAAAAAGACTTTTGAAATATTCAATTTTGAATTCACCTCCATGGTCACTTCTCACAGAGACAATTTTTTATCCTTTTTCATTTTGAATCTTTTTGCAAAAATGATGAAATGCCTCAAAAGCTTCATCTTTATGTTTTAAAAATAAAGCTCATGTAAAACGTGTGAAATCATCAACAATTACAAATCCATATCTTTGTCCACTAAGACTTGGAGTTTTGATAGGACCAAAGAGGTCATTGTGAAGAAGTTCAAGAGGATGATTTGTTGAAACAATGTTTTTAGAGTGAAAAGCTACTTTTAACTTGTTTTCCTTTGACACAAGCTTCACATACTTTGTCTTTCTCAAAATTAATTTTTGGAAGACCGTTAACTAATTCTAACTTTGATAGTTTAGAAATAGTATTTTAGCTTGTATGACCAGCTCTTTTGTGCCATGTCCATTTATCTTTATCAATGGATACAAAACAAGATTCAGTAGGTAAATCATCCAGATATAGTTCATATAAATTCTTTTTTCTAAAACCGGAGAAGAAAACTCTACCCGAGCATGAATTTTTAACCTCGCATAGAGTAGGCTTAAAAATAACTTCAAATCCCCTATCATTGACTAATACTTAGCAAGTTATGTTTTAAACCATCCACATATTGAGCATTTTCAATTTTAGTAGAATTATTTTTACCATTAATAAATGTACCTCTTATTTGAGCTTTATCATTGTTACCAAATGTGACTGATCCTCCATCCTTTATCTAAAAGGAAATAAAGCAGTGTTTATCCCTTGTCATATGCCTTGAGCAGCCACTGTCCAAGTACCAAGGCTTTCTTTTGTTGATTAGAGGATGAACATGTGTTAGAGTTTAAAAGTAACTTAGGTGCCCATATAGAATTAGGTCTTTGTTGGTTAGTTTTTCCTCTTGTGAGGATTTTCCTTTTGTGATAACAAATAGAATCATGGTGCCCATGTTTACCACATAACAAACATCCTTTCTTTATGTTGTCAGCTTTCTTCTTAGCATGACAGCTTTTGAAAGTATGTCCAAGTTTTTTGCAAAAAGTGCATTTTGGCATATCTTCTTGTTTTTTTGGCAAGAAAAAATTTTCATATAATTTTTGTTTTTGAGAACTTTTAAATCCAATACCAGCTTTGTCAAAGAATCCAGATTGAGATTCCATTACCTTTTGAAATGTTTCAGTAGATTTAACAAAGTTGGTAATGTCATTTTTTAGTTCTTCAACCTCTATTTTTAAGATTTCCTTTTCTATGTCCTTTTCTGGAGGATGAATTTTAACATTCTTTTCATTTAAAAGTGTTGTTGCTTAGATAATCATGAGATAACTCCAAATCTAGAATAATTTTTTCATACTTCTCATTCTTAGCTTGAAGTTTCTAATTGAGATTCTTTATTTCAAAAAGTTGATTTTTGAGAAAACCACATTTATGAGATAAAGTGTTTGAGTCATTTAAAAGATTGTCAAATTCAATTTCTAACTTTTCACAAGTAGGACATAGTTCTGAGATGATTATCTTTTCAGTATCTGATTTTGCCATGAGACGAAGGTTGGCATCTTCTTCATTTGACTTGTCACTGTCATCCCAAGTGATCATCATAGATTTATTTTTGTCGGGAAATTTTCTTGAGTTTCTTTTGTTTAGAGGACACTCACTTTTGTAGTGTCCCATCTTGTTGCATTCAAAACAAGTTATCTGACTTTTGTTAGTTTTTTCTTTTTCAGGAGATCTTCTATCATGTCCTCTTCGATTTATCATCCTCTGAATTCTTCTAGGAATTAGAGCGAGTTCATTCTTATCCTCATCCTCATATAGAGGATACTCTGAACTTTCCTTTTTTATGACATCTTTAGTCTTCTTGGAGGATGAACTTTCTATTTGGCTGGATTTTAGAGCTATCATTTTTACCTTTTTGCTTGGATTGTCTACCAGCAATAATGGTTTATGAACTCTTAGAGTTCCAACCAGATCTTCTAATTTCATGTTAGTTAAGTCTTTTTCTTCTGTGATGGCAGTCACCATTGGTCTCCATTCTTTTGGTAAGCTCCTTAGAATTTTTCTTATCCTCTCTTGAAGAGACCTTTCCAAGAGATCTCAAGTTGTTTAGTATGATTATTAACCTTGAGAACATTTCATCAATTTTTTCCTCCTCCTTCATTTCGAATAGTTCGAAATCTCTTACTCTCATGTCAATCCTTATATCTTTTACGTGACTTGATCCTTCATGATGGATCTTCAAATTGTCCCATAGTTCCTTAGTGTTTTTGCATTCTTCAACTCTATCATATTCTTCCCTGCTCAAAACACGCGTTAGAAATAAATGAGCTTTAGAGTTTAGGAGTACCTTAGCATTTTCATCAGTCGTCCACTGTGCTTGAGGTTTCTCGTCGAAGGTTGCATCTGTGTTATTGGTTCTGATGACGTGATCCTCGTTTTCAACCACAAACCACATGTTTTTATCTTGTGATATGAGAAATAGTCTTATCTTACCTTTCCAGTGGTAGTAATCTGTGCCATCAAAATAGGGTGGTCTGCTGAATGATCCTCCTTCAGGAATATACTTAGCTTTTGACACTTTTTCTTTTGATCTTTTTCTCTTACATTGTTAAATGTAATTTTCTAGAGAACCTTGCTCTGATGTCAATTGTTGTAGCTAAAATATCACTAGAAGGGGGTTGGATAGGAATTTTGCTCTTTTAAAAAATTTCTCATGTGTTTTTAAATGTTATCCTCTCTAAGAGGATGTGAATTTGAGGATGGTAATTTAAACCTTTAAATTTGAGATGAGTAAAAGAAAGAGAAAATATAGAGAATGACACACACAACTTTTATATTGGTTCATCCAATGAAGGCTACATCCAGTCCTCACACACTTGTGAGATTTTACTGATGATCAAACTGATTAACCTCCCATAGAGGTTGGTTACACTTTGTGTATTCTTTAACCTCACCAAGCTTACAACTTTGTTTCTTACAAGTTCCAACTATTTCCAAGTGTAACTCGCGTGGAAATTACAAAGTGATATGAGTATGATTGTTTCTCTTTGCTTAAACACTTTCTAAAAATATATTTCAAAGATCTAGTGTAGGATTATAGAAAGTATAAAGAGATGATGTAAATTTCTCTTGATAGCTTTAAGATACTTGATATTTTTATGCAATGTTGTTGTCTATTGATGATGAAGAGCATATTTCCTTTTATAGAGACTTTGAGGTTCCCTTTCCAAGTGACAAATGTTTTATGATCGTTGGGATTTCCATGCAGTTGTCCTCGGACTGGTTCAGTCCATCATCTTGCACGAGGTTCAAAAACTCTTAGGAATAAAAACATTTGTTTCAGTGAAGATCAGGTTTCAATGAGTCGGATCAGGTCAGACCCGAAAGTGACCTGGTACAGGTAAAATTTGGGTTGGATTGGGTGATCGGGTTGGCGGGTCGACCAGCGTCCATGTACACTCTTACTATATATGAAAGCAACCTCACATATGTTTTATATCCAATGTGGGACTTTAGTAGTTATAGAGATATATACTACTCAATATATGAGCGTTTTCCAATGTGGGACTTCAATAATTTTTAAATTTACACACTAACATACAAACAATCCCCAACTTGAATTAAAAAAAAAAATGTTTTTGATGAAACGTGAAACACTTCTATAAGGTTGTGCATAAACATAGTAAGTGAGATTCAGATTCAACAAGAGTGACTTGTAGTCTTGAACTCTATCTTTGACATCTAACTGACACACAACCTTTTCATAGGGTTATTCTCAAAAGCTCATGAATTAATGGCCTTGCACGTTTATTCCAGTATAGTTAACGTTCTAGGAATTCTACCTCAAATTTCTATAGGAAGCGACCCAACTTCCACATTCACATAGGCACATAATTTCCAATAGTATAAATAATGTACTAGATATTTTGTTGGCGAAATTTCTGGTAAATAATTTCCGCTATCAGAAATTTTGTGCCTTGAAATTTCTGGTAATTATAAAATTTGTACTAGATATTTAGGAGAAAAATATTACGAAAATTTTTTTAGAGTAATTTTTCTTTACCATTAATTTAATAAAAATTAAAGGAATATATTTGAAATTTTAACATTTTAAGGGTACGAGTTAAATTAAGGGATACAAAATCCAACCACTTGATCAAACTGCCCTACTCAAACTTTTCAGGCCAAGTCCGTATCTAAAACCCGGGACCCCATGTGGTCGAGTCTTGTTCCATCAAGGCTGACTAACACTTGTAATAATGTTTCATTAATATTATACATTCATGCTTACACGTTTCATTTTTTCTAAGTTACTCAATATACTTCTTAGTATTTCATTATGGTATTTAAAATGTACTTCAAGAAAATCATAATCAAATCTGAATTTTCTTATAGGTAACATGATTTGCATCGTTTATCATGTACTAGTATCATAATTTTTAAGTTTGTTAGTGGTCTCCATATCGAATCATAATTTGCATCATTATGGTATTTAAAGAGTGTTTTGTATTATCTCCACTCCTTTGGGTTGTCCTTTTAAGAGATATTAGCACTTGAATGTGAGATGGTAAGTCAATTAAATCAATTTGGTTTAATAATAATAGATTGAGTTTGTCATTTAGAAATAAAAGTTATGAATGATGAAATTAGTAAAATTGTTCAAATTTTGTCAGTTAGAAGGAGCTAATTTCAGTTTAGGAAAATATTACCCTTTTGGGGAGTGTATGAGAGTTTCGGTTTTATTTTAGACTGTTTATGGTGTTTTATCTTTTTCTTTTGCCTTACTTTATTTTGATCTTTCTTATTTTGCAGGTATGGACGAACAGGATTGCTTTTATTAACGGAATAGAGTAGGATATTTCTCACTTTTGTTTGAGTTTTACTATTCACCATATCTTACTCTTGACATTGTTTATGATGCTTGATAATCAAAACAAATTCAAATATAATGGTTGTGATGCAACTACTACTTCTAGGCCGATGATACTATTTCACCTAGTTTTACTCTTTTTTTTTTCTCTATCATGTTGTCATCATCTTTTCATTAAAGTTTAATCAATGAGATTCTGTGGCATCAGTTGCCCTGATTGTTGACTGGAATCATATGTAAGAATTCTCGTTACAAGTCATGAAGTTTGAGATTTGAAAATGTTATTTGAAGCTTAACTACGAGTTTGATTTCCTACATAAAATAATTTCGATTAACACTTATTTCAATCAATTTCAAGCAATTTTGACATTTTTTGATGGCTACGGAAATTACCATCCTATAAAATTCAATAGATCAAAGGGAACAATCATTATAAACAACTGGGTAGCGACAAATTCCATCTAAATACGTTTTTAGAGGTCATCATTATATCATTGTTGAATTTTGTTGTATATCATTCACTACAAACTAATTACCATGTACTTACCATTAATGTCAAATGTCATACAAGTAGTAAATTTATTATTCATATGATTTATCTTTCCACAACGAATGTTGCTCCATCCGTGTGAATTTTTAATAATTCAAAATTTAGTACATTATTTTTTCACCATTCGTTCTCCATAACCGATTATTAAAACCCCGTATTAAAAATTGTTAGGGTATCAGCGGTATGCGGAAGCACAAGATCTAATCAATTGAAAATAAAGAGAAGTAAAATAATAACAAGAGATGAACCCCCTTAGTGTAAGAGGTAAAAAAAACACAGGCGCTCAAGAGCGAAGTTCCACTATGTAAAAGAGAGTACAAGATATCCTCTTATAATGATGAGGACAAAGAAAGAACAATATTTTTCACTCAATATTTTCTCTCACAAAATAAACTCTCAAATGGAATAAAGAACTCTCAAATGGCTTTGTATTGGTGATGTGTGTTGATTATTTTTATGCCTTATGTGTGTTGCCTTTTATAGTCATGTAGAGTACCTTCTTCATCATGAAGTAACGTGACATGTGGCAATGAGCATGCAAATAAGGAGGAGGTGTGTAGCATGTAACAAAAGGCTAGGGAACATTTCCTCATTGCATGTCCACGTGAAGCAAGGTAAAATTGTTGGAGAAAGCTTCAACATTAAGGACTTAACATTGGCCACAAATTAAATAGCTTATAGATGAAGGAAGCAAATGAGAGCCACATATCTCAACAAAAATGAATCTTGATCTTTCGGCCCAGAGTAAATGAAATCCTGATAATATTAAGCTTCAATTTACTCCTGTCAATTCTTCCATTTTAGTGTCAAACCACCATGCTCGAATCCTAAGTTACTTTACCATCCTTTCTTTCTCCTTTTACCACCCTCCCTCCTTTTGCTTTCTCTCTCCTCATGATCAACCTTCCCAAATGTTTCAATTCAATATAACCTAAATATAAACGAGATTAAAATACAATAGATAATTATGTAATATAAAAATGTTACTATGACCCTGCGCTCATATCCAGTTGATCTGTTCATAGGGCAGGTAGTGGTGGATCTTGAAAGAAAATATCAATAAGTATTAACTATTTATATAGTTTTTTTTTAGAATTCCATGCGATTTGTACGTAGTCTTGAAAAGGTTAAAATTTCAATTCTCACATGCTTTACCATTTCTACAAGTCACACAATCTTTGTGCGTCATGCAATTTGCACAAGTTTTTAAAATATCACACAATTCATTCAAATAAAATATATCCACTTTATCGTTTTTTTTATCTATATATAAGAATATTTGAATGATCTTTTACGTTGAAGTAAAGATAAGAAGATTATTTTTTTTTATTATATTCTTAAAGAAAAATTATTTAAATAAAAAGAGTAAAAATGTAGAAAATAAAATAAAAAAGAAAAAAAGAGGTGATGTCATTTTTCAACATCAACGAATTAAAAATATTTTAATAATATATTAATATTATTTTATTAATGTATTATTATTTATAAAAAAAATTAAAAAATTCTGGAGATGCGTGTCCCTGTCATCTCCCAGAGATGCGTGTTTCGAAGACACATACGCCACATACGTAAAATGCAAAACAAAAATTACTTTTATATTTTAACCCTTTATTATCTATTATATTATATACAAAAGAGTTAGGAATATGATTTTTTCATTTTTTTCATTTTTTTATTTTATATTCTCTAATCGTAAAAAATAACATCATTAACATTCTTTTCATCTCTATTTTATTTGATCTCATCCTTCCCTTTTAAATTGAGCTCTGTTGCATGATGCCAAAATGAAATTGATAACATTTTCACTCGCATTTAACATTGATAAGTGTTCGTAGGTTTCACAAACTTTACTGTGACCATGTCTTTTTTTTTACTCGAACGACTATTAAAAAAAGGTCATCCACATTTCTTACATTTTTTAAAAAGAACCTTGAATCCACATCTAGAAAGAAAATAACCTTGCTCAATATGGAGTGTTATTTGATCTTGATTATTTTGGTTTTATTATCCAATATATTTGTAAGAAATTATTTGTAATTAATTAATTATTTGTAATAAATTGATGTAATTAATTATTTGTTTTTATACAATATAAGTTTTTAATCCAACTGATTTAAAAGAAATAGAGAAATTTAGATTAAAATATCCAAACTCGTATGTATTAGTGAAGTAGAATTACTATAATTTCAAATAATCCTTCATCAAAAAATATTTAAACATTACAATTCAAAACGATGGGACGTGTTTAACTTCAATAACTTAGTCTAACGGTAAAAAAAAAAATTTGTTTTAAAAGGCCTACATCTCAAATTTTGCTTTAGGCAAGAAAATATGTTATACCAATCCTTTGAACTCGAACATACTTTATGAATCGACTCGACAATTAATTATTTAAACTTTGTTCATGAACCAAATCAGATGAACTTCGGCTAAAAACAAAGTTTATTGACTAAAGCTGAAGTATATAAAATTCGGGTCATTTGATTTATAAATTGCTCGATTATATAAATATCATTGACTAATATTAATATTGTTGGTTAATATTATTATAAGTTTTTTACTCAATATTAGCTTGGTTGTTCACTAGTGCTACTCTATTCTAATTTTTGGTTGAATATGATTGTAGTAGTGATAATACTTACAACAAACAAATAAATTAATAACTATTTGAAAAAAAAAATGACAACTAAATTAATCTAAAAAAATAGTAATTTTTCATAGACCTCCATAAACTTAATTGACAGTTATTATTTTCAATTAAACAATTACTAATACATATTCATCCTGTGACGCACAAGATAAATTATAATTGAAATGTGATAAATATTTTTATTAATTAAATTAAAATATATGAAATATAAAATATATTAAAATATATAATGATGAAATTTAAAAATCAACTTCAACAAAAAAAAAAATCAGCAATTTGTTAGTTGTTATACATAGGATAAGTTATAATTGAATAACGTATATTTTTTTTAGAGATACATATCCAATCAAATTACACCATAATATCACTTTCTTAAATTAGTTGTTAAAATATGTCTACAAAAATTCACATACGGTGAATATTGACAGTAGCTTACTGTGCTCGTGAATTGAATGCTTTATTAACATTTACTTTAAAAAAAGTACAAGGAGAAAATTTTCATTAATCCTAGTTACACGACTATTTTACAATTGTCCCAAACATAATTGGAATTTGACTTTATCACACAAGAAAAAGAAACATGGAAAGTTTTTATCGAGAAATTGGAGTTGAATGAACCATTCAACACATAAATTTATAATTAAAAAGACAAAATATGTTTACAGCTCAACTGACAAAATACTGATATTGTTAGGTTAGACATTATATACTAAGTTCAAATCCCAGACATCGCAATTGTTTGTGAGTTTGACAAAAACAAAATATGTTATTATCTTCCAAGGATAAAATTAATATGCACTATGAATGTAATGGAAAGTTATTTAACACCGATAACTAATCATGTTAGACAAGACATCTCTTTTTTTTTTCCGCATTAAATCATTGTTTGGCAATCCAATTTTTTGAAAGACTCTCTAAAGCAATCTTGATATTACAACAGGAAAGGCTCTCTAATGCACGAAGCTTTATTTGTCAACGAGAAAATTCTGAACAAATAATTTGAACACTTTTGCTTCCCACATCCTTCATTTTGCTTCCCACACCCCTTAATTTTTTTGTAAATCCAAAATATCCTTCCCTCTTTATTCAATTAACTCCATCATTTCTATCTTCATCATCTTCATCTTCATTAACCTAACATTCAATCATCTTCATATTTTCCTTCTTCAATCATCTTCAATCATTTTCAACATTCTTCAATCATTTTCAACTCCTTCATCGTCTTCAACACCTATATCATCTTCAACACCTTCATCATCTTCAACACCTTCAACACTTCAATCATCTTCAATCAAGTAAGCAAATCCTTATTTATCAATGGTGTTCGTGTTTTCTATTTTTGAATGTTTATCAATGGTGTTGTTGTTTTTGAATGTTTATCAATGGTGTTGTTGTCTTTGAATGTTTATCCATGGCATTGGTGTTCGTGTTTTCTGGGTTTGATGACACTGAGTTCACGTACGTGAACTCAGTTAACGTAGGGATTAGTTTTGGAGTTCACGTCTGTGTACTTAGATCACGTAGGATTAGGTAGTTGACATTTGTGATCTTAAATCATGTAGGTTTAGGGAGTTCATGTCCGTGAACTCATATCGCGTAGGGTTAGGAGTTCACGTCCGTGAACTCATATCACGTAGAATTAGGTAGTTGACGTATGTGATCTTAAGAACATATGGGAATCATGTTGCGACACGACTATGGGACGTCGTGGTAAATTTATGAATCAAATTAAATTTTTAATAGTTGCTTAATGTGTTTAAACTTATATTTGTTCGGTTAATTTATTTCAGGATCGCGGAGAGTTAGGGTTTTTTAGCAACGGTAAAAATTTAAAAGAAGTTGTTATTGAAAATGAAGAGGTTGAGGAACTTGTTAAAAACTTCGAGTTATATACGTTGCTAAAATGCAGCTACGAGATGATCGACAAAGGGATCATTTATGCCTTTGTCGAGAGGTGGCATCGCGACACCAATAGCTTTCATCTTCCAATTGGAGAGATGACCATTACTTTGGATGATGTCTCCTCGCTGCTGCATATACCTATCACTAGTGCATTCTTCAGCGTTAATATATTTAACATGGATGATGTTGCAGAATTATTGGCTGAGCTTCTTGGGGTTAATCAGGCTGCTGCATATGCTGAGTTCAACTTGACGCGAACAACCACTGTTTGATATAGTTGGTTGCTTGACGTATACCATCAGCGATGTGCTAATCAGCATTGGCAGATGGCTGCGAGGGCATTTCTTTGATGTTTGGTCGGTTGCACCTTGTTCAGCGACGAGAGTGCCTTCGTAGTGAGCGTTGCCTACCTTGAATGCTTCAGATATCTCAACTCATTCGGGGGATATGCATGGGGTGTTGTTGCGCTTGCTTACCTCTACGACAATCTTCGAGAAGCGAGCATGCATCAGACTAGAACGGTATCAGGGTATCTGACACTATTACAGGTATTTACGCTTGCTTTCCTGGTCTGGTTTTTTTTTTTTATTTATTTCCTGGGCTGGATTACTCATTTATGGTCTGATGTTTTCTTGATTTCTTGTACTGGTTTGGCGATTTTCTAGCTTGGTTTGTTTGTTGTTTTTCTGGGTTGCTTTACTGATTTATGGATATCTTATTATATATGTGCATGTGTGGGTGTATGAGCATTTTCCAGCATTATATGCAAATTTTTATAGACTATCTCAAATTTATTTTAAGGAGTATCCTAGAGCACTTAGATGGAAGCCAAAACGGGATAAGGATTTGGTTCTTCCATTTAGGAAAGCACTTGACGAGATTGATGTTGATGACATATGTTGGACACCCTACATAGAGCATAGATCGAAGCGACCATTTGAGGTTGTTTCATTATTCAGATGGTGGATACGTTGTGGTCCCAAGATGTATGCTCACTTGCCAGATAGGGTATTGCGTCAATATGGACATGTCCAAACCATCCTTGGTTCACCTTTGGAGATAGTAGGTCAGACGACCACACCAGAGGAAATGGACGTCATGTTTACGCAATATGTTGTGCATGTAGTTGACGATGGGGCAATTGTACATGAACATGTAGACTGTGCAAATAAGTACATGGTCTGGTTTCGTCGGATTTCTCATCCATATATCATTCGTAGAGAACCAGTCCATGTAGCTCATTCGGTTGCAGAACCTGCCGATGATGATCATGCTCCAGCTCCAGTTAAAACAATGGTAAATTCATTTAAATTTAATTTATGACATAATTAAATTAATTAGTCATGTAATTTTTTTAACTAAATTAATTAATTAATGTATTTTTTAATGTAGAGCCGAGCAATACAAATTGCAGAGGAGCTTCTTGGTCAACAACTGGTATTACCTGATGGCATGACACTCGTGAACGAATTAATTTTGGTGTTGCGATCTCAGATGAGTGGTGGTATAGATTGGATCAACGTAGTACCATATCGTAGGAGACATAGAGGGACTTAGACATTAGTTGGATTTGGATTTGTATTTTGGATATGTATTTTGAATATCATTTTGGATATGTATTTGAAATATCATTTTGGATATGTATTTTGGATATCTATTTTGGATTTCGACAGTATTAAATATCAAGTGCACCTTTTGCCTTTTTTTGGTGCACCTTTTGTTTTAACCTTGGCAACAGGTGGACACATCGACGTAGTGGATGGATACGCGATCTCTCGTAATTTACCTTTAAGTGAAATTTTGCCAAGTATATCAAGTTCTTCAAACTTTTTCACTATCACATCTATTTCATGTTTCACAGATAACTCTGAAGGTTTACTCGATGCATCAACATGAAAAGTTAATTTACTCCACCAAACATGAATATTGTCTAATGGAATGGAACGTGGGATCATACTATACATGGCTATTTCACATGCACAAGGTAGACCATGTGTTGTCGTGCAACGACACTCAATCTAATCAATACCTACATACTTCATGCGATCATACTCTGCCGCAATGTGATCTATTGCATTTTTGGACACAACACCGCGTATATTGGCATATAATCTATTAATATATCGATGCACCTTTTGAATGATGCCATTTTCAAATGATGTTATTACATTATTGTGTTGTAATACAATCATGTTATTGATGTTTTCCCAAACATTGCATATATCACCAATATTATCTTGTAATATCCTTTTCAAACTCCAATGCGCTGACTCAACCCTTTGTGTTGTGGTGTTCCCAAAGTGCATAACACTATTTGTCCACGCCTCAACAAACCTTTCCTTGTGAGGAATTAACCACTGCTCGTGTACATAATCATAAAAAATAGAACAACTACTACAAATTTATTCAAAGATAGCCAACTTCATGTAGTACTAAGCCTTATCATAATTGTAAATAAGAGCCTCTCATGCCTCCATTATTTGCGCCTGTTTCTTTTTTGGAAACACAGTCATCTTGCACTTGACTTTGGCATTCTTGCATATATGAAACAAGAATAATAAATTATTGCTTTTGAAAAAACATATTCAACTGTGTTCATCAAAGCAAGGTCTCTATCAGTAACGATGATTTCAACTTCACCACTTGTAATCTATTCTTTCACCATTTGTAGTGCCCACGTGAAGTTATCAGCACGCTCAGACTGTAGATATGCAAATCTCACACAAAATGTCATTTCAGTAGATGTAACACCAATAATCTAAAATAATGGCATTCAATACCTACAGGTCTTGTATATGCTATCCATAATTAATACTATGTGAAAATTATTTACAAGAGTGATAGCATCTGGATAGACCCAAAATATGTCTCTCAACTCATCTGAACCATCTACCTTTCTATATCGATAGACATATTTGTCGCGTTCCATCAATATCAAAAGATGTTGCATTTTTGTTCTATTACCTATAAGTGATGAACGATATGCTAGACGTGCATTGTGAACTTGTTTTATTGTCGTCAAACTTTCAACGTTATGATCCCTTAGTGTCATTAAAATGTTTTTTGATTTTACCAAGTTCTTCGTCATATCACCAAGTACATTTTTCTCGTCTTGAGACAATCGGCCTAAGAAAGAATGACCAATCAGTTTTTTGGCCAATTCGTGGTTATGGAGACCACACATTACATGCAAATACCATCTCTCACCAACACTTGATCGTGTTCCTCTAAATCTAAGTGGACATTCACATTTTCTAGTCCAAGTACTCCTCTTAAGATTAGGATTCTTCCAAGGTCTATATTTACCACTTTTTTCACAACCAATAATTAATTTTGTCTTTGTTCTTGGTCGTGCTGTCGCAGTTTCAGATCTAAAAATGACAACGACAATTCCATTTTCCCTTCCAACATTTCTAGCCCATTTCAATAAATCATCTCGTGTATCAAACATCATGCCGGTGGTAAACACATCAGTCAAATCAATCATAACAGGTTCAACTCTGTCATTCATATTGTCAAAATTAGGTTCCAAATCATCCTACATTTCTTCAAAATTAGGATCCAAATCATCATACATTTCCTCAAAATCAAGTTCCAAACCTTCATACATTTCCTTAGTGTTGTCTCTCCCTTGATCCATTTAACTGCATCCAAAAAATATAACATAAAAAACCCTAACACCTAAACCCACAAAAAAAATCACACTTATAAGATACACGTATGTGTACGTGAACTCAGTTAACGTATCAAATATGTTAATTGAATTCAAGTAAACGTACATGAACTCAATTCACGTAAGACTCATATGTTTCAATAATATGACATGTACGTGAACTCAGTTCACGTATGTTTACTTGAATTCAATTCGCGTATTTGATACGTTAACTAAGTTCACGTACACATACGTTAACTCAATTCACATATCTTATGTGAATTCTTAAACTCCATTAATGTACGCAATATTAAATCACATACGTCTATGTAAACCTAAATAACGTAGCATCTAGGTTTTCTTTACTTTATCAGGTACGTGAACTCTTTTCACGTACTTGTACGTGAACTCAGTTCACATACAAAACCCAGATTTTGAAAAAAAATTGAAACTAAAAAACACAACAACATACATACCTAGTTGACTCACTTTAACTACAATGTGAAGATGTTGAAGATGATTTAAGATTATTGAAGATGGAATGTATCAAAATGATTGAAGATGTTAGGTTAATGAAGATGATGAAGATAGAAATAATGGGGTTAAATGAATATAGAAGGAAGGGTATTTTGGATTTATAAAAAAAATTAGAGGTGTGGGAAGCAAAATGAGGGGTGTGGGAAGCAAAAGTGTAATTTGAATTGTAAAAAGACATTTTAAAACAAAACTGCAATAAGATATTTAATCTGAACTTGCATAATATGATATATCAAACAACTGCTGTGAGCAATTGGAAACCCGCTCTCAATTATAATTTTCCACAATTATTTACTTTCAAGAACATAAATTGGTAAATGACTGTAGAAACAATATACAAAGATAATCTTCACTATATTTTTTAGTTACATCAGAAGAGAATAATAACATTGGTTAGAAAGAATGATAACTTGAACTAACAGCAGAAATTGGACTGTTCAATATAACATTTTCATCTTTTTACAATCAATATATCTCAATGATCAGGGGAAAATAAATTGACTAGTGTTACAAACTGTATAAATGATCATGACTCAAGAGGATTCTAATGGACTATAATTGATCATATACTCCTCTGCCTGAAAGCATCAATCACATCAACAAGGTAGTTGGTGCAAGAAAACCAAAAGAAGATTATCTTTCTCATGACTCAAGAGGATGCTGCCAATTTGGGATCTTTCAACCATTTCCAGGCCGTCATCAAACCAGTACCATCTCTGGGGAAGAAGAGTCCACCGGAACCAACCTCTATCGATCCAAATTCTCGTCTAGCAACAATTTACATGACCACTCAATACCCAAAAATTATCAACCAACACAATAAAAAACTTATACTTATGCACAAATATTATACAAGTTAAGCTACTTACGTTTTCCACATTTTGTGAATATATCACTTTTAGAGGTCCTTCTTCAGTGGCAGCCCAGACCTTAATGGTGCAATCAGATGAACCAGATAACAAGAAATTGTCCCAACATCTAAGGGATGTGACTGGGCCAGTATGCCCATGGAGTGTCACTGTACACTCAAATGTGTCAAGATTCCAAACCTGAATAAAACAATAACAAATTACTATCTCACCAAAAACATAGATAAAAGCAACAGTCATTTGTGTACCTAACATAGGAGAACAATAGACAAACCAAAGATTCATAATGACAAAACATGGATAAAAATATACAACAAAATACACACAACAATGTCAATTCCAGCATTACACAAGAAAAAGACAAAGACTCTTTTGGCAAAGTCTACATCAGTATGCAGAACTGGACATCAGACAATATTATAAAAGTATTATCTTATATTAGACCACAACTAATATCAACCCTACCCCCCAAAACAAAAAGGGAAGATGAAAAAAATATTAAAGAAACCCTACCAGAGACCTCCCTTCATAGATTCAATGGCAAAATTCAAAGAGACTAGTTCAAAACTTAGGACAAATGTAGTTGCATCTTCAACTAAACACTACCAGAAGAAAAGAACAGCACAGGATGATACCAATTAAAGAAGAAAGACTGTTGTCCACCTAATAACAACCTAATCGGTTCAACAATTAGGTTACCAATAAAAGAGTAGGAAATTGAAACAAAACCATTCTTAGAAATAAGCCAAATTTCAGTACAACAACAAAAATCATCTAGCTAAAGCTTAAAATGCTCCAACTCCATTCTGTCACAAAATCAGACAGAAAGAGAGTGAATTTCACAGAGAAAGACTTAAAAATCAACATATCAAGAGCAAAAAAAACCAAAATTTCATAACTGAACATTAACAGATCAAAAACATGAACATGAAGAGATTCTAATTTGATCATAATTTGACAAATATGATATTCTCTGTCCAGTAACTAATAAAAAACCTTAATAATATTTTTTTAAAAAATTCCATTGAGAAATACATAGATTTGAAAGGAAAAAAATCAGAGAATCCTCGCAAACAGACAATAGAAATACCTTAATGGTTTGGTCCATTGATCCTGAGTAAAGCATCTTGTGGCATCCAATGGTAAGGCAAAAATTATTGCATTTCGTAGGAATACTAAAGGGTGGTTAACTCCAAGTACCTTCTTGTGTCCTTGAAGCTTTGTTAATGTGGACAACGCATCACCGTAAACACAGTTTTCATCCATCCAATATTTGCAGATAATTGGTGAAGATTTCTGAGAAGCCTCAGCAACTTGAGTGAGTTGAGTTGAATGAGTAGTTAACAGAGTGAATTGCTTTATTTATAGGTTTGCGGGTTTCTTCCTCACAACCGGGTTCTGCCCTTCTTTCTAAGGCACAATATAATAACCACAACCACACGGGTTCCCTTTTTACAGTTTCTCAAATTATAATTATTATTATTATTAAATTCTCAAAATTTATATTTTTCGAAAAAATTTATAAAGTTATAAAAGAAATAGAATATTTTACCCTCAACAGTTTTCAATCACACTTGACCCAACAAAGTGAATTATTCCCATTGAGTAGCCAAAAAAATCTTAAAAACAGATTTGAAAAAACAAAAACCAAATCAAGGAAGGGACAAGGACAGGGAGTGATTGTTGGTAAAGGCAAGAGGAAGAAGAAAAAAGGGTGTCTGTGGATAAGAATTGAACACCACACGTGTGAATCATGTCCACTTCAACATGCTTCTCTTCCCTTCCTCTACCTTCTTTCACCAAAACCAAATCATCTCCAAGTAAGTAACATTAACTACTTACACTCTTCTACGAGCTTGTTTGAGACATCACCAATCATTTTATAGCACAATTTTATGTAATGTCAATATATTTATTTATTGTTTTTAATTTATCATTTGCAACAGAATTACAATTTTTATAGTTTTTGATGGTTTGTGTCTAACTATCTAATCCTACCCATGTTGTTTGATTGCTTTTAATTTCTAATTCTTGTTCTTATTGTAATAATTGTTGTTGTGAAAATGCTATGAAGAAGACTAATATAATCTTAGTTTAAAAGAATTATAATAGACTATCATCATGGCCAACGAAGGTTGCTCCAATTTTGGTAAGGATTGAGTTAATATCCCATAAAAACTTAGGATTCGAATTATGTTGTCTGTACAAGGATCTTGTTGATGGATAATATGTAAGTAACTATATAAGCTCTCTGAGCCTTGAAGCTTTTCCTGATCGTGGCGAGCTTCTGAAATTCAATTTACCTAAACTTTATTTTATTATTAAAGAAAATAGACTATTGGCGTTGTGACATTACACTTA
This sequence comes from Cicer arietinum, assembly GCF_000331145.2. Classification (NCBI taxonomy): domain Eukaryota; kingdom Viridiplantae; phylum Streptophyta; class Magnoliopsida; order Fabales; family Fabaceae; genus Cicer; species Cicer arietinum. Next base: position 51,524,681 of record NC_021166.2, read on the forward strand.
ACGCACGGTGAGTTAAAGCTTGAAAGGGTAGCTTTTTGTTGGCTGTGCAGTGTCACCATGGAATGTACGATTTCCAAACACACCCTATATGGAAGGCTTATGATATGAATTTGTGATGTTTATTTCATTAATGATATTAAGATTGTGAAAGATAACGAAGGTTCCTAAGCTTATTGTTTTTTCTTAGTGTGCAGCATGAGTAAGGATCCAGTTCGTGATTGGATTCTGTCCGAAGGAAAAGCTTCAAAGATAACCAAAATTAGTCCTGTTGGTGGTGGTTGTATCAATTTCGCGAATCGCTATGACACTGATGCTGGTTCTTTCTTTGTTAAAACAAACAGGTTTGAACTATGAAGCATACGTTCTTCTGTTTTTTCTTTTGATTATTGAGTTATCTATCTGTTGATCATTTTGCATTTGTTGCATTATTTTCAATCATCTCTGAAAGAAATTTAAATTCCTTTGTTTCTTCTTATACATGACAAGTTTGAAAGTTGAAACTCTATAACAGGAGTATTGGAGAATCAATGTTTGAGGCTGAGGCTCTTGGTTTAGAAGCTATGTATGAAACCGGGACAATCTGTGTGCCTAAGCCATATAAGGTAACAATTAACTGTAGTGTTTTGAAGGAATCAGGACATGACAGTGTTGTCAATCAATCGTGGATTGCGGAAAATAACAGTTTGTTTGAATTCTGCTACACTACAACACTATAGCGCCATTATAGCCTTTAATTGATAATACTTTATACTAAACCGCATATAGCTGAACGATAGGCTATAGCGCTGCTATTTGACAACAGTGAATCGGGATACTGTTTTTGCTAGTTTGCTGGAGTGAACTTGAGGTAACTTGTTGCTAGGGACTGTAGGTTGGACCGCTACCGGCAGGTGGTTCTTTCATCATTATGGAATTCAAAGAATTTGGGGGATCTCGAGGCAATCAGGTTAGCTTCTTAGTAAGTACTTCTAATTAGGAAAACTTGTGCACCTTAATTGTAATTTCTTGCTTCGCAGTCTGTTCTAGGGAGGAGGCTTGCTCAAATGCATAAGTCTGGAAAATCTAGTAAAGGCTTCGGTTTCGACGTTGATAATACCATTGGCAGGTATACTTCTTCGTCATGAAAGTTATAGTGCTGTATTGTAATTGTTATCATTTATTATGCCTTTTTTCATGTTAGAATATATCAACTGAACATCACATTAGTTTGTATGAGCAAAGTTTTTTGTAATTTGTCATAATTGATTTTTAATTATATGGTCTATATATTATGAGGTAGTACTCCACAGATAAATACCTGGTCATCAGATTGGATTCAGTTTTATGGAGAACATCGATTAGGTTACCAGTTGCAGCTGGCATTAGACCAATATAGTGACAGAACCATTTTTGAAAAAGGTAATTTTGTTTCAGTACAGTACTATTGTTCTTTCCATCCATTGATTTTAGCCATACACCTGATTTTGGTGTATCACGTGAAGTTTACTTAGTTTAATTTGCCAATTTTTTGTGATATTTTCTCATTACAATAATTCTTGGCGAGTACTGACATGCTTTTTACTTAGTTTAATAATGTTATAAGTGTTCTAGACTCTCCTCTAATATAAGACTATTATTTATATGGATTGACTTGTTCGACAGGGCAGATACTAGTGAAAAACATCGCACCGCTGTTTGACAATGTGGTGATTGAACCATGCTTGCTACATGGAGATCTATGGAGTGGAAACATAAGCTCCGACAAAAATGGAGAACCTGTCATATTGGACCCAGCATGTTATTGTAAGTCAAGCATTAGTAAGAAGGTGTTATTTGGCAATAGCAACTAAAGTTTGGAACCAAAATTCTAGTTAAAATACAAAGGAAAAATAAAAAGGAAATTTTTTATTTAAAATTTCTCATATAGCAGTGTCTTTTGATTTTGATATTGCCTGCCAAAAATGCTGAATCTGGAAAATAGTAGACTTACATATGATTTTGATATTGCTTGCCAAAAATACCGTAGACTGTTGTGATCGCTGAATACTTCAAACTTAGATAGCATCTTTGTATCTTTAGCACGAACACTTTTCTGGTTTGCCCTTGACTCAAAATTCGAGCGAGATTTTGATATTTATCACACATTTGGAAATAACTTATTTGTTGAGAATAAAATGCCTAAATATCTTTTGAAGATTTTATTTAGATTTAGATTTATATTTATATTTTGATTTAGATCTAAATATATTTAAGATTTAGAATAAAGATATCTTTAGAATATACTACCATTTATATTTTGTTTTTTCTTGTTCTATAGATGGACACAATGAGGCAGAATTCGGTATGTCTTGGTGTGCTGGCTTTGGAGGCTCATTCTATAATTCTTATTTTGAGGTAATATTGATAGCTGAAATATGGTACTGATAGAAAACAGAATTTTATTAACTTGAATTGACGAGCTCTGAAGCTCTTACAATGCTGGAAATATGAAAATGAAGAAAAAGAAATAAACCAGAGCTCCAAGAACTCCTAAACCAGAGCAGAATTGCTCCTAACCAGCCTAATTGTTTCTTAGAATATTTTCTGAATGTCTCCCCTCTTCCTATTCCCTCATTCTTATAACATAAAATAAATGACATTATTAATTAGTTTTTATTCCTTTCATTCATCCTTCTTGAAACTGAATGTCTTTCTCACTTCCCCCTCTTTAATGGAATATCAGTAGAATAAGAGACATTGTTACTAGCATTTATTCCTTCCCATCCATCATTCAACAAATTGAATGTGTGTGAAGTGTGTGACTTGGTTGAGTGGACCCCACTATTTGGGCCCTCGTTTCTCTTAATTTGCCGTGTTCTATCATTGCCATCCGCTTCAAAATGAGCCTTGTCCTCAAGGCTAACATTAAGACATTGATTCTGTAGCAAACTTCCATGTTCCCAGCTGATGGTTTCCTTATTCTCTTCCCATGTTATGACTTTTCTTGGCTTTAGTATATTCGTGGTAACAACATTAAGTTCTTTTTCCCAATTGATTCTCCAATTCTCCGAATTTTGACACTGCAGCTTCACAGTTTTCCCCTTCCAGTCCAAGCAAATTGTCATTTCTTCCCAATCAAATGACACCTTGCCTAACTTATGCAGCCAAGCCACTCCTAAAATCATGTCCTCACCTTGTAATTCCACTATGTAAGCTTCAACAGTGGTCTGGAACCTTCCAATTTGAATGTCAAACTTCTCACACTTTTCTGTTATGGCCACATAGGAACCGTTTCCAAATTTTGCATTCGTAGCTGGGATCTGTTCTAATGGAAGTTGCAGAACTGCAGCCATTTGAGGAGTCACAAAATTATGAGTAGCACCAGTGTCCACCATCATCGTGACCGGTATACCCTTCACGGTACCTTCTAAACGTAGGGGAAAAGGGAACCAATTTTGAGCTTTGCCTTCCTCTGCTATTCTGCACAGCACTGCAGAGTTGCATCTTACTGCAACGTCTTCCTCCCCTTCCTTCAATTCGATAGCTAGGACTTCACCGGCATCGTCCGCCACTTCATCATCCCCCAGAATTATCAAACGCAGCTGTTTTTCAGCACACTGATGAAGAGGGTGGAACTTTTCCCCACATCGAAAACAGAGGCCTCGCGCCTTACGTTCCATTAACTCAGAATATGGAAGATGCTTAGTTCCCCGATTGCGATTTTCGTGGTTCCCCCGTCGCTCCTCATTGCCATTTGTTCGTGTTTGGTACTGATTAAGGTTGCCTCCTTGCATGCTTAATTCC
>NC_021166.2:51528680-51566969 GCF_000331145.2 Cicer arietinum
AAGGTCCTTACTCGCAAACGTACCTCTGGTTGGAGGCCACCCAAAAAATACCCAAGGTATTGTTCTTCGGGGAGACGCATAACCTGGGAAGAGAAATATTCGAAATCTGAAATGTACTCTTCCACATCTCCAGTTTGTTGAAGATCTTTCAATTCTTCGAATGGATTATCGCTCTTTCTTCCTCCATATCTCTCAATCAACGCTTCTTTCAACTTTAACCATGTGAGGTCATCCTCCGTTTCACATAGAAGATTAAACCAATGAATGGTTGCTCCCTCCATGCTAATTTTCGCCAAACGAACCTTCACTTCTTCAGATATTCCTTGTACCTCAAAATATGTCTCTGCTCGTGTGATCCACCCCACTGGATCATCACCATCAAATGACGGTAGCTCCACCTTCTTCACTGCCATCTTGTATTCCATAATTGGCCCCTCGGTTATCTGCGACACCTCAGGTGTAGGCCGATTCAACAGTTTTGCAAACTCTGTCAAAATAGCATGACGAAATTCATCCAAGGTTTGACGCAATGAATCTTCCATCTCAGCCATTCTTATCTCCAAAGCCTCAACTTTGTCAGACATTTTCGGTGGCATTCGGTTTCGCTAGCTTCTATCTCTATCCGGCAGGTCGGACCAATGATAGAAAACAGAATTTTATTAACTTGAATTGACGAGCTCTGAAGCTCTTACAATGCTGGAAATATGAAAATGAAGAAAAAGAAATAAACCAGAGCTCCAAGAACTCCTAAACCAGAGCAGAATTGCTCCTAACCAGCCTAATTGTTTCTTAGAATATTTTCTGAATGTCTCCCCTCTTCCTATTCCCTCATTCTTATAACATAAAATAAATGACATTATTAATTAGTTTTTATTCCTTTCATTCATCCTTCTTGAAACTGAATGTCTTTCTCACTTCCCCCTCTTTAATGGAATATCAGTAGAATAAGAGACATTGTTACTAGCATTTATTCCTTCCCATCCATCATTCAACAAATTGAATGTGTGTGAAGTGTGTGACTTGGTTGAGTGGACCCCACTATTTGGGCCCTCGTTTCTCTTAATTTGCCGTGTTCTATCAGGTACCAAGGGCTCATCATAATCTGACACCAAAATTTCCTCTTGAATCTCTTTGTTTTTGCTGTTTGTTTCAAGTTGAGGTACATATAGTGGATAGTTTTTGAAGGAAATTGTTGGGGACATTGGAATGAAATATGACCTGAAAATGTGTGCAGCCGAAAATGGCCAAAGTCTTAATCTGTTGAGACCAAACAACTAACTCTATAAACTATACTCCCACTAGACTCAAATATAAGCAAAAAAGTAGTCATATTTGGTGGACCAAAATATAAGCAAAGTTTAACTAACTTCACTCTATTTAATGCCAATGTGGATAACAAGCTGGTTTTGTGTAGGATTAGTTAGGCCTAATTCAAAATTTAAGATGGTATCGTCGTCTACCCAAATTTTAGGCTAATACAATATATTTCTTTTCCCTTTTACTCTTACAATCTTAGTTGGTTATGGCAAGTTCAGCTTAAAACCTGACCCTGTTGTGAACTTTAATTGATCAAATTTTGTGACTGTTTTTAATTTGTGTTTGTTTGTGCAAGAACAAATTGTATAAAATAAAATTAGTACTTATTGCAATCTTCTGAGTTCAACCAATTTGTATTGTGTCAGTTAATATCTATCAAAACGTCAAGATTATTTTTTTCATGAAATTTATTGAAAAATTCTTGCTCAACAATGTGACTATTTGTTTGGCTTCTCAATATTATCCTTGTTAAAATAGTACATTTATATGGATTTACTTGCCATGTTTCAAAGAAATCAAATCTTTCATATTGCCTTAGCATGTGAAATATGAATTTGATTATGACATTTTTGGATTTTGATAATTTCAAATGATTTCTTCAGGTAATGCCTAAACAGCCAGGCTTTGAGAAGAGAAGAGACCTATATATGTTGTATCACTATTTAAATCATTATAATCTCTTTGGTTCTGGATATAGATCATCTGCCATGTCTATCATTGATGATTATCTAGCTTATTTAAAAGCTTAGGTTAGCAAAATCATTGACAAGCTTATTCAAAATTATTGAAAATCATTAAATAATGTTGAGTTCGAGTCTTGTAAATAATATAGCTGTTACAAGAATTATTTCTTATTACATAGATCTATTTGACTCAACATGAATTAATCAAAATTGACTCAACATGAATTAATCAAAATTGACTATAACTTTCAAATATCAATAATTTTGTCTTCTTATATATAGATGTATTTGGCTCAAAGTGAATATATCTATCTAATGTGGATTATGTAACTCTATAGGATAAAGCAAGACATCTTAATTATTTATAGAAAAGTAATTTATCTTTTACAGAAAAATCAACCATTGATATTCTAATACCTCAAAGATTTATTATGCACATCAATGGTTAGTTTTTTAAAATTTATTCATCATTAAATAATTTTATACACTTTGAATAAACTAGAAAAGTAAAAATATGCACCCAATTACCTTATTCTATACGCACGAAAGTTACATAGTTGGGACAATTCCATAACACAAACTTTCTAATAGGACACTAATAGGGAATCGACATATTTTGGGTCACAAAGTGTCTCCTCAAAATTAAATCAAGCCAGCTGAGTTACACTTACGAAATCCAAAATTGACATATCTTGTTAACTCCTGTAGATTATAAAGGTGTTTAGATCATAAACAGATTTGAGGATTAACATGCAATATAGTTTGTATCCTTCATTTGAAGAACATGCTTACGAGGTTTTCACTAGAGTATAGTATCTTAATGTTTCATCTACCTATTTAACTATCTATTATAAGAAAAGTCTTCCATAATAACACAGAAAAAATTTCTCACCTTCATTTTCTACTACTTTTTTCCTAAATCTGTGCAAGACCACTTCATCTTTACTTAGTTATAGACTAAAGCAGCTTAGTAAATCCGATCCCGAAGCCTTTCAATTGAGATTTGTCCCTAATTCAGGGTTAGACATTCGTCCTATAGCTCTGACAAAACCGTGATTCCCCTTAGTATTTTAGGTAGTTTTATATTTATTGTATTTCTGTAACAGTTTTATATTTATTGTACTTCTGTAACAGTTGTATCTCGCTATTATTAGGTTTATGTATTTAGGATCAATCTCATAATGACAGGAATCCGTTTTCCCTTGCTCATGTATATATATAGGTCCAGTGACCTCATAATAATATATGAAAAGAATACTATTCTTTCTAAATTTAAGATGGTACCAGAGCTCCTGATTCTTGGGAGCCTCTGACCGTGCCTGTAAACCCTAAGTTGCAGCCTTCATTGTTGCGCCACCTTTAAGCATTCTTGCAGCCTTCATTGCAGTGCAACCCTCCGTGCCTGTAAACCCTAAGTTGCAGCCTTCATTGCTGCGCTACCTTTAAACGTTGTTGCAGCCTTCATTGCAGCGCAACCCTCTCTTCCTTGATCATGGCTAAGGTCATGAATCCTATTCTGGAAACTGGGGACAGACCCCAGACTGCTGGAGAATTGCAGAATGTTCATTCTTCTTATCGGTTAAATGGGAAGAATTATCTCAAATGGTCTCAACTCATTAGGACCATCTTGAAAGGAAAAGGAAAGGTCAGTCACCTGACTGATAAAGCACCTGATAAAATAGATCGCAAGTTCAAATCATGGGACGAAGAAGACTCCATGATCATGGTGTGGCTATGGAATTCAATGGTCCCAGAAATTAGTGATACCTGCATGTTCCTTAAATCAGCAAAGGAAATTTGGGATGCAGTAGAACAAACTTATTCTAAGGCCAAGGATGCTGCTCAAATTTATGATGTAAAGGTAAAAACCGTAGCTGCCAAACAGGGAAACAGATCAGTTACAGAATATGCCAATCAACTCAAGTCTCTATGGATGGAATTGGACCACTATCGAGTTATACAAGCAAAGTGTTCAGAAGACTCAACAATCCTTAAAGAGTATATTGAACAAGATAGAATCTATGATTTTTTGGTAGGCTTGAATCCTGAATATGACCAGGTCCGAATCCAAATCCTGGGAAAAGAGAAAGTCCCCGGGCTTAATGAAGTGGTAGCCATTATCCGGAGTGAAGAAAGCAGGAGAGGACTGATGTTGGAGACCTCAACCACTGAAAGCTCTGCAATGATAGCTGAAGGAGGAACAATCATGGTTGCTAACCAGAGGAAAAGTAGGGTTCCAAATATGAAGAAAAAAAACACGAGGAGGTCTAGTGTACCCACTGTAACAAGCCGCGCCACACAAGAGAGAAGTGCTGGAAATTACATGGAAAACCCCCAAGCCGAGAATGGGGGCCGAAAGGAGGCCCTCCAAAAAGTGGAGGGCAAGGGCAAGCATACATTGCTAATGGACAAAGTGAAGAATTTGTCCAGCTGAATCATGAAGAGATAGAACGGGTAAGATCCCTCCTTAGTAAATTGGAGAAGCCCACAGGTACATGCTCCTTAACATATTCTGGTAAGCTTCCACTTTCTTTTGGGCTTAATGTTTCAGATACACCATTTACACATTACTGGATATTAGACTCTGGAGCCACTGACCATATGACCCCTCTACCCAAATACTTCTCCACATATTCCCCATGTCCTAGCAACAAGAAAATTTCCACAGCAGATGGAACCCTTATAACTGCAGCAGGACAAGGAGAGGTCCAAATAAGCCCATCCATAACATTAAAAAATGTCCTTCATGTCCCTAAATTGTCCACCAATCTGATTTCTATACAAAAACTCACAAAAGATCTCTCATGTAATGCTGTTTTTCATAGCAACTCTTGTATACTGCAGGACAAGAACTCGGGGAGGACGATTGGACATGCTAGAGAATGGAATGGCCTATACTACATGGACGATCCTAATCTGCCTACCAAGAGCCGCTCTCTCATATCTGAATCTACCATGACCAATAAAGAGAAAGCTCAACTATACCATTGCCGGCTAGGACACCCTTCATTTCGAGTTGTAAAAGTGTTTTTCCCTTCCTTGTTTAAAAATTTAAATGTGGAGAGTCTCCATTGTGAGGTGTGTCCCATTAGCAATAAAATGAGTCATTTCCTTTTCTTTCTTGTTCACACTGATGTATGGGGTCCTGCTTATGTTCCTAATATCTCAGGTGCTAAATGGTTTTTAACCTTCATAGATGATTGTACCCGAGTGACTTGGGTTTTTTTATTGAAACAAAAATCAGAAGTTAGCTCTGTGTTTTTTCAGTTTGTCTCAATGATTAAAAATCAATTTGGGGTCGGTATCAAAAGAATTAGGTCTGATAATGCCAAGGACTACTTTAACCTTGTACTAAACTCTTTTTGCCAAAAGGAAGGGATAATCCATTAGTCCTCATGTGTCAACACACCCCAATAGAATGGAATTGCAGAAAGGAAAAATGGGTACCTATTAAATCAAACTAGAGCTCTACTTTTTTAAAACCATGTTCCTAAGAGATTTTGGGGGGAAGCTCTTCTTACTGCCACCTACCTAATCAATAGGTTACCCACTAAAATGTTAGACTCAAAAAGTCCCATGGAAGTCTTATCCTCTTTCTACCCACACTTGGATCCTACAAATAAACTCCAACCTAGAATATTTGGGTGTGTATCCTTTGTGCATGTTCATAGTAATGAAAGGGGAAAATTGGACTCTAAGGCTGTCAAATGTGTATTCTTAGGGTACTCTACCACACAAAAGGGGTACAAAGGTTTTCACCCCCTATCAAAAAGATTCTATGTGTCAAGAGATGTCACCTTCAACGAACAAGAGAGCTACTTCAAGCAGCCTCATCTTTAGGGGGAGAATGTAAGAGAGGAAGATGAGACTCTCATGCTTCCAAATATGACATTTGGACCTGAAATTAGGACAAATGGCATTGCTGTCCCTGAAATTGAGAGAAGAACAGAACCTGCACCTGAACCAACAGCAGGACCTGCACCTGAATCAACAGCAGGACCTACACCTACACCTGCACCTGAACCAACAGCAGGACCTGCACCTGAATCAACAGCAGGACCTACACCTACACCTGCACCTGAACCAACAGCAGGACCTGCACCTGAATCAACAGCAGGACCTACACCTACACCTGCACCTGAACCAACAGCAGGACCTGCACCTGAATCAACAGCAGGACCTACACCTACACCTGCACCTGAACCAACAGCAGGACCTGCACCTGAATCAACAGCAGGACCTACACCTACACCTGCACCTGAACCAACAGCAGGACCTGCACCTGAATCAACAGCAGGACCTACACCTACACCTGCACCTGAACCAACAGCAGGACCTGCACCTGAATCAACAGCAGGACCTACACCTACACCTGCACCTGAACTAACAGCAAGGCCTGCACCTGAATCAACAACAGGACCTACACCTACACCTGCACCTGAACCAACAACAGGACCTGCACCTGAATCAACAGCAGGACCTACACCTACACCTGCACATGAACTAACAGCAAGGCCTGCACCTGAACCTGCACCTAATGATGGAAAATTTGGGAAAAATCTGGTATATTCAAGGAGAGAAAAAGTCATTCTAGAATCTGGCAATGTCCAAGAATCCAACCCATCATCACTGCATGAGGTAACACCTTCGAATCCTATAAACTCCAATGATTATAATGAGTTTGTTTCTGCAAATCTAGAAGCACAGGTGGACCAAAATCTAGACCTACCCATTGCCCTTAGAAAGAGAACTAGAACATGCACCCAACAACCACTTTACCCACTATCAAATTTCCTATCCTTTGAAAAATTCTCACCTACTCATAAAACCTTTCTCACAAACCTCAACTCCACACACACACCTTCCTCTGTATCTGAAGCATTATCTGACAGGAAATGGAAACAAGCCATGGATGTGGAAATGGAGGCGTTAAACAAGAATAGGACCTGGAAACTTGTCACCCTACCAATTGGGAAAAAACCAGTAGGATGCAAGTGGGTATATACAATTAAATACAGGGCTGATGGGACCATTGAACGTTACAAGGCAAGATTAGTGGCCAAAGGCTTCACTCAAACCTATGGAGTTGATTACTTGGAGACATTTGCCCCGGTTGCTAAGATGAACACGGTCAGAGTAATATTGTCATTAGCAGCAAATCATGATTGGGACCTGCAGCAGTTTGATGTGAAGAATGCATTTTTACATGGAGACCTTGAAGAAGAAATATACATGGAGTTGCCCTCTGGTTACAATGGGCAGGTTACTGCTGGAACTGTTTGCAAGCTAAGAAAAGCTCTATATGGGCTGAAACAATCCCCAAGAGCATGGTTTGGAAGATTCACCAAAGTTATGACAGGTCTAGGCTACAAACAAAGCCAAGGGGATCACACATTATTTATCAAACATTCAGATTCAGGGGGAGTAACAATTTTATTGGTGTATGTAGATGATATTATAGTTAATGGGGATGACAAAAAGGAGCAGTAAGTGATAATAAATGCCTTGCCACGGAATTCGAGATCAAGGCATTAGGGAGACTTAAATATTTTCTGGGAATTGAAGTTGCCCATTCCAAGAAAGGAATCTTCATATCTCAACAAAAATACATTACTGACTTGCTTAAAGAAACAGGGAAGACAGCCTGCAGACCAGCAAGTACTCCAGTGGACCCAAATATAAAGTTGGGAAGTGCGGAGGAGGATATTGTCGTGGACAAGGAAATGTCTCAAAGACTTGTGGGCAGGCTTATTTACTTATCTCATACTAGACCAGACATTGCTTTTGTTGTAAGTCTAGTTAGCCAGTTTATGCACCAACCAAAGGAAGCACATTTACAAGTTGCTCTTAGAATTGTCCAGTATTTGAAAGGGACCCCAGGAAGAGGGATTTTGTTCAAACGAAACAAGAGTGTAAGTCTTGAAGCATATACGGATGCGGACTACGCAGGGTCGGTGGTAGATAGAAGATCAACTACTGGATACTGCACCTTCCTTGCTGGAAATCTAGTAACTTGGAATAGCAAAAAACAGAGTGTAGTAGCTAGATCGAGTGCTGAAGCAGAATTTCGAGCAATGGCCCACGGAATATGTGAACTTCTATGGCTGAAGATTATATTGGAAGACTTGAAGATAAGGTGGGATTAACCTATGAGGTTATATTGTGACAATAAATCTACAATTAGTATAGCCCACAACCCGGTGCAACATGATAGAACTAAACGTATAGAGGTTGACAGACACTTTATCAAGGAAAAACTAGACAGTGGCATGATTTGCACACTATATGTATCCACTCAGAACCAACTTGCAGACATACTCACCAAGGGGCTGAACTGCATTAACTTTGAAGGAATTATATCCAAGCTGGGAATGGAAAACACCTATTCACCAGCTTGAGGGGGAGTGTCAAAACCGTGACTCCCCTTAGTATTTTAGGCAGTTTTATATTTATTGTATTTCTGTAACAGTTTTATATTTATTGTACTTCTGTAACATTTGTATCTTGCTATTATTAAGTTTATGTATTTAGGATCAATCCCATAATGACAGGGATCCGTTTTCCCTGGCTCATGTATATATATAGGTCCAGTGACCTCATAATAATATATGAAAAGAATATTATTCCTTCTAAATTTAAAAAGCTCAATACTCTATCTTCTAGATTGCTTCATGAAGATAAGAAATGATAAACCATACAAAATAGTTTAATTGTTAGATTTTCACAGGATCATCTTCCCTAAGATATGTTAAGCTGCACTGATTATTGAGCTAAGAATTAAATGAGTTAGGGAGTTAAAAGGATTCAAGTTCAAACTCTAGTGAAAGAGAAAAACTATCGTCACAACTAATATATTGACATCAGCCTATCCAAAGAAAATAAAACAAATCTACATTTCTTTACGGGAAAGCACCATACAATTGATCTCAGCAATCATAGTTGGAGGCCAAGAACACCGATATATATTAACTGAATGTTATTCTCTATTTAGGTTTCATAATATACAATAAACAACTACAACAATTAAGTCTTATCCCCCGAGACAGGGTCGGCTACATGGATCAAAAGACAACGTTCGTGTTGAACATGTCTTTATTCAAGTTCCATATGCAGCAGCTTAAATGAAAACCAGAAATTATCTATTAAAGATCAATGTCTCATTGCGAAAGTGCCTTCCACAGTTTCAAGCATCAGCAACAGCTTCAGCATTAGCATCATTATTCAGATTGTCTGCCAAATCAAAGTGACCTCGTTAGAACTTCTCAACTAAAAAAGACAAAAATAACAAAAAGGATTTTTAAAAAAGGAGAATATCCTTAAATAATAATGGGAACAAGAAAAAAAATGACATACTCATGCTCACGGCTCGAGCACAGACACGCACACATAAATATATTACTTGCATGTTTGTACCTGGAATTGTTGACAACCACATATTTAAATCCTCATCAGTAAACTGTTGAGCTCCTTTTGCATAAAAAATTTCATAAATCTTTCCTTCCCCCCCATAAATTTCAATATCTTTTTCATTTAGTGGTGGTAGTAGAGCAATTGGAAGTGAGGGGAAAAAATTTTCACGCGTGTCAAAGGCTAGCAGTGTTGACAAATCCAATTCTTGTCCTGCAGGAGCAAGTTTTCCATCAGCAGTATTTATATTATAACCTGGCTGGCTGATGATTTTTTCAGAAGTATCACCGTTAACATAGTTCACAAATTCACCAGGATGTGGTGTGTGCAAGTGCAATACCTAGCTTTTCCAATGACAGACACGGTGGATTTTGCCCGAAAGGTGGCTCCTGACTGCTCGAGCTTTCCAGGGAAGAAAAATATGCAGAAGTATCAAGAACTTGTACATGCATGCAATTACTGAGATCCTTCGGACTGATAGCTGGGTTGTCGGTCACACCTTGCTGCTCAGAGAAAAGAGGGCGTTTTCCTCGACTATTTTTAGTCAGAGACACATATCCATTCATATGCTGTTCCATTGCATTAGCTCGCAGTTTCATAGATTGACGATATTTCTGAAACAGTCAACTATATACAATTCACTCATGATTCGAATACCTCATGATAATGCATAAACAATATCTATAGTGGACGACTACGAAGAACAAACCTGTAAATAGTTCGAAACGCTCTCTTTTGTAAGTCCTTCCACATCCATAAGCTGGAATATTTTCTTCGGACGAGCTTCACACAAGAAAGAAAGCAACCATTATTTTTACTTATATCTAGTAGCTACTGCAGAAATCAATAAACAATACGCGAGTTCAAACTAACCATTGATTCCTGCTATTTCAACAGCTTCCAAGAACTTCCTATGTAAATCATCAGTCCAGGTACGCCTTTTCCTTTTCGAGAGAGCTGAGTTATCTTTATCGAGAAATTCTTGTTCTTTACAATTTGCATTATGGAGAGACGACTCTCCTATATGCATGGACGATCGGCATTCGAGACCATTGTTGGCCATAGTTACCTCTGACGAATACCACCAAAATCCAGGTACTTCTTCCATGAATATTGGTTCATATCTGTTCCACACTGCAAATCGCCAAAGGCCCTGTAGATCGGAAAACTTAACTGGTTTTCTATAACACAATTTAGCTCCTGTAGATAGAGCTCTTGATATGGAAGGAATGTCATCATCATAAGAAGTTATAACTACAGATGAAAATAATGTGTCAGATAATGGTTGACCTCGTGACAGCATATGAGGCTTTGAGTAAATAGAAGCCAAAGGTAATCTTAAAACTTACTGAAAGATGGAACATCAGAGATTTCTCTCATTTTCTCTGTGAGATCATATATTTCCATGTCTGGCAACTGAGCCTCCACAAGCACAAGGTTAACCTCATTCTTCTTATCCCTGATAATGGATAATGCTTCGGAAGCTAGTGTAGCAGTCATAACTAGTAGGGAAAAAATGTAAAAAGAAAAACTATGAATACATCAATCCAACAAAATGTACATTATACATTGCGAGATTCATAAAATTTATTAATATTTTGTTGACAAAAAATGGAAAGAATATCCCAACAGTTTAGCCTCAACATGCAAAAACAATTTTCATGGCTTATACTAAAATAAGTTATAAAATTATTTGATGATCTCATTAGAGCAAGACACATGCATACATTAATCAAGAAATGCTGTTGGCTGACAGAACAGAGTCATGGTCCGTTTGTTACAGTTTCTTTTCGAAAATAATCACATTTACGATTTTTGATCCGTTTGATACAGTTTAAAAATAAATAAGCATCTAAATTGCTTCAAATGAGAAGTTGTTTTGAGTAGTTTCTCATATAAATCATTTTCGATACATGATTTTTTTTTAAAAATTATTTTCATTATGGTGGATAAACACAAAATAGCTTCCTTTTTTCTTGAAAATCTCTAAAAGAAACAATCTCTTAACTATTGATACCAAAATCACTTTTTCTATAATTTGTAACAAACGGGCTCTCAATGAATAAGATCAATTAGTCAACAATGAAAAATCATATAGACTTTTCAGGTTTATAATTATAAGAGCTAGCAATATGGAATATCTGAAACTTTAAGGTTTAATTTAAATCTGAGTTAAGTTGAACAGAATATTAGCGACAAATATAAATATTAAAAACAACTTTTAGCTTCCAAAATATATGTTCAGTGCAAATTACCCTCATATCCAATAGAAAGAAGCATTTTTGATACAATTGCTCGGCATGCCGAGTTAGCATCCACAACCAAAACTTTGACACCAGCTACTGGACCTTCATATGTCCTCAGTTCCGCTGACTGGAACTCGTAAGACTCCATGATAGACGAGAGTATAATTCAGAGAAATAGATCTGGGTGCAAATATTTGTTGAATGAGAGTAGGAAACAGAAGCTTCACATGTAAAAGCATCATGCTCAATTACTATGTTCTTATTTGCAAAATGACTTAGCATTATTCTTTAATCAATAAAACCTAATTCCATCAAAATAAATAAAGTTCAATGTAATAGAAACAGAGAAAGATGAACACGTGAAGAAGAAATTGAGAGAGAATCTAGAATATTCTAATTTCAGTTTGTTAGGAAGTTACAATCTGATTTGCTATAACTTGATGAAAGAGCTATTTATACACTTGATTCCCTAAATGTTTTCAGTTAGGACAGTTGCTAACTCAGCAACAGTTTGTTACACAGTTTGTTAAAATTAACTAGAAGTTACTTTCTATTATCTCTATTATAATGCAACAACTAGTTACTCACTTGCATTTGTTTGACTCTATATTGCAGTAAAAACAGACAGAAAAGTATCAAATTACCATCAACTTTCATTGGTAAAGTTAGTCATGTAATTCCAAAGCAAATGTCTGATTATGAATGACCAAAACTTTTGCATTTAGTTTCCAGTTTGGAAATTTTGCTATGACAAAAATAGGAATTCACCAGCTGTAACTATTCAATAATTTGAAATTATAAAGCACCAGAAGCATGATTTGGAAAATTGGAAACTTGAAGGAGCAAACAAAACAAACATTGTTGCAAGGTCAAGTATAAAAGAATGATTTTAAGCTACAGTCTTAGATATGAACTCCTACAGCTAAAAAACAAATCTGGAAGACCTGAAGATTCAGTGGAACAGAACAGACCTAACAAACTGCAATGCTCTAAGTAAGCAATAAACATTGCACATAGACTGGTGCAACATGATAGAACTATAGAACTAGATTAATATAAGCACGGTCCCCTTGCAAATTATATTGCTTTTCAAATTGTACGAGACACTTGAAATCTTTTGAACTATATAAGCTTACTGAGCATCTATGATGCAAACATATGATTGAAGTATCAGATACAGTACATTTCCAATAAAAGTATTTGCATATTCTTGAAAAATGTAGATGAGATGCATCTAAGATACAATATATAGAAATGCTTAAGAAAAATCATAAAATTTCATAAATAAATTATTGTAATTAACAAAATCCAAACAAACAATGTATTGCTTTTATATTACTTTATAAAACTAGAACACAGTTCCTGTCGGATATTGCTTATTTCAACTTTGGAATAAAAATCTAACTTAAAAAGAATACTATAATTATGCAGCAAACATAATTGCGAAAAACAAAAATATGCAACAAGCTTTTATTTGCACAAATATGCATCAGGTATAGGCAGAGAATAAAACTGTGCATTTAAATGGACACATAATCACACACACATACACAAAGATATTGTATGAGCATTAACACTTCCCATGGTTTTAAATTGAGGTTGTGGCCGCAATTGCAGTTACACTGCAAACGTTTATATTGCACAAAAATGTGGTTGATGCAGCCCAAATTGCAGTTGCGATACCGTTGCGGAGACTTCAAAGTCTGCTATACTGTCGTTGCAATTGCAGTTGCGGACCTCAATTTAAAACCATGGCACTTGCACAAAAAACAAAAGGCAAAAAGAGTTGTGACTCCCATGTTAAAGAAATTGAAAAATGAAAAAGTCAAAGAGGTATCCCAAACCCAAAGTGGTCTGATTGCATTAGAATTAGATAATTATTTTTTCAAAATAAAAAGCTCAGATACTTGACGGATATATATAGGCCAGGTACCCAAGAGAATTCATATTGAATATGTAACTGATACCAATACATTAAAGGAGTCAAAGTACAATTGTAGCTTCCGAACTGAGCATAAGTCAAGTTTTTGAATTACGTGGGATCCTGCATCAGCCTAAAACAGCCACGCAGCCATAACTACAAGTAAGACCTTGTCACAACCAATAACAACACGATCACAGCACAATTAAAACCTTGTTAACAATTATCATCAAAGTGGAACACACAGAATCTGACACATTCATTGCACTCATTTCATTCCGAATAAATCATCGAAGATTAATTATACGATTTAAACACTGATATAAAACAACGCAAGGCAAATAAACAGACCCAAGAAATTGAAGAAAAAAAAACAACAAACAGCAATAAGATCCACTAATATGATGATTAGATTAGCGTATTCAATTCCCGTACCTGGGCAATAAGAGAAGCGGCGGAATAGATGAAGGCATAGGGTTTGTGACTTGATGTTCCATTTAAAACTTCAATTTTCTCGATTTGCTAAGAAGATCTGTCAATAAATGCTTACTGTTTTTGATGGCTAATACATTGAATGAAATGAACAAAGAAAATCTAATACAACCTTAAACCCATAACAAGCAGAGAAGCTCCACGTCAACTCCCTTTTTTGGCGTTTTAAGAACTTTAGCATGGAAAGACGGAGTATGCTCTTCCAATAAAGTGCTACTCCTACCCCACTCCAATCATCTTTAACCTGAGAGCTCTTAGAGAGTCCAATGATCGGCCACTACGCTAGCCAACACCTTGAGGCATCAGGTTAAATTGATTGAGGCCAATTGTAGAGTATGTCTACCTCATCTTTTCAAGTATCAAATCAATATCCCTGCACAAGGTGTAGCATTACCATTGATTAGGATCACAAAATCTGAGAGACCAAAGATCAACCATCTATATAAACATGGTGAGAGGAGGAGTGCTGAAATCTTGCCTCTTAAACTCATCTAGGAGCAAGCAAGATGAAAAATAATATTTGGTTACATAAACTTACCTATGGTTCTGCTTAACAGTAAAAATAATTATAAGGCCTGCAAGTCAATTCAACACTGCTATCACTTCTTTAACATTCTCCAAAACTCTTAATGGTGCCACGAAATCCAAAGCACAACAAGTATGAGTTAAATAAAATAAAAGGCAACATCTCTATGATTCTGATAAGTTAGAGCTCGAAACTTTCCTTTTATTTCTTCGAGTCCACATTTCAAGGTCCGCTACCTTCATTGTCAAAGTTTTAGACAATTCTTCCATGTGTTTTCATTGATTTCTAACTTTGGTTGATCGATATTCCAATAGAACTCCATAAAAATTATCTGGATACTTGTTGAGTTCGGTGTAGCTCGTTTTTCATTTTCCCAAGAAGTGTGAAGTTGAATTTTGTTCCTCTTCTTAAAATCCTTCATTTCCTATAAATCTAAAGCAACAAGATTTACTCTTACACTCAAACTTTGCATTAAAATAAATACAACAAAAACAAGGATACAAGTAACTTTAACATACACAACCCTCTCTGAAAAACAAAAACAAAAACAAAATCTTGACCATCATCTGTATCACTCTGACAATACTGTATACGAACTTCTACCCCCTTTTTCCTTCAATTTTTTGTCCTGGTTGTCATTTAACTAAATGCATCTTCAGAAAGAAACAGTAACAAAGCAAACCAGATTTAGATCTCATTCCAAAAGAGATGGATAAATGATAAACAGCTTGTATTTTCTCAAACTATTATGTGTCTGTGTCAGTGATGTGTCTTGTGTCCGTCACTATTTTTGTGTTTCGTAGCTACTCACTAATCCATAATGCATACCCCTTCCCCTTGCTAAACCCTAACATAGTTATGCTAAAAAAAAGCCACACACAAAGTTCCAATTTAGAATCACCAACTAAATAGCTAATTGTTCGTACTTCTAAACTAAAAACACTTTTACCATGAATTTTCCCTATAATTAATCACCATGACATTAATGCTTTTCATCCCATCACATTTGAATCCATTTTAACCACTGATAAAAGTTCATTAACCAAACTAAATTTGCACAATTTTTTTGATTTTATAATTAAGAGCAAATGCAGATAGATAAAAAGGCAGGGCAAAATGGGAAAGACGAAAAAGTAAAGACCTGTTGGTGACTTGAAAAAAGGAAATCCTAGAAAGTCCATTGATCAATGAATGATTGAACGAACAGAAAGCTATGTTCTTGAAGAAACCCCAAATTGAATTGAAAGCCAGATCCTAAAATAATAATTCAGAAAGTAATGTCGTTTATTCATTCATTCAATTGTATTTTTTTTTTTAACAAACATTCAATTGTATTGTTAGAAGGGTTCTAAATTGGGATTTCAAAGGGAAGAATAAGGAGGGGAAGAGGATGAATATTAAATAAAATTAAGCACTTTTAAATTTATTTTTCGAAGACTAAAACATTTTAAATTTAATTAGAGTTTAATTTTCAGACCATCACTGATCACTGATCATGGGGAGAGAAGTGAAAAAAAAAATCTTGGTCATATTTCTATTATTAGTAATAACTTTATATCATTTAAATAAATTAATTGGTAATTAAAATTTAAAAGTTATTTGAATTAATTATTTAATTTTTATCGGATGATGCAAGTAATGGTTACATCTTTTTAAAAATTTAATTAAAATTTAAAAAGTCAATACATTAAAGTATGCGCATGTACTTGTATTTGAAACACGCATTATTTGTATTTGAAACATGCTCCAATGTTGATAATTAAAAAATCTAAAAACTAACAATCTGAAATAGTCATATTTTGAAAACACATGTGTTAATTACAAATAATTTTTTCACCTTATTAAAAACTCAATGATGCTTAGTCAAAAAATAAAATAAAACTAATGATGCATTTTCTTTTTTGAAAAAAATCGAGGATGCATTTACATCTTCCTTTCTTTACGTAGCATAATTATTGTTAATAAAATTGGTGTCTAGAGTTGTTTTAAATTTTGCTCATCTAGATCATTCTTTCCATTTTTTTTTTAATTATAAGTTATCTAGATATTCTTTGCTTTTTTTTTAATTATGAGTCAATTAAATGGTGTTGGTTTTTATAATTTGCCATCAATTTTGATTTCTTTCTTCCGCATTTGAGATCCTTCTCCACATACTTTGTTAATTAAACTCTTCAATCTTATCAATGAACTTAATTATTTTATCTTTTCGGATAACTTTTCATTTCTTTTGCATAAAACATGGTGAATTTTTTCTGCACTATTTTTCTTCATTTTTTGCATAATTTGTTTAAGAAAAATGTTAACATACGACTTAAAGGTATATTTTAATAATTCAAATGTAAAAATTATATCTTGGAATTTGTCCATTTTAGTTTTTGAAAGTCCAAACATTGTCTTTTTAGATAAAAAATTTCTACTTTGGGTATCATTAGAACACATGTTTGCACGACACTTTGTTTAATGTTTTAATTTCTTATTTAACGAAGGACTTTTGTTTATGCTTTATCTCTCATTTCTTCTCTTTTCAACCTGTATTGGTTGGTTTATGCTTTATAGATTTGTAGTTCTTTGTGGAAGAGCAATTGCGGTGTTTGAAATGTCTGAGTCTGACCTACAATTAATTTTTTAGGCTTAAATCTGGCCTACAGTCTATCATAGGTTTTTTTTTCGGTCTGGTCTGACTTTTTAAAAAGTTTGGTCTGATCTGACCTTTTTAAAAGTCTGAAAGCCTATTTAAAAGCTTTATTCACATTAAAATATTTAAATGTTATATTTTACATTCTTTTTAAATAAGTTAAACTAAGTCTTTATACAAAAGGGAAACTAATAAAATTATAATCAAATCTAATAAAATAATAACTAACAAGTCTGCAACAACCTTCCAAGAAGGCAAAAAAGCAAAATGAATCTATAATTAATCCCTATATACATATCAAGTCACATGTTTTATTCATACTAATTTAGATGATGCTCTCGACATAGCAATATCAATGTGTATATATATATAATAAACAAAAAATGATTTTTAAAAAATCTAAAACGAACACTCTTTAACCCCTAAAAAATGATTTTTGGTTTCAAAGAATAGATTTTTTCCTGAAACAAACGCATCAATTATAACATCTCAAACAAATATGGAACGACTAACGAATATGAATCGCTACTGAATATGAAGCGACTACTGAGTGATTGTCTAATTGATAAACTTTAAAATATGAAATAATATTATTAATAAATAATAATAATAATAATAATAAATATCATTAATAAATAATAAAATATATATAGATTGGTTTGTCAGGCCTAATAGATTTTTTTATAAGTCTGACTTATTTAAATAAATAAGCCTAACATTTTTATTAAATAGACCAAGTCAGATCTTAAATAGGCCATGTCATAAACTCCTGACGAACGATTTAGCCTATTCCTATCTCTATTAGTGGTTAACAAAAATTATTGCCATATTGATATTGATAGATACTTTTTAAAATGTGACAATATGAGATGGGTGTTCATGACTTGTTAGGTGACACGTCATATATATATATATATATATATATATATATTTATTGTGTGTTCCTTGGTTGTCAAAATTTGAATTATGTCCCTATAATTCTAATAATAGATCGTTGTTTATGTCTCTATGATTCTAATAAGAGAGTGTTGTTTGTGTGTGTGTATGCAACTCATCAATGAAAAATCCAAAATTAATGAGAAGAACAAATAAGATCTTAAAATTACTATATTAATCATTTAGTTCTTTATTTATATTTATTTAAATGTTGAAAATTTGTATAGGAAAAAAAAGTATTGTTGCTTTATGAAAAGGACCTATCAATGGCAAACATGTTTAGTTTTTTTGGTTATATTTTTGTGTGTCTTCGTGTATGTTATTTTATTTTGATTTATTTGTTGCTCTTCACAATTTTGAATATATTATTCTTGCTATTTAAAATGTCCAAATGAAAATAGCCAACTTCAAAGAGTGCATATTGTATTCCCAAGTCTTTGTGTTGTCAAGGATAGTCTCAACTGAAAATTTATCTATCACAAGTCCAATGTTATCTCCAAAGCCAATGGCTCTTTTTTTTTTTTCGTTTGCAAAATATGAAATAACATCTTCAAATTTCAAATCCATGATATTGCATTTCATTTGAATTTTTAAGATAACCATTTTCTATTTTGAATATAGTTCTCCCAAAAAACTTCAAGATTTATAAATAAATTTATGTTTAGATAAAGATAATATGTATCATCGAGTACATATGAATGTGTTATAACTATCTATCCTATTTATTTTTGGCATTTTGTAAAATAGTCGTTTTGAAGTTAAAGTGCCTCCTTAAAAAATTAAAGAGTATATATAAATCTGATGATGACAACACTGCATACAACACTTCTCTCAGAAAAAAAAATTAATACATGCTACAACTTATTTAAAATAACATGTGTAAAGTATAAACTGATATTATAATAATCCACTTTCGTTTTTTGATTAGTTTTCTTATAACAATTTATTAGTTTTTATAACATGTTGGATTCATATATAGTGTTTATATCAATTTATAATAAATTATATTTTTTTAATCACACTCAACTACATAAATAATTGTAAATTTACTTTAGAAACTAAAGTAATTAAGTGATAAGATGAAATATAATAAGATATATATGTATAATTTTTTTAACATCCACAATGTATATCAATTAAATCTAAACTTAAATTATTAATCTTTTTATTCTTATTATGTTTACTTGTTGTAACCAATAAAGATATGCAAACAAAACTCACAATATCCAAGTTAATAGTCTAAAACTGCAATATGCCTACAAATAAGACAATTAAAATGTCCAAAATACTTAGGACTTCAGAACTATAACGTTTACAATTTCTAAATTATTGATTGAAATTTGTAATAGATCAATGCTACTTTATCAATCTAGATCAAAACAAACACTGCACCAAGACAGATAACTGAAAAACACCAAACGATGAAATTACGAAGAAAAAAAAAAACTAACTTTGTGTATAAACTAGTTATTTAAATAAAATAGAGAGAAATATTTTAGAGTGATTCTAGATCAGAAAATTGTCCTAAACCACTCCTCACTGATAAAAGAAAACGGAAAATATAAAAAAAATTATTTTTATATTATGTTAAGTCACCTCACTTTTATAATAATATTTTGAAATTAACAGCGTTACATGATAAATTAGTTTTTATTAATAGACTCGATCCTTCGACAAGACAACCAAAGTCTTTGCATAAAACCTAAAAATAATAATTACTTAATATTATTAAATATTGATATATATATTTAATGATATTTTTTTGTTGTTGAGATTTTTGTTGTTTTTCTCTTCTCCAAGATAAAAAATATAATATACAAATAAAAAATAATACACCAAATAAAAACCTCCAAATCATTTTCTTTAATTTTTGACAAAAAAAAAAAAAACTTTTCTCTCCTACACAAATAAAAAAATATACACCAACCACCATAATTAATTATACTATATATACAATTGATTCTTTTTCAAATACGTATAAATTATCTATAAAATATTGTTATGGACAAAAAGCTCTACATTACAAGTGTCCCTACTATACATTACCGGCAAGACAAGGCACAGCAATAGTACCCACCATTTGGTGTATGTCCCAAATTGCTGCATGTGGTTAAGAAAGTATCAGACAAATCCGGGCCCGTATTGATTTTGGTCAACTCACATATCGTCTACTAAACGACATGCTTCTGTGTTAAAAATTAAAAATACTCCTCAAACCATATCACAAGATTCATAAGTTTCTCTATCACACTCCTAATAACACATAAAATATACACAAAACCCATGATTAAGTTAATCATTAAGAAGCATCCAAGCTTTTACACTTTTTTGTCTCATTCCCCTTCCAAAACTATTATTTCAATATTGTACAACCACCACAAGTTGTATATTAGTCCCTCAACTACTGTCACTAAACCTCTTTCAAAATTCACCCGCATGAACCACCCCTTATATCTATATTATTAATTACATAGCATGATATTATTGAGATCTCCACCTAGAAGCTACCTCTCTCCTTCTACTTCAACCACACCCTTTTATATATACTTCATTCCTTCCATTCCCTCACTCTCACGCTCTTCAATTCTCCACCAACCCTATCATTCCATTCAGTACTTTTCTCATCTCTCTTTATATAGCTTATCAATAACAATCATCATCTTAGTCTCATTGCAATCCTTTGCTATTCCAAATAAATTGCAGTCAAATACATGCAATTTTAATTGAATTTTTTATAGAATTGCAATAACACAATCAAATAATACAACTGATACAATAGTAATTGAAATCTTGAGAGATTGGTCTCTCAATTTCAAAGCCACACAACAAACACCAACTATATATTATTTACCTCCTTTTGAAAAATGAGTATGGAGGTGCAACTAAGAAGGTTCAACTCAACGGAAAGAAGACCAAGAATGTTAAAAGATTTTCTGAGCGAGAATCTAAACTCATGTTCCTCAAGTGGATTCAAATCACTTCCTAGAAGAACAATACCAAACGACGTCGTCACACTCACACCAAATGCAAAATCAACAACATTTCAAACACTCATAAAAACCATCAGAAACAACGTCTCATTCTTCAAAATTACCAAATCACCCTCGTCAATGCTTTCACTACCACGAAGCCTCTCACGAAAATTATCATCAAACAAGAGAAGAAGAAACAAAACGTGCAAAGGAGAAAGCGCAATTGAAATCCAAATCAGTACGGTTAAGATTAAAGATATCATACGGTGGAAATCGTTTCGAGATTTGCAAATTTCTGTTGTTCCGTCACCGCCGTTAGATTTTCACCGTTATGTGACGGAATCGTCTACGGTTACTACTGTAACGACTTGTAGTAGTAGTAGTAGTGCCGGCGGGTCTAGCTGGAGTGACGGTGATTTTTTAACTGATTCGTGGGACGCACAAAACGATGTCGTTGAAGTGGGTAAAAAGAATTCGTTTTCATCCGTTTTCGTCGGCGAGGATTTGGTGGCGCCGTTCGTTGGGACCAAGGTGAGTAATTATTGAGTGCAATGCATCTTCCAAAAATTATTGTGTGTCTGCATTTGATTGATTGGCCTATTTTGTTTTTGTCCTTTTCTACTATTATTATTTTTTTAAACAAAGGTGCTTATCATCATTTTATAAGCAGAAAAAGGATCGTGAATTGTTATTGTAATTTTAGTTTCAATGAATAATTAATAAGTATTATTGATTTGGTTATTTTATTACACAAATGTAGCTGCAATTCAAAAATTATTACAAAATAACGACTTGTATTAGTTTTATGTGCAAAACTATTCTAATATGGTGAATGTTCATTAAACTTATTTATGAATTATTAATTTATTTATATTTATGAATGAATCAAAAACTATGAAACATTAAAACATCGTTTAATAAATGAACCGTTAACACAAAATGAAACAATAATTTTCGAAAACAATTTATATGAGCAGCACAATTCAAATACTCGCTTCTAGCTTCGATTTATAAGGTTTCGTTGGTGATTTTTAGTTTTTGTTGTGAAATTTTTAAAATTTAAAATTTATTTATGTTTTGAGTTTTTAATTTTAGTTTTGAATTTTTAATTTTCAGTTATAAATTTTTAATTTTAGTTGTTATTTTTCTTGAATTGAAATTACTCTATTTTATGATATGTTATTACAAATTTATTAAATATAAAAAATATTAACATGTCAAAATAATTAAAATAAAAAATATGAAAATAATATTAAATTTTAGTTTTTATATTTTTATTATTGCTTAATTAATTAAAATGTGATTGTTGAAAAATATATTAAAGAAATAAAGGATATTTGAAAATTTAAGAAAAATGTTGGTTACATTTCTGAATTTGAAAATTATTTTTTCGTCAAAAAAATTATATATTTTTTATTGTAATTAAAATGAGTTAGACGATGGTTGGTATCTATTTTATTTTCTGTCGGTGGGAGGATGCAGGGGCTGTTGCACAGTACTTTTTTATTCGGTTTATTAATGCATGGTCAAATTCCTTCAAAAAAAGGAAACTATGGTCAAATCAATACATTCTTACTTTATTTATTTTTTATTTCACTCTCATGTTGTAAATTGTAATCGTGATTCTGTGTTTCTGTGCTGAATTATCTAACATAAAACATTACATCAAAATAAATAAATAAATAAATAAACACATGATTTTTCATAATGTGTTTTGCTAATTAGTAATTATTATAAATTTATAATTATATAACTCTTGGAAAAGTTTTTGCAAATGCATCTTGCTAATTACTAACTACAGTAAAGTTTTTAATTGACCTTCCTAAAAAAACTATTTCAATTGACCTGGCTACTCTTATTTTTTATTTTCTAAAAATTAAGGTATGCTAGTACATGTTAATTGGTGCTATTTGCAATCGCAGAACACAACTAGTTTACTCCAGTGTTAATTTAATTTCATACAAACTAATTATTAGGAATGTTGTTTTGACAGGAAGAATTGATTTGCCAAGATGAACAGCATAGTCCAGTTTCAGTTCTTCAGGTTGCAGAAAATGAATTTTCACTCTTTGACCAAAGTCTTGCCAATATTGAAAGTAAGTTTCTCCTTTCCTTTCAATTATTTCTTTTAAGTCATAGTAATTCATTAATTTTTCCAAAAAATAAAGTCATAATTCATTGACCAATGCATTCTAAACCAATCACCACAATTAATAATTTTGCAATTTTGGAATGTTCTACTAAAGTTAAATTCCAATGTTCAGCTATTTGATTCTTAAGACCAATCAAGACAATTAACAATTTCTTTCACTTGGATTATTATCCTATGGATACAGAGAAATCTTTTGCTTATAATTTTCTTTTGAAACATAGCATGATTGAACTATTTTTTAGAGTGATACCAATAATATTTGAATTTGGAACAGGAAGAAAACAAAAAATCAGACAAACTGCTGATAAATTTGAGAGCCTTGCAAAATTTGACCTTGCAATTGCAAGCTTAGATGGATGTCTCTCATTGGATGAGAATTCATACTATGATGAAGAATATAAAGATTATGATAAGGAAAAGGAGGAAGACCAAAAAGCTAAGAAACAAGATTGGGTTGAGGAAAGGGCAAATCAATTGCTAGATTGTATTGAAGCAACAAGTTCATCACTTCAAAATTGTGATGACAATTTAGGTACAGTTCTGTTGGATTTTTTCAGGGAAGAATTAAGTGGTAATAGAAATCAAAACAGGAATGATGGGGGGTTTGAGTTGGAGATATTGAAAATAGCTGAGGATTGGATAAATGGGTCATTTGCTAATTCTTATGATATTGTGCATGTTAATAAAGATGCTTATATCAAAGACATGGATAGGAGAGGTGGGTGGAGAAGGATTGAAGAGGTTCAAGAAGATTTGGTTTTGGAGATTGAGGCAGCTATATTGCATAGTTTGATTAATGATATTTTGGACATGGATGGTTAATGGTTTCTCTTTCAAAAGTTCAGAGGCATGTTTGGATTCGCGGCAAATCTGACAAAGTCACAGTTTATTATCGTGATTTTGGCAAAAGCTGCGCACTTTGGAGCTTCAACGAAATCATTATGCTACTGTGATTTTGTCAAACCTGTGATTCCAATATTTGGGCCTTTTGCCTCTCTTCTCAAACAGAAATGCTCTGACTTTACTGCATTGTCGCACTGGAAAGCCCAAGAATGTCTTTTCCATTGGCACCCACTGATATAAGTTTTGCTCCATTCTGTACTGGATTTGTATTCTCTGGTCCCTACATTTAGGCAAATATAAAGGGTTTCTCTCTCTTGATTGTACCCATCAAATTTCAAGCCAACCACAGAGTTTGCCTAAATGCAAAGGAAATGCAAGAAAACAAGTTTGGATAATTTTGAATCCATGATGGACCACTTCCTCTTCAAAATTGATTTATACAATATATATCAATAGTTATCAAAAGTTGGTTTATTGTGGACTAAAATTAATTTGGACCAAGTTCTAGCCATCCTATGAGACCCTCACCAAGTGCACATGGATGGCCTACTATGTGGTAATTTGGGATACAAGTCATAGTTCTTGAATGAAAGGGTGACAAGAGAAGCTATATAGGGGGCTGTAATGGGTACCTAATGTGTAATGGGTACCTAATGTGTAATGGGTACCTATGTAACTATGTTTAGTTGATGACTTACGATCTTTTTAGTGTAGTAAATTAATTGATAGATCTCAAAGCATAGCTCATGCCATCTTTTGTAATAGTGCAGCTACTTTGGAAGTAATGTAAAGAAGTTAATAAATATTCCTTTTAGACATCTCTTTTCCTGCTAATGTTATTCACAAGTTCAAGCAAAAGATCTTTCTGCAACTATTGCTAAAATCGTATGTCTTAAAAGAAATAGTCAATTGCACATGGAGAAATTATTCAATTCAATTAAACTTTTCCATATTTATTAAAATAATTTTATCTTGTGTGTAATTGTAATACTGAATTAATTTACTGATACCACAACATGAATAGTAGATTTTATATTAACAAAATTAATTCCTTGAAAAAATCATTTAATGTTTTTTGTAATCTATTATTATTATAATCGATGGTATAACTAAGGGGGAGAATATCTTAGGCCGTCCGCAAGAGATCTA
Source organism: Cicer arietinum (assembly GCF_000331145.2). Classification (NCBI taxonomy): domain Eukaryota; kingdom Viridiplantae; phylum Streptophyta; class Magnoliopsida; order Fabales; family Fabaceae; genus Cicer; species Cicer arietinum. The sequence goes on from NC_021166.2 coordinate 51,553,960, forward strand.
TGGTCTGATCTACTTAAAGTCTAACTCGATCTATTTAATAAAATAATTAGACTCATGTTTTTTAAAATCTATTCATTTAAATAGATCAAACTGATATTTATAAAAAAAAATGTCTATTAAACCTTATAATCCGGCTTATATATATATTATTTATTAATATTGTTATTTGTTAGTAATTTAGTATATATAACATTGTTATTTGTTAGTAACTTAGTATTTGTTTTTAGAAGGTAATAATGTCTTTTGCTTATTGTTAATTATGAAGTTCTTTTTATTTTATTTGTAATTTTTTGAAGGATTTGTTGCAGTTTGTTAATTATGAGGTTCATTTTGTTTCTTTACTATTTTTGGAACGATATTGCGGACTTACTGATTATAATTTTATTAAATTTGGTTGTAACTTTAGTTTTCCATATATTTATTATTTTATTAGATTATCTTAAAGGTCTAGTTTAATCTATTTAAAAAAATATAAAATATATTATTTAAATATTTTAATTTAAAATAAACTTTTAAGTCAAGTCAGACTTTTAAAAATGTTACGTAAAACCGAAATAAAACATATGATAGGTGATAACATCTACTCCATTAATAAATATAAGCTTATGAGGAGCATAATGTGACAGGCTGCAAGCTTTATAACCAAACTGACCAAGTTCGGTTCATTGAATGCTTTTTAACCCATTACACAAGCCGAATAAGAAGATGGAAAACACATAACCGTGCGAACAACCAAGTTCAAACTTCTGATATCAAATTCCAAAAGAAAATAAATGTCTTGATTGATTCAGTTAGAGTATTAAATGTTATCCATTTATGTTCAATTTTTAATTGTAGTTGCTTTTTGCAGATGCAAATGCGTGTCAAACATGCATGTAAGAGAAGATTTATTCCAATAGTTAATACAAAGATGACACAAGTTCAAAAGTCTATAATTGAGGTTATCCCATTTAAATGGTTATTGTATTTGAGAAAATGCATATATATGTAATTTCATACCATTTAGAAACATCCAATATTCTAAGAAAGTTTAAAGCGACTATTGATGTGGCATGATGTTTCGAATGTGGACAAAGTTATATTACATTTGTTCGAAAATATTTTGGTAAGCTTGGATAAATATAATTATATGGCGTTGTATAAAATTTGTATGTAACGTAAGATTATGTTTGACAATTGGTAACTTTTTATTTTGTATTATTGTTAACGAATTATTGAAAAGTTGATTGTGACTAATGAAGTATTTACAAATGAAGTAGTGATGGAACCATTACTTCGAGCACCAGGTGGATACATTAAAGGAGACAAATTTGTGTTAATAGGACAAATTTAATTGCTAACAATCGATTATTGATATAGGAAAACAAAAAACTTGAGGTAAGGATATGACAAGTTAGTTTCAATTACAAGAAATGAAGCAATTGTTAAGGCCATAAAAACATTCAGGCAAAGCAACTGATGTTCTCAATGTCGTGGTGGAGGATCTTGAAAGGGCTAATGATTACCATCAAACATCAAATTTATAACTCGACTTAAAGAAAACCAAGAAAACGTGTTGATAGTGCATTAATCTGAACATCGTGGATGAAGTGTTGTATGAAAATGAATAAGAAAAGCAAAGCAAAGTAGTGTGATCCAAATTACCTGTGTGTTGATTGTTTAATGCTATGTAAAGGTTATAATATTTTTTTAATATACTAATGTTAATGACATTTATAATGTGTTACTTATTTATAATTCTTGATACACAATGATAATTTAAATCAATTATTGCATTCATTGGACCGAGATATATGGCTTAGAAATATGGTTTGTGATGGAAATGTTGGCTCTTGATGGCCACAATACTGTTTTGAGTTGTCAAATATATTCAAGGCAAGTCATTGAAATCCGACCAGATCAACACTAGCTTAATGCAATCATGATTTATGTTATGTTATATTACAGATGATTTATATTTGTTATGATACTGTCAAAATATCTCCCAACACTATTTAAGTTCCACATAGTCAAATAAAACACCTTTATTGTTTGTTACTTGTAAGTTAGTTGAAATTTATAAGTTTTGAAACATGTTCAAATATTAACCAAACATGTCAAATAATTAAACACTTTTAAAAGAAAGGGTTAACCACTTTTGTTTTTGAGCTTCAACTATAGGTTATTTGACTCTTCTTTCACATTGCAACAGTGAATTGATGTTGATGCAAACATATTGTTTTCAAGTTCCACATAGTCAAATAAAGTACCCTTATATATTATTTGGTATTTGTAAGTTCGTTGAAATTTATAAGTTTTGAAATCAGTTCAGATATTATCCAAATTTGTCAAAGAATTAATCACTTTTGAAAGAAAGGTTAACCACTTTTGTTTTTGAGTTGGAATTGTTGGTTATGTGACTATTCTTTCACATTGCAATAGTGAAATTATGCAAACTTATTGTTTTCAAGTTCCACAAAATCAAATAAAGCACTCTTGTTAGTTGGTACTTGTAAGTTGGTTGAAATTTATAAATTTTGAAATCAGTTCAAATGTTAACCACATTTGTCAAAGAATTAACCACTTTTGAAAAAAGAGTTAACCACTTTTGTTTTTGAGCCGGAACAATAGGTTATTTGACTCTTCTTTTACATTGCAAAAGTGAATTGATGCAAGATTATTGTTTTCAAGTTCCACAAAGTCAAATAAAACACCCTTATTATTTGGTACTTTTAAGTTGGTTGGAATTTATAAATTTTGACATCAGATAAAAAGTTAACTAAATTTATCAATTAATTAACCACTTTTAAAAGAATGATTAACCACTTTTTTTGAGTTGATATCGTTGATTATTTGACTATTTATTTAAATGGTAAAAGTGTTAATTCCTTTACAATATTGGTTAATTTTAACTTTTAGGTCAAAATGTCTTGAAATACCATATTCTTAAAAATGTAGTTAATCATTAAAAAAATTTGGTTAAATCTTTGACGGTATTATTTAATTTTAACTTTTAGGTCAACATAGATTCAAAAAATGGTTAATTCTTTGTTCTATATTGGTTAATTTCTTGACAAGATTGATTTATTTTATGTGAATGATCTTACTACATCTTTATGTTTTAGCACCGTAAATGCCTATAAAAAAGAGAAAAAAAATATTATCACTTCACAAAAATTACATCAATAATTAACTAAATAAACATGTAACAACAACATTCTTTGCTTCCCAATAAAACAATCCATTATATTACATTTGCCTACATAATTACAAAATGTGTTCAATCACAACATTTTCTCACAATATAAGTTTCTATTGTCACTCTATTTATGCATAAAATAATTATAGTGTTTTAGCAAGTGTACTGAATTGTTACAAGTAATAATTAAAATGATAGTACCGGATGTCAAATTCAAGAATTTTGTTATAGTATCGAATTATGTATAATTATTAAAATTAAACAAAAAGTTTCTGAATTGATTGAAATAATTTTGAAATTAACAAGAGTAATAGTATCGAACTTTTATAATAAGAAAAATGTCATAGATAAACTTCATTTCGAATTCAACCTTGGTTTCAAATTTGATCCTAGTTATTAGATTTCTTTATTGAACTATTGCCAAATTCTTTTTATTATTCATGCCTTAATTCCTTACCGACAAAACCTTTAATTCCAAAGTAATCTCTACTTTCTTAGTAAATTTAAGATTAAAATTAAGTTTTATAGTACAAGAGTTATCTTATTAAATTATTTCCTCTGCAAATATTTCAATTGGTTTCATGACTTTCTCATCTCAAGCATTCATAAAGTCCAGTTTCGTTTCAAAGTATGAATTGTAAGTGGCAGAGTGGCCTTGCTGCCACGATCCACTGAGATTCAGCCCTAGTCGCTTCGATTCGTCCCTCCCCACCCACGAGTAGCCTTCTTCTTGTACATGTGCCATTTAGGGTTTAGCATATAGCAAAATAGGCCCAGGGCTATGCCCTCCCTCGAGGGATTGGGCGCGTGCCGTCCTAAGGCAATTCGTCCTGACCTGTGCGCGGACTAGGTTATGCAGAGGGTAACCGTACTGTTGATACACCCTTGCGGTGGAAACACTCGAACAAATCAAGGGCTCGTAAACAATAAAAAATATTAAGCACAAAGATGAGAAAAATAATTCAATAAACTCATTCATATAACTAGAAATTAAATCAGATAAATAAGAGTTTTATCTTGTTTCACTCATCCTTAACAAATAGAGTTTAGTTACTCATGACATAGATACAAAAGATAGAAATTAAAGAAGAATTACAAAAAAAATTCATGAATGATTCTTGATAAAACTCCTTCAATAGTGTTAGAACCAGCGTCCTCTGTGTGTTCTCTGCTAGGAAACAAGTCTTTAAACTTCAAAATAGCAACAAAAAAGATATCTAGAAAGTGAGAAGAAAAAAAATACATTTTTATGCATTATGCAGCGTGTCATGCGCCTTCGGCGCAAACATTTGTGCTCAAGTGTACATCATCTGCTATATGACGTTTACTGATTTTTTTTTCTTCCTTTTTTGAATCCTAATTTGGTTTCTATGTATTTATGAAAGTCGTAGCTATGGATCTTAAATTTCATTTGCACTTGATTTGACTCTAATTGGACATCTACAAATTTATATATGTCTGAATTACTCCACATATGTCATATTGTTTTCTCACCAATATTCAGTACTGCACTAAAACAACGCAAAACTACAAAAAATCTCTACTTAATCATGAAAACAAGAACATAAACATTTTGTTAAATCTAAGAACGAAAATCAACAAAATATATCATAAATTAACTAATGATTAAAAATAAATAACACTAAAAACAATGAAAATATACATATGAGTAAAAGTTATCAAATATAATGCCGGAATAAATTCAATAAAAACTATATGGAGCATATTGTGTACATAATTACAAATTATTGCCACCACAACACTTTTTTTACTTTCAACCAACCCCATCACCCTTCCCATATATGCAATGGACCTACCACCCATAACTATCCTATTACCACATTCCTCATTCTTCTTCAAGAAATATTGAGCAAATATTAACAAACAATCATCTAGTAGTCCAAATACATTCAAGTATAAAAAACCATAACCAAGAGCCAAGTCAATGAAAGTAAAAAAGTAGTCTAGCCTGCCAACCCTAATCTATAGAGTATGGATAAACATGTTATGTAGAACCTCTGCATCATTCAAAACCTGTATTCGCAACTCATTTTTATGATGAATTACCAATTTACAAACTAATTCTCGATGGATATCAACATCATCACCCTACACAGATAAGTGTATTAATGTATAGTGATCACAATATAACCACAAATAATTTATATCAATAACATTAATCAGAGACAATTATACAAATTTCAAAAACATATTTGAATATACTTACATTAGTTAATTTTGGCACATGACTCTTCTCAGTGTGCTTGGGTCGGTTATATATCATGTACAAATGTATTTACAGTTATAAATATATACATTGCACCCTACATCTAAATCTGCCACCAATCAACGTGAAAATATATTTTTATCATTTATAAAACATTCAACTTTTTTAACTTATCATTTTTTTTCACCCCTCTTTTCAAAATATTCGAAAGTTTCTAAAGTTTTGAAATGACATCCATAATTTTTGAAACTTTCGAAATAGAAAAATTTCAAAAATTTTCATATTTGGAAAATTTCGAAACATTCCAAATTTAGAAACTTTCGAAACATTCCAAATTTAGAAACTTTCGAAACTTTCCAAATTTAGAAACTTTTCAAATTTTTGAAATGTAATCCTTATTTTAAAAATTTCAAGATTTAGAAACTTACGAAACTTTCTAGATTTGAAAATTTTCAAAACTTTCCAAATTTAGAAACTTTCGAAATGTGATACTTATTTTGAAAATTTGAAACTTCCGAAACGATCAATTTGAAACTTACAAAACTATCAATTTTAAAACTTATTATAATTGATTAAATGGATAAAATTATATTTTCATGTGTGTGTAACAAATTTAAGTTTAAGTTTAGGTGTGTGGGTGCATGGTATAATCCTCTTTGACAAAACTAAATAAATAAATAAATAAATAAATAAAATCCGTCTCCTTGTTATTATTATATTGGGCCTTAGAAGGAAGCCCACAACCCGCAAGGAACCCGCAACCTATAAATAAACCAATTCACTCTCTTCACAGTTCATTCAATCAAAACAGTTGTTTTCTCTTCTCTTTTTGCTTCAACAAATTCTCAACGTTTCCGATTCTCAAGTTTTTCCTTCTCAGGTATAATTTTAACAATTCGTAATTAGGGTTACCATGGCTAATCCACGAGAATACTTGTTCTCTCCGTTCCCGACGAAGCTTTATTTGCTTCCTAGGTGTAATCTAGGGTTTCTTTTAATTTATCTATTAGTGTTTTCTGGATCATCGATATGGCGGTGATTTTGGGTTTTTAGGGTAATTTAAATATACTTTTGAGGATCGAGGTTAAATCATTTCACCTTTCGCCTAATTTAAATATACTTTTGAGGATGAGGTTTTTGCGAGGAAGTTCTGCGATGTAGTTTTAATTTTTTTTTGTTCAAATTAAACTTTATAATTGGGTATTATAAAGTTGGGTAATGGACGAGTTGGGATGTGGGACGAGGAACTGTTCATATTCTATGGCTTCTTCTTTTGGTTTTGGAATGTTGTTGATACGATACAGTCTCTGATTTGGAATGCTATTGGAATCTTGGTTTTTTAGAGTATCGACATGGATATGAAGGTTGCGAAGAATATTAGTACCCAACGAGTCATTCCAAAACCATGCCACTATTGGCTTGCTGGTAGATGCAACAGAAACCCTTGTAGGTTTTTACACGAAGCAACACCACACACATTCACTGCCTCTTGTAATGTAAACGCTGGATATCACAGTTCAAGAAAGCGCCATTCCTCCTCTGAATCTGAGAAGCCCCTTCCTAAGCGCAATTCAAAGACTGTCTTGATTAGAAAGAGTGGAGATGGTGGAGACAGGACTCCAGTTGCTGAGGCTTCTCAGAAACCTTCACCAATTATCTGCAAATACTGGATGGACGAAAACTGTGTTTATGGTGATCATTGCCGATATTTACATTCGTGGTTTTACGGTGATGCTTTGTCCACATTAACAAAGCTTCAAGGACACAAGAAGGTACTTGGAGTTAACCACCCTTTAGTATTCCTAGGAAATGCAATAATTTTTGTGGCTTCCTTTTATGTTAATACTTCTGGAGTAGCTCAATTATAAGTTTTGTCAACAGCTTGTTACTGGAATTACACTTCCAGTTGGATCAAACAAACTTTATTCTGGAAGTACTGATGGGACACTTCGGACATGGGACTGTCATTCTGGTAAATGTGATAATGTGATGAATCTTGGTGCTGAAGTCACGTCTTTGATCAGTGAGGGCCCTTGGATTTTTGTTGGTCTGCCAAATATTATCAAGGTAAGCTCTTCTTCTTACTTCAGTCATTGTTTTGTGTCATTGTGTGGTCTGTCAATTATATCAAACCATTGCTTGCAAGCTGATTATGTCATTGTGGTTTTTGTGAAGGCATGGAATCTTCAGACTGCATCACAGTTTACCCTTGATGGACCTAAGGGTCGAATCCTTGCCATGGTTGTTGGCAAAGATACACTATTAGCTGGAGCAGAGGTAACTAATCTCACAGTTTTTTTAATGTTTGTTATCTGAATAAATCAAAAATTTTATTCTGTAGTTAGAGATTGAATACTTCATTTTATTCTCTTACTTCTGAAACAGTTACTTCTTATCATCTATCAGTTTATCTATAATTTGATTATTTGAATTGAATTGCAGGATGGCGTAATTTCTGCATGGAGAGTCAGCTCTGAACCCAGTTCTTCTTTCGAAATGGTTGCCTCACTACATGGCCACACTAAATCTGTGGTTTGCCTTACCATTGGATGCCGCAAGATGCTTTACTCAGGATCAATGGACCAAACCATTAAGGTATTTCTATTGTCTGTTTGTGAGGATTCTCTGATTTTTTTTCCTTTCAAATTTATGTATTTCTCAATGGAGATTTTTTTATATTATAAAGGTTTTTTAGTAGTTACTGGACAGAGAATGTAATATTGTCAAAATTTATCAAATTAGAATCTCTTCATTTTTTTTGATTTGTTAATGTTCAATTATGAAATTTGGGTTTTTTTTGCTCTTGATGTGTTGATTTTTAAGTCTTTCTCTGTGAAATTCACTCTCTTTCTGTCTGATTTCGTGACAGAACGGAGGTGGAGCATTTTAAGCTTCAGCTAGATGATTTTTGTTGTTATACTGAAATTTGGCTTATTTCTAAGAATGGTTTTGTTTAAATTTCCTACTCTTTTATTGGTAACCAAATTGTTGAACCGGTTAGGTTGTTGTTAGGTGGACAACAGTCTTTCTTCTTTACTTAGTATCATCCTGTGCTGTTCTTTTCTTCTGGTAGTGTTTATTTGAAGATACAACTAAGTTTGTCCTAAGTTTTGAACTAGTCTCTTTGAATTTTGCCATTGAATCTATGAAGGGAGGTCTCTGGTAGGGTTTCTTTAATATTTTTTTCATTTTCCCTTTTTGTTTTGGAGGGTATGGGTTGATATTAGTTGTGGTCTAATATAAGATAATACTTTTATAATAGTGTCTGATGTCCAGTTCTGCATACTGATGTAGACTTTGCCAAAAGAGTCTTTGTCTTTTTCTTGTGTAATGCTGGAATTGACATTGTTGTGTGTATTTTGTTTATTTTTTTATCCATGTTTTGTCATTATGAATCTTTGGTTTGTCTATTGTTCTCCTATGTTAGGTACACAAATGACTGTTGCTTTTATCTATGTTTTTGGTGAGATAGTAATTTGTTATTGTTTTATTCAGGTTTGGAATCTTGACACATTTGAGTGTACAATGACACTCCATGGGCATACTGGCGCAGTCACATCCCTTATATGTTGGGACAATTTCTTGTTATCTGGTTCATCTGACTGCACCATTAAGATCTGGGCTGCCACTGAAGAGGGACCTCTAAAAGTGATATATTCACAAAATGTGGAAAACGTAAGTAAATTAACTAGTATAATATTTGTGCATAAGTTTAAGTTTTTTATTGTGTTGGTTGATAATAGTTGGGTATTGAACGGTCATGTAAATTGTTGGTTGATAATATTTAGGTATTGAATGGTCATGTAAATTGTTGGTTAATGATTTTTATTTTAATTATAGGTTGTTATTGCACTTAATGGGATGACTGATGCAGAAGGCAAACATATATTGTTCTGCTCCTGCAAAGACAATTCAGTTCGCCTGTATGAATTACCATCGTAAGTAAACTTGCAACTATCTTGTTGTTTGTGTAAACTAAAACATGCTCCTTTCTGATAATGTCTACTTTTATAATTTATAGATTTTCAGAGAGGGGTAGATTGTTTGCTAGACGAGAATTTGGATCAATAGAGATTGGTTCTGGTGGACTATTCTTCACCGGAGATGGTACTGGTTTGATGACGGTCTGGAAATGGTTGGAAGATCCCAAATTGGCAGGATCCTCTTGAGTCATGAGAAAGATATCTACTTTTGGTTTTCTTCCACCAACTACCTTGTTGATGTGAATGATGCTTTCAGGCAGAGGAGTATATGATCAATTATATAGTCCATTAGAATCCTCGAGTCATGATCATTTATACAGTTTGTGACACAAGTCAATTTATTGTTCCCTGATCATTGAGATATATTGATTGTAAAAAGATGTAAATATTATATTGAACAGTTGAATTCAATTTTTTCTTAATCTGCTGTTAGTTCAAGTTCTCATTCTTTCTAATCAATGTTATTATTCTCTTCTAACCAATGTTATTATTCGCTTCTGATGTAACAAAAAAATATAGTAAAGATTATCTTTCTATATTGTTTCTACGGTCATTTATCAATTTATGTTCTTGAAAAGTAATAATTGTGGAAAATTATAATTGAGAGTGGTTTTCCAATTGTTCATAGGAGTTGTTTGAGTGATATATCATATTATGCAAGTTCAGATTAAATATCTTATTGCAGTTTTGTTTTAAAATGTCTTTTGTTACAAAATTCAAATTGTTTGTTCAGAATTTCCTCGTTGACAAATACAGCTTCATGCTTTAGAGAGCCTTTGTTATCTATCGTAATAAGATTGGGACAGATGTAAAATAGTTTGCCATTTTGATTAATAAAAAATATTTCTTCTCTATTTAAAAAAAAAAAAAATCTCAATCAAGCATTCAAATCAAAACTTTGATTCGAATTTGATATGAAAATTTTATTCTCTACTCCTATATTTATTCTCTTATCTTCATATTTTATACAAAATATTTATTTTATCTTTTTATTTTTATTTTTTTATTTAGTTCGAGTTTGGCACAATTCAAGTTCAGAAACAACTGAGTTCAGTCTACTAACTTGAATCATTTAATTAAAAAAATCAAACAAATTAAATTTTTTTCATTTTAATATAATTTTAATCTATTTTAGCCGTCGAAAATCTCATTATGCCGCCTAATTCTTAATCCACCCAAATCCACCCTAGACCCTTTGTTCCCTTATTTTTTTACAATTCAATGATTACACTTATCTTGCTTCTTTTTTTCATTTCCAACACACATTTCTTGAAATACCATTTGCTAGTACTATGCATCCTTCAAATTCCTTTTTCCAACCTTATTTTTACACGTTTGCGACGTTTTGATCAAGCATCAAATGTTGCCACGTTTGACTTTTTTAATCATTTTACTCAAAGACATTGCGATACTAATATTTTTTTAATTTTAGTATTTACAAATTTTTTATTTAATTAACATCTATGTAAATACAGATTAATTTTAAAATAGTAATTCCATTCAAATTTTATTAAAAAAATTATAATACCGTTAAGTTCATGTCACAATATATTAAATAATTTTTTTAAATAAGCTAAATATCACACGCGGTCCCTTAACTTAATTTCATTTAACGTTTTAGTCTTTTATTTGTTTTTTTTTTTTTTTCTGATTTGGTCATTTATTTTAATTTTAAGTGATAATTTGATCTTTTATGTTTTAAAATGTCAACAACGTTATCGTTTTTTTTTACAAAAATTCAAAAAATTCATCAAAATTTTTAAACAAAATCTATAAAATTAATAATCATTTTCAATATAATGCAAATTTCATCAAATGTATAACTCAAATATTCAAATATACTCATAATTTTATCTCCAACAACATCAAATTCATAAAATAAAAGAATAAAAATATAATTTTATTTAAATATTTAAGTTATGAATTTAATGAAATTTGTATTATATTAAAGATGATAATTAATTTTATGGGTTTTGTTTGAAAATTTTAATGACTTTTTTGAATTTTTGTAAAAAAAAGGATAACATTGTTGACATTTTAAAATATAAAAGATTAAATTGTCACTTAAAATAAAAATAAAGGACCAAATCAAGAAGAAAAAAAAGATAAAAGATTAACACGTTAAAAGACCGCACGTGCTATTTAGCCTAAAAATCAAATTAAAAATTTGATTATCTTCTGAAAGGTAGACCAAAATTGAGAACCACACTCTCTATTGTCTCCCTCTCTTTTTTCACTTTCATTCATTTTCTTTCTATTTTCTCACTTTCATTCTTAAAGATATTATTACACTCTTTTTAATTTTATTTATCCTCAAATATGTTATTGGAGATGCTGATACTGAAGAGATCGCTTAGTTTATAATCTCAACTGTGCCCCCAAACTACTTTCATTCCTGAAATAAGTCAAATGCAAAACTCTGAAACAAACAATAAAAAAATTCCAATCTAGAACAAAACACGCACAAACAAAATTAAATTCAAATGTTTGTTTATCCAAAAGAAAATAAACAAAATAGATTGTAAGCAAACAAGAAAAAGAAGAATTGAGAAATTAAAAAGAGTGTTATAGTATCTTTAAGGGTGAATGTGAGAAGTTCGTGAGAAGAGGGAGAGAAAAAGAGTGACGGTGAGACGAGAGAGAAAATATAAATTAAGGTTCTCAATTTTGGTCTCTTTCTCAAAAAGTAATCGGATTTTTAATTTATTCTTTTTTTATTAAAAAAATTATTTAAAATATTGTGATGTCGACTTAACCGTGTTATAATTTTTTTAACAAAAGTTAGACTGCAAAACCATTTTAAAATAAATCTGTATTTGCAGGAATATGAATCAAACAAAAAAACGTACGACTACCAAAATAAAAAAATCTTATAATTGCAAAGACTAAAGATATAGATAAACCAAAAAGAAATAAGTAGTTATAAAATAACTTGTTTACAACTATTCATTTTAATCTTTTTTTCTTCTATTATTTATATATTTCTTACACGTTATTTTTATGATTTAGTTTGTATATATTGGTAATATAACTTTTTTTTTACACATGTATCTAATCACATCATTTTTTGTGGATTTTTATATAGATGTTTTAACAACTAATCTAAAAAAATAATATTATAGTACAATTTGATAAAATGTATGTCTAAAAATATATATGTTGCCGGTGCATAAACATTAGAAATTAATTTTATGTATTGAAAGTGTAATTTTTTTTACATATGTATCCAATTAAAATATTGAATTATAATTCATCTTATAAGTAACAAATTGCTGATTTTGTTGTTGTTGAAGTTGATATTTTAATTATATTATTATATTTTAATATATTTTATATTTCATATATTTAAATTTAAATATTAAAAATATTTATCACATTTCAATTATACATACTAGTAATTGTTTAATTGAAAATAATAAATGTAAATTAGGTCTATGGAGGTCTATGAAAATTCCTATTATTTTAACTAGTGTACAACAACCATGGTAATATTGAGCTAAAAATTATGATAATATAATATTAATATTAGTCAATAATATATATATATATATACATATATATATATATATATATATATATATATATATATATATATATATATATATAAAATAAGACGCATTTT
>NC_021166.2:51566979-51591300 GCF_000331145.2 Cicer arietinum
ATATAAATCAAATGAGCATAATTTTATATAGTTCAAATTCAACTCATTTAGTTAAGGAACTTAGTTTTTAGTTCAAGTTCATCTAATTTGGTTCACAGACAAAGTTTAAGAATTAATTGTCGAGTGTCAAGCTACGTTTAAGTTGGCAGGACCAGTCCAACGTATTTTGTGGCCTAAAACAAAATTTATGATGTAGGTCTTTAAAAACAATATTTTTCTTTTTATCATTAGATCAAATCATTGAAGTTAAATGCTTACCATCATTTTGAATTGTACTCTTGATTATTTTTTGATGAATGATTATTTGAAATTGTAGTAACTCTATTTCATTAATAAATATGAGTTTGAATTGTCTCAATCCAAATTTATCTCAATCTTCCTCAATTGTCTTTATTTCATTAAAAAAAAAAAAATCATTTGGATTAAAAGCTTATATCGTATAAATCATGCATATAAAATTTTACGCAAATCTAAAATTATTTTATATATTAGTGAGACTAATGAAGATTAACTATGTTTAATAGTGCATAAGACATTAAATTAAATGTCTGTCAATAACATATCAAATAATTTTAGATTTGTGTAAAATTTTGTATACGTGTTCAATATGATATAAACTTTCAATCTAAATCTAAAATTATTAAAAAATAAAATTAAGAGAAATTGAAATATTGAGAGAAATTTCAATTGAGAGTATCCAAATACGTTACATGACACATCTAAGAAAATAATCATAAAGTTGATCTTTTTTTTTGAAGAATCATGCTAACAAGTGTTTACTCTTAGGGTTCTTGTTAAGAAATTAAAAAAGGAAAGTAAAAGTGATGTTTTTTTGTATAAAATATCAAATTTTAAAATTTCAAGGAGTTAAATGGAGCACTTTCAAAATTATGTTTTCACTTTTAGCAGCATTTTTCATTTTTTAATAATATAAAACAGATGACAATTATTTTTAATTTTGATTTGATTCAATATTTAGTTTAAAATATATTAGAAAATTAAGCAATTATTGGTTGGTTTTATTTATAATCATCTCACTATTTTTTATTTAAATAATTGTCATCGAACAGAGTTCTAATTCATTAGATTGATTTAAAATAGAGTAGAGAACTATAAATTGCTCATAAAAAAACTATAAATTGTTAGTTTAAATAAATAAATAAATAATAATAAGAGATAAAAAAAAAACTAAATGCCTTAATTCAGAATTTTTATGATGCAATGAACTATTACAAAATTAACAAGTGTACTCATTATTTAGAAAATAAGTCATACATATTTATAGATATAGATCCAAAAAATAAGTCACAAATATTATGTCTAATCAGTTATATATATATTTACTTACTGCTTTGTAAAATGTTTTTTCTTGTAAAATATGTGATTTTTGCCTGGCTTTTGGAGGCTACAAGATATTGTCCTCATTTGCAGAGAGAGGTAGATTATTTGCAAAGAAAGAAGTTGCATTAGTTAATTGATATAGCTCTTTACTGGAGATAGATCTGGTTGGCTTACTCTGGAAATGGCTTCCTTTTAGTTTTAGGCATTTTTCCCTCACTATGCTAAGACAGAACTAATAAAAAAAATAGCAAGACTGTCCAAAAGCATATACTAAAACATCAAAGGAGATATTCAGTTTTCTTGCATATAAATATTTACTTTTTTTCTACACAAATGTTTTTTCTTAAGTGTACATTGTATATTGTGCATTTGTCACACTTTCCAAACTTTCTAGAATAACATGTCAAGCAGCACCATTTACAAAAGTTGCTATTACAAAATAATTGTACAAGTGATCGATACAATTAGTTGTTCAAGATGTATAATACTTCCATTAGGATGACAACTCAAACAGTTTTCAACTTTGGAGATCTTAAGATTATGCTGCCTAGAACTAGGCCTACATACCCAATAAAAGGATATATACTTTATGTTTTTATGTGTTTGTAATTTCTTTTTTTAACAAAAGACAGGAAAACTCAACATAATTGTAACAAAATAAAAATAAAATTGTATATAAATAATTTTTTTATTTATTTAAAAGATTACATTAGTAGATATCTATTAACACAAATGGATATTTAAATACTCATTAAATATTCATTAAATAGATATTTACATGAATATAAATAAAGTACGAATATTGTTTTTATCCAATATTATGATGGGGTGTGAATACTGTAGTAGAGCTGTCAATTAAGTCTTTTTTATAAAATCTTCTACTAAGTTTCTCATATTAGGTCTTTTATTAAAATAATTTTTTAAAGTTTCGATCTATTATTTTATTATGTTCTTTGAGTTTAAGTGAGGGAGCTCTTGAGTTCAATGTTTTGTTAATTGATATTTTTTTTCTTAAAAAATATTCCAAATTTTTTTTTCTCAAAATATATATATAATATATTTTTTTCTCATAAAAAATTGAAAATTAAATTATTTTTTCTTGAATCGAAAAAATTTTGAGAAAAAAATAAAAAAATATGTAAATCATTTTTTATCAAAAAAAATTATCGAAAAAATTTATTTCTCAAGAAAGCTCAAATTTTTTGTCGAAATTTAAAAAAATCAAAATTTGTTTTTGAATAAATGGACCCATAGATCCCGCTAAATCCACAAAATTGTAAATACTTTTTAGTTTTGAAAATTTTATTTTGTGAAACATTTTTAATTATGAAATTTTGTTTACCTCTCTAACATATTCACCAAAACTAATAATTAGTACATTTGTAAAATTTACACCTATATCTATATGTATCCACGGAAACCTATTACCATTCTTAATTGAACTTAAGATGTAAGTTATGAGTAAAAGTGGGTATTGTAGTTGTGTTGAAATTCCACATTCCAAACGTTACAAGACTATTCAATTAAATAAGTGCACAAATGTTATAATACATTTACCATATGAAATCATTGTCTCTCTATCTCCCTTGACACTTTGTTGACAACACCACCACCTTCCATATTAGCATAATCTTACCATCTTTATCAATTCCATAGTCCAAACCTCTTTTTCCTTTTTTCGAGTATCAAACACTAAATCATCAACATTGTTATTTTTTTTGCCAAATATCGATCCACCCCTTTTCCTTTGACTTTTTTTTCCTTTATCAATTGAACATTTTAGTCGAACTTTCAAGGGATCTTGCATCTCATTTTACAAATTTGATCATAGTTTATGCGATTGCTTAATTGATGGTTGTACTTCGTTTCATTTTTATCCTTTAGTTTTGTTTTTAGCTCAGAAGTAAGAATAATTGTTAGAACAAGTTGTAAAACTAAGAAAAATTGGAATTGAGAAGAAGAGAGTAAAATAAAATGTTCTAATAAATGAAGATTGACTATTCACTTACCAAGAATGTTTTTTGTATCAGAAATTTATATCAAACAATTTGCACACTAATTATCAAAACAAACTTATCTAACTTCTAACTGTATTCTAACTTTCCTAACTAATTACACTTTCAATTACATTTAACATATCTCCTAATTCAAAGTGATTCAATTGATGTTAATCCAAGCTTGTTCATCATCTCTTGGAACTTCACCCTTTTCAAGATTTTGGTTAGGAAGTCAACCTTTTGATCATTGGTACTGCAATGCTCTAGCTTTATCTTGTCTTTCATTATTTGATCTCTTAGAAAATGGAACCTTATTTTTATATGCTTGCTCCTTCCATGAACACTTGGATGTCTTGCTAGATCTATTGCTGATTTGTTGTTTATCTTCAACTTCACTGCCAGTCGACCCAAGAGCGCTTATGTAATATGGGAACTCATGGCTGGAAACAATCCATTCTTCAGTCCCAATTCTGTCATTAGTTCAGCCAGCCACAATGCTTGACAAGCTCCCATTGATGCAACCGCATATTCATCTTCACAAGTGGACAAAGCTACTATGTTTTGCTTCTTTCAACACCATGAGATTGGTGAGGTATTGATCATAAACACATAGCCTGTGGTACTTTTCCTATCATCTTTGTCTCTACAAAGTCAACATCAGTAAAGCCAACAAGTTCAACTTCATCTTCGTTCAGATTTATGGGGTACAACAGGCCAAGCTCAATGGTTTCCTTGATGTATCTCAAAATCCTTTTTACTATCATGTAGTGTGATGTCCTAGGCTTCTCCATATATCTACTAATAACCCCAACATTATATGCAATATGTGGCCTTGTGTTGCACAAATACCCCAAGGATCCTACAATATGCTTGAAGGTTGTAGGATCAATCAGTTCATCATTGCCCTCCTTGGACAGCACTAACCTTACTTCTAATGGGGTACTAGTTCCATTGCAATCTTGCATTTTGAATCTTTTCAATACATCATTTGCATACTTCTTTTGATGCGTAAATTTTTTTTCTGGTTTCAAACTCAATGCCAAGGAAATATGACAACATGCCCAAATTAGTCATCTCAAACTCCTCCTCCATTTTGATCTTGAACTTCTGAATTTGTGTTTCATCATTGTCAGTCAATAGTAAATCATCAACATAAATGCATATCAATAGTGCAGGTGTTGCTGCTGCCTTTTTAACATAAACTCCATGCTCATTTACACACTTTTCAAACTGGCGCTCTATGAGGAATCTGTCAATCCTCTTGTTCTAGGCCCTAGGAGCTTGCTTCAGGCCATACAAAGTTTTCTTCAGTTTGAATACAAGATTTTCTTTGCCTTTTTTCTCATGTCCTAGTGGTTACTTTATACACTTCTTCTTCTATTGATCCATTGAAGAATGCTGATTTGACATCTACCTGATGCATAAACCAACCTTTGTAACTATGCATTAAGACTATCAACGTTACTGTTTCAATTCTAGCTACTGGGGAAAACACTTCATCATAATCCAGTCCATGTTTATGCATGAATCCCTTTGCTACAAGTTTGGTCTTGTACCTAGAAATCTGTCCATCAAGCTTTAATTTTAGTTTATAGACCCATTTCACATCAATTGGTCTCTTATTTAATGGCAAGGTTATCAGCTCCCAGGTCTTGTTTTTTACGGCTTTGAGATCTTCCTCCATTGCTAATCTCCATCTAGGATCACTCAAGGCCTTTTCATCACTTATTGGTTCTGATACTACCAAAAAAGAAAAATGAATTAATTCTTCATCTGCATTGATGGCTGAGTCATATGTCACTTCATATGGATTCAATTTGACTAAAGGCTTTCTGGCTCTTTCGTATCTTCTTACAAGTTCAGAAGTTGGCTGACTTGTTGTCCTTATGGGGTGGCCCTCATCCAGTTCCACTACTACTGTTATACTGGTTGGACTGATTGAGCTGACTGGTCTATCTAGGTTGGCTGCACTACTCGAGCTGACTTCACTCATTTTCCAGTCTCGTCATCTTGATTCATCCACCAATATGTCCCTGCTTATCACCACATTGTTCTTGTTTGGATTATACAACTTGTAAGCCCTAGTTTCATCATAACCCATCAGCAATATATGTTCAGTCTTGTCATCAAGTTTTCTCCTATTTTGAACTGGCACATGCCTGAAGCATAATGAGTCAAACACTCTCAAATGATTCGTAATTGGCTTTCTTCCAGTCCAGGCCTCTTTAGGTGTCCTAGTGTCCATTCTTTTGTTTGGGCACCTATTCAAAATGTACATTGTAGTTGATATTGTTTCTCCCCAAAATTTATGAGGCATTTTCTTTCCTTTCAGCATGCTTCTAACCATATTCAATATAGTTTTGTTTCTTCTTTCAATAGTATCATTATGTTGTGGAGTGCATGGTGCAGTCACTTTATGCAACATTCCTTCTTTTTCACAAAAATCATGGAATTCATGAGAGTTATATTCTCCTCCTCTATTTGTCCTAATGATTTTCATATTAAGACCACTCTGATTTTCTGCCATCACCTTGAATTTTTTAAGAACCTCAAGTGTAACACCCCGTTTTTCTAAGCGAGGGTATATTTTTTTTTTGAAAGAAATTAAAATAAAACAAAGTAAAACAAATGAGGAAATGCTTTTGGATAAATAATTGAGTCATTATAATTTACGCAGCGGAAAAGTTTCTTCGATTATAAACCCAAAACATTTTTACATAACATCAAATGGTACATGGAACCCATCCAAAGATGATATCAAACTGATAATATTTGTATAAGTACAGTTTTCCAAAACTAATATACTCCAAACCAAAAGGAAGGACCCCTAGTCCCTATACATCATCCTAATCTGATCATCCTACCAAAAAGCTATACCCCCTGAGTAATCTCCACGCGCCCCGTGAGATCCTCCTAACGCAACAGCAGTCAAGCGTTCCCATCTCCATCCCTGTCCGTAGGGTACGAACCAGTAGGGCCGTCCTGACTCTCATCTGAGGGCAAAGCCCAGATTTCCACAATAGTGTAAAGGGTCACCAACCAGAAAATAACAGTTAACACATAGCAATTAAGTTTTTGAAATGCTCAAAACAACTTTTCAACTAAGCATGCACCTTAACAGGATTTTCAATATGCGAAAAGTTCATACAGTACATTGCCAATGAAAATGAAGGTAAAATGCAGTTCTCGATCTCCTAATTAACACATAATAAAACAAGACATGGATAGATTCATGAGCAATTAATCATACAACTAAAAATGAGGATTTTCACTGAGCCAATCGATTGGGAAATCGATTGGGGTGAAGATTTTTAATGAAAACAGAATCCTGGGCTGAATTCAATCGATTGGTAAATCGATTGATTGGTTCCTGAGCCCCTGGTTTCGAGCCAATCGATTTCCTAATCGATTTGGTGAGGGATTCTTAATGAAAACAGAATCCTGGGCTGAATTCAATCGATTGGTAAATCGATTGATTGGTTCCTGAGCCCCTGGTCTCGAGCCAATCGATTTCCTAATCGATTTGGTGAGGGATTCTTAATGAAACAGAATCCTGGGCTGAATTCAATCGATTGGTAAATCGATTGATTGGTTCCTGAGCCCCTGGTCTCGAGCCAATCGATTTCCTAATCGATTTGGTGAGGGATTCTTAATGAAAACAGAATCCTGGGCTGAATTCAATCGATTGGTAAATCGATTGATTGGTTCCTGAGCCCCTGGTCTCGAGCCAATCGATTTCCTAATCGATTTGGTGAGGGATTCTTAATGAAAACAGAATCCTGGGCTGAATTCAATCGATTGGTAAATCGATTGATTGGTTCCTGAGCCCCTGGTCTCGAGCCAATCGATTTCCTAATCGATTTGGTGAGGGATTCTTAATGAAAACAGAATCCTGGGCTGAATTCAATCGATTGGTAAATCGATTGATTGGTTCCTGAGCCCCTGGTCTCGAGCCAATCGATTTCCTAATCGATTTGGTGAGGGATTCTTAATGAAAACAGAATCCTGGGCTGAATTCAATCGATTGGTAAATCGATTGATTGGTTCCTGAGCCCCTGGTCTCGAGCCAATCGATTTCCTAATCGATTTGGTGAGGGATTCTTAATGAAAACAGAATCCTGGGCTGAATTCAATCGATTGGTAAATCGATTGATTGGTTCCTGAGCCCCTGGTCTCGAGCCAATCGATTTCCTAATCGATTTGGTGAGGGATTCTTAATGAAAACAGAATCCTGGGCTGAATTCAATCGATTGGTAAATCGATTGATTGGTTCCTGAGCCCCTGGTCTCGAGCCAATCGATTTCCTAATCGATTTGGTGAGGGATTCTTAATGAAAACAGAATCCTGGGCTGAATTCAATCGATTGGTAAATCGATTGATTGGTTCCTGAGCCCCTGGTCTCGAGCCAATCGATTTCCTAATCGATTTGGTGAGGGATTCTTAATGAAAACAGAATCCTGGGCTGAATTCAATCGATTGGTAAATCGATTGATTGGTTCCTGAGCCCCTGGTCTCGAGCCAATCGATTTCCTAATCGATTTGGTGAGGGATTCTTAATGAAAACAGAATCCTGGGCTGAATTCAATCGATTGGTAAATAAAAACCGTATTTCTTCGTTTTCGAATCAAAGAGGAAGAGTGGAGTTGCAAAAACCTTGATCTAACTCTCCCCCAACCTTGGGTTACTAGTTTTGAAGAAAAGAAAGCGACGAAAACGAAAATGGGAGAAAGGAGAAAAATGGGTCACGGTTAGAGGAAGAAGATGAAGTTTTGAAATTTTCCTTCCTTTCTTTTTCTTTCCTTTGTTTTTCCTTTCTTCCTTTTTCCTTCCTTCCTTTATATACTATTTTCTTTTCCTTTTCCTTCCTTCTAGTTTTCCTTTCTTTTTCCCTCCAAGCAAACATATATATATAAAATAAATATAACTTAACAAATATCTCAAAATCTAGATATTTATTAAATTACCTTTTCACCCGAAACGCCTTAAATTAACCGTAAAGTATTTTCCGCAGTTAAATTCAATTTATTTATCGACGAGAAATTCTAATTGGCATCGAAATATCTTTTTGATTATAAAACTCCAAAATATTATTAACTTTGGCTTAAAAGCCTCCGAGCCAAAATCCAAAATATACCAAAAATACATAAAAGGGTACTTTAAAATTATGGGTCTTACATTACTCCCCCCCTAAAATTAGTTTCGTCCTCGAAACTATGCATCGATAAATAACTCTGGGTGTTGTTCCCTCATCTTGCTCTCCAGTTCCCAAGTCGCATCTCCAGTAATTGGGTTCCAGATCACCTTGACCAACGAAACATCCTTGGTCCTCAACCGCTTAATCTTCCTGTCATCAATTCTCACGGGTGGTACTTCGAACGACAGGTTATCCTTTAGCTGGATTGTGTCTGGTTCGATCACGTGAGATGGATCTGCGAGATATTTCCTCAACTGCGACACATGAAACACGTCATGGATATTGGACAGTATCGGAGGTAATGCAATCCGATAAGCAACCGGCCCAATTCGTGCAGAAATCTGATATGGTCCAATGAATTTCGGAGTCAACTTCTTCGATTTCAAGGCTCTACCTACTC
The DNA here is from genome assembly GCF_000331145.2 of Cicer arietinum. Taxonomy (NCBI): domain Eukaryota; kingdom Viridiplantae; phylum Streptophyta; class Magnoliopsida; order Fabales; family Fabaceae; genus Cicer; species Cicer arietinum. The sequence continues at coordinate 51,575,912 of NC_021166.2, forward strand.
CAGTAGTAGGTGTGACTCTCAGAAATACATGGTCACCCTGTTCGAATTCCAAAAGTCTGCGACGCTTGTCCGCGTAACTCTTCTGGCGATCTTGTGAAGTCTTCATTTTCTCCTTGATCTTCCTTACTTTAGCTGTGGTCTGTTGCACCATCTCTGGTCCGACAATCATATTCTCACCGTCTTTATACCAACACAAGGGCGTTTGACACTTGCGCCCATATAAAGCCTCATATGGTGCCATTCCAATACTTGCGTGGAAACTATTGTTGTAAGTGAACTCAATCAACGGAAGTACATCATCCCAACTTCCTCTATCATCTAAAACACATGCTCTCAACAGATCTTCCAAGGACTGATTTGTCCTTTCAGTCTGTCCGTCCGTTTGTGGATGGTAAGCTGAACTCAATCGTAGCTTCGTTCCCAACGCTTCGTGCAATGCTCCCCAAAAATGCGATGTGAACTTCGGATCACGGTCTGATACAATGCTCGATGGTACCCCGTGTAACCTCACAATTTCAGCAATGTAGATCTCCGTTAGCTGATCTACCTTATAGGTGGTCCTTACCGGTAAAAAGTGAGCAGATTTAGTCAGTCGGTCCACTATCACCCATATAGAATCATTCTTCCTCCTTGTCTTTGGTAATCCGGTTATAAAATCCATGGAAATGCTGTCCCACTTCCATTCAGGTATATCTAAAGGTTGCAACATTCCAGCAGGTCGCTGATGTTCCACCTTCGCTTTCTGACAAGTTAGACAAGTGGATACATATTCCGCCACATGTTTCTTCATTCCTGGCCACCAATAATTCTGCCTCAAATCCTGATACATCTTTGTTGCCCCAGGATGAATACTCAGCTTACTCTTATGCGCCTCTTCTAAAATCGTTTTCCGCATATCTGTAATTTCTGGTACACAAATCCTACCATTACACCGCAAAACATTATCAGCCCCAATCTTGAACTCAGTCGTCTTCCCTTGTACTATTAGATTCCTCTTCTCTTGAATTAAGACGTCATCCTGAGAATTCGCAATGTCTTCAAGTAATCCACTCGAGATCTTAATCATTCCGAATTTCAAAATTCCCGGTGCAAACTCTACGTTCAAGTGCAAGTCTCTAAAAGCTTCCCACAACTCTTGTTGTCTAGCCATAATTAGTGAAGACACCGATACACTTCTTCTGCTCAACGCATCCGCCACTACATTGGCCTTCCCAGGGTGGTACTGCAGTGTGAAATCAAAATCCTTGAGAGTCTCCATCCATCGTCTCTGGCGCATGTTCAACTCCTTCTGATCAAACAAATATTTCAAGCTCTTATGGTCGCTGAACACGGTGAACGTGCACCCATATAAATAATGCCTCCAGATCTTTAATGCAAAAACAACCGCGGCAAGCTCCAAATCATGAGTAGGATAGTTCCTTTCGTGAATCTTCAATTGTCTCGAGGCATAAGCCACAGCTTTCTTGTGTTGCATCAGAACACATCCTAACCCCTGGTGGGATGCATCACAATAAACTTCATAGGGTTCTTCTGATTGCGGTAACACCAATACAGGTGAGGTCGTCAATTTCCTCTTCAGTAACTGGAAGTTTTCTTCACACTTCTCCGTCCATGCGAACGGTTGATCTTTTCTGGTAAGTTGTGTCAGTGGAGCCACAATCTTAGCAAAACCTTCGATAAACCTCCTGTAGTACCCTGCCAGTCCCACAAAACTTCGTATGTCAGTGACAGTCTGAGGCTGTTTCCAAGCAAGAACCGCCTCAATCTTAGCCGGATCTACAGCGATTCCTTCCTTGGTTATCACATGTCCCAAGAAATTCACTTTCTCTAGCCAAAATTCACACTTCGACAGATTGGCATACAATCGCTTCTCGCGTAAAATCTCAAGAACTTGTCGCAAATGTTCTCCATGCTCTTCTTCGGTCCTTGAATAAATCAATATATCATCAATGAATACCACCACGAATTTATCAAGGAACGAATTAAAGATCCTGTTCATGTAGTCCATGAAAATTGCCGGTGCATTGGTAACTCCGAACGGCATAACCAGGTATTCATAATGTCCGTAGCGGGTTCTGAAAGCTGTTTTCTGAATGTCTCCTTCCCTTACTCGGATCTGATGGTAACCCGACTTCAAGTCAATCTTCGAAAATATCGCGGCCCCTCTCAATTGATCCATCAAATCATCGATTCGTGGCAAAGGATAACGATTCTTGATAGTTGCCTTGTTGAGCTGTCTATAATCCACACATAGGCGCGAGCTTCCGTCCTTCTTCTTAACTAGCAAAACTGGAGCACCCCATGGTGATACACTTGGTCTGATGAATTTCTTCTCCAACAAGTCTTCAATTTGGCCTTTGAGCTCATTTAATTCCAATGGCGACATTCGATAAGGTGCCATTGAAATGGGTCCCGTTCCTGGGTGCAAATCAATGAAGAATTCCACTTCTCTTACCGGTGGCAATCCTGGAATTTCCGTTGGAAATACATCCCGATACTCGTTGACAAGTATCACATCTTCTATTTCCACATTTATCTTTGCCTCTACATTTGCTAGAGACAAAAACTCATGAGTCCCTTCACTTAGCGACACTCGGAGTTTGTTAGCAGCTAAATACTTAACAACTCCTGGTTCGGGGAAAAGAACCAATTTCCGAGCACAATCCAAGATCACATAGTGATAAGACATCCAATCCATACCGAGGATGACCTCGAGTGATTGTAGCGGTAAACAAATTAGATTAACCAAGAAATCCCTATTCTGAATAGTCATTCGACAATGTAAACATGCTGAATTTACGGTTAAGGTCTTAGCAGGCGTGGAAACAACCAAATCAAAAGGTAAAGCAGACACAGATAACTTCAAGCGATTCACACAGTCCATAGCAATGAAGGAATGGGTTGCCCCCGAATCAAAGAGTGCAGTTAGAGTGTTACCTGCAATCTCACAATCACGCTGAATCAGATTACCAGATGGATTTCCCTCTTCAGCATTCACACAATAAATGCGTCCTCTAGCAGTAGGACGGGTAGCCCTAGCTACATTCACCACTGGTTCCACCTTTGGAGCCGTGCACTCCCTTGCCATGTGCCCCGACTTCTGACAATTGTGACAGATGGGGATGTTAGTGGTACAAGCACTAGCATAGTGTCCTTCTTTCCCACATCGGAAACATCGAAGCACTTGCCCCATTTGCCTTCCGAAATTCTGGTTCCCTGGGCGACTCGGTCCACCGTTGTTATTCTGGGGGCGATTATAAGGTTTAGCCACTTGTTTTCCCCTATTCTGATAAGTCGCCCGACTAGGGCCTCCCGAATTAAAATTCCCAACTCGGCTAGCCCTCTTGTTCTTCATATCTTCCACTTCTCTACATTTCTCTACCAGCGCTTGGAAACGTTGAATTCCCAAAGGTAAGACGGAATCTTGAATCTCATACTTCAATCCGTCTTGGAAACGATGACACATGAACGGTTCATCAATTTCTTCACGGAAGAACCTGAAATGCCTCGATAGTGATTCAAATTTAGCAGCATACTCGCCCACAGTCAGGCTCCCCTGGTGAAGTTTCAGAAAGTCGTCACCCAACTTAGTCCTGGTACTCATCGGAAAGTATTTGTCTAAAAACTTTCTTTTGAACGATTCCCAGTTCACCTCCTCGTGGGCTGCTCCCATCAACAACCTTGCACTCCTCCACCAGTATTCAGCATCCCCTAGCAACATATACGTGGCATAGCTGACCTTCACTCCAGCCTGGCAGTTAATCATATCAAAGATTTTCTCCACTTCTTGGATCCATTGATCCGCCTTCTCTGAACCCTCATCCCCCTTGAACTTAGGAGGATTGTAACGACGGAAGTCTTCCAACCCTCTTGATTCTGCAGCACGGATCTCTCTTCCCCTCTTTTCAAGATCCCGTTGAGTCTTGGCAGCGGTCTGTGCAGCGACAGAAGCAGCCATGTTGTTCATAGCCTCCGCCATTTGGTCATTCCTAGCGTTGGCTCTCGGAGCGTCATTCCTTCTGGGCGGCATGGTTTCCTATAAGAACCATCATCAAGTAGAGTTTTAACACTACTTCAAATAATTCTAAACTAACGTCCGACTAACAACACACAATTAAATTGGACTTGACAACTCAAGTCACCTAAACCGACACATGATCAGATAACAACTCCTAACTTATAGGTCGACCTACAATCTATAACCAAGGTTCCACAGCTCCCAAAGAAAACTAAACCTATGCTCTGATACCACAATGTAACACCCAGTTTTTTCAAAGCGAGGGTATATTTTTTTTTTTCTAAAAGTAATTAAAACGAACAAAGAATAAATCAGGAAATGCTTTTGGATAAATAATTGAGTCATTATAATTTACAAGCAGCGGAAAAGTTTCTCCAATTACAAATCCAAAACATTTCTACATAAACATCAAATGGTACATGGGACCCATTCAAAGATGATATAAAACTGATAATATTTGTATAAGTACAGTTTTCCAAAACTAAAATACTCCAAACCAAAAAGAAGGACCCCTAGTCCCTATACATCATCCTAATCTGATCATCCTACCAAAAACTATACACCCTGAGTAATCTCCACGCGCCCCGTGAGATCCTCCTAACACAACCGCAGTCAAGCATTCCCATCTCCATCCCTGTCCGTAGGGTACGAACCAGTAGGGCCGTCCTGACTCTCATCTGAGGGCAAAGCCCAGATTTCCACAATAGTGTAAAGGGTCACCAACCAGAAAATAACAGATAACACATAGCAATTAAGTTTTTGAATGCTCAAAACAACTTTTTAACTAAGCATGCACCTTAACAGGATTTTCAATGTGCGAAAAGTTCATACATTACATTGCCAATGAAAATGAAGGTAAAATGCAGTTCTCGATCTCCTAATTAACACATGATAAAACAGGGCATGGATAGATTCATGAGCAATTAATCATACAACTAAAAATGAGGATTTTCACTGAGCCAATCGATTGGGCAATCGATTGGGGTGAAGATTTTTAATGAAAACAGAATCCTGGGCTGAATTCAATCGATTGGTAAATCGATTGATTGGTTCCTGAGCCCCTGGTTTCGAGCCAATCGATTTCCTAATCGATTTGGTGAGGGATTCTTAATGAAAACAGAATCCTGGGCTGAATTCAATCGATTGGTAAATCGATTGATTGGTTCCTGAGCCCCTGACTTAAGGCCTAATCGATTGGGCAATCGATTTCTTAACTGATTCCTTTGAAAATTGTTTTCGAAATCGATTGGCTAATCGATTTTGTGAATTGGCCAAGTCCCTGTTTACCCATCCAATCGATTGGGAAATCGATTTCCCTGATCAGTTTTCCAAAAATTCATGAATTAACCTAAGTCATTCCTAATCAAGTTCACCACTTAACACTTAGCAATTTCTACGCGATTACTACGACACACAAAGGTTCGATAACCATCATACTCACACACAATACACAACACATAGCACTTAACACCTTCATCTCAGTTATCACGATAAATCAAAATTCGAATCACTCAATCATAAACTCAAATCAAACATGACTCGCGTGCCAGGCACCCTAATGCAATGCGTATATGCCAAAATGCATGGACTCGGAATTCCAAACCAAAACCCTCCTCGAAGGGCCGTAAATCATAATTGTACCGCCTATCGCAGGCCAAAGTACCAATTACCGAGGTGCCACCTATCACGGGTCAGCACGATTTACTAAAATGCGTAAATCATAAACGTACCACCTATCACGGGTCAGTACAGTTTACCGAGGTGTCACCTATCACGGGTCAACACGATTTACTAAAAGAAAAAGCGGGAATCGTAAATGTACCACCTATCACGGGTCAGTACAGTTACCATGGTGTCACCTATCACGGGTCAACACGATTTACTAAAAGAAAAAGCGGGAATCGTAAACGTACCGCCTATCACAGACCAGTACTGTTTACCTAGGTGCCACCTATCACGGGTCAGCACAATTCACCAAAAATGTAAATCGTAAATGTACCACCTATCACGGGTCAGTACAGTTACCATGGTGTCACCTATCACGGGTCAACACGAATTACTAAATAGTAAATCGTAAACGTACAACCTATCACGGGTCAGTACAGTTTACCAAGGTGTCACCTATCACGGGTCGACACAATTTACCAAATGAAATGCATGAGCATACACAGACTCCATTCACAACAATCGTTAAGCAAATGCAGATATTAAAAGATTCCCCATTTTTAATACCCATTTAACTTAAACGACTTTCAAACAACATTAATTAAATAAGTCATTAAGAGATTCCCCGTTCTTAATACCGATTTAACTTAATGATTTTCAAAACAAAACGTTAAGCAAACAGTCATATTAAGAGATTCCCCATTCTTAATATACTTTTGACTTAAACGGTTTTCTCGCAAAACATTCAGTAAACGAGTCATTAAGAGATTCCCCATTCTTAATACTCATTTACCGAAACGATTTTCAAAAACGATAGTTAAGTAACCGAGACATTAAGAGATTCCCCATTCTCAACGCCCAGTTAACTTAAGCATTTTCCTCAAATACACATTAAGTAAACCGAGGTATTAAAAGATTCCCCATTTTTAATACTCGTTTAACTCTAATGGTTTTCAAATTCCACAGAAACAAATTCAAACATACTTTCACATTCAAACCATAATTCACAACAACCACACCAATTAACAAACATCAAGTACGAACACACCAAATACAACGAACACAAATCACGCAACATAACACCCAGATACATCAAATTTCATTTACCACGAAACATTCATCACTATAAACAAAACCTAACTCTAAGGTTTTTACCCATAACGCACTAGTTTCGTTTTTCCCCAAATCGATACATTTAACCCTAACAAATTCCTTCCCACACAACTACAGATAAGTCCCTAATGCAAGCTAGAAGTTTGGAAGGAGCCCTTACCTCAAAGTTAGCTTTATCGAGTGTTTCCGGTTCCGCGAGAAATTCCGGTAAAATCTCCGCTCGCAACGCCGCTTCCAAATTAGTGCACTAGCACCGTAGCACGGAGGTGAGCAACTTTCCCTTCTATCTCTTCGAGAAATGAGGTTTGGATCTAGAAGAAACGGAGGGGTTTGTGTTTGGATCTCAAAAACCGTTTTTCTTCGTTTTCGAATCAAAGAGGAAGAGTGGAGTTACGAAAACCTTGGTCTAACTCTCACCCAACCTTGGGTCACTAGCTTTGAAGAAAAGGAAGCAACGAAAACGAAAAATGGAGAAAGGATGGATTTTGGGTTTATGCTCACGTGAGTTCAGAGGAAGGAGATGGAAATTCTGAGTTTTCCTTCCTTTCTATTTCTTTCCTTTGCTTTTCCTTTCTTCCTTTTTCCTTCCTTCCTTTATATACTATTTTCTTTTCATTTTCCTTCCTTCTAGTTTTCCTTTCTTTTTCCCTCCAAGCAAACATATATATATATATAATAAATATAACTTAACAAATATCTCAAAATCTAGATATTTATTAAATTACCGTTTCACCCGAAACGCCTTAAATTCTCCGTAAAGTATTTACCGCAGTTAAATTCAACTTATTTATCGACGAGAAATTCCAATTGGCATCGAAATATCATTTTGATTATAAAATTCCAAAATATTATTAACTTTGGCCTAAAAGCCTCCGAGCCAAAAATCCAAAATATACCAACAATACAAAAAAGGGTACCTTAAAATTATGGGTCTTACATCAAGCACTTCACTTTTTCTTTTGATTAGATATATCCAAATTTTACTTGTAAAGTCATCAATGAATGATACAAAGTAGTTATTACCTCCTATTGATACTTCTTCAAATGGACCACAAACATCATAAAATATTACCTCCATCATTCTTGAAGATCTAGTTGGCAATTCTGCTTTGAATGAATTCCTATGTTGCTTGGCCTAACAACACTCCTCACATATCTCCTTAGGTATCTGAGTTGTTGGAATTCCTAGCACCATTCCCTTGCTCTACAGCAATTGAAGACTTTTGAAATTCAAATGTCTAAACCTCTAATGCCACAATCAATCGTCATTACTGATTTCAGCAGCTAGGCACTTGTTCTCATTGATCTGGATATCAATATTGAAGTCTGTTTTTGGATAGTGATGCGTTCAATACAAGCCTCTTTGCCCTATCAAACATCTTCATTTGTCCATTCTCCATATTCATAGAGTATCATTTCTCCAACATATGTCCAAGACTTAGCATATTGTTCTTCATATTTGGAACATACAACACACCACATATGAATGATTGATTTCCATCTCTTCTTTGAATCAAGACCTTGTCAACTCCTTCAGGTGTCATTGAGTTATTATCTGCAAATATGATCTCCCTTTCACCTTCTCATCAATGCTCACAAACCGATCTTTATAGCCAATTACGTGATTTGAGCAGCTTGTGTCAAGATACCATAATTCTGGGTAATTATCTTTTGTGCTTGTAGGAGTCGTCATCAGCACTTCATCAGAATCAAAATTGTCTGCTTGGGCCTGTTGAGCTTCACCGTCATCTCTTTGTACCTTCCTAGATCTACATTCATCTGCAAAATACCCTTATTTTTAAGAATTATAACATTGAATCATCTTCTTGTGAAACTTCTTCTTGCCAGATAGTTTATTGTTTTTATTATCATTGTTTTACTGATTTCTTGAACTTTCAGCCTCCTCATTTTGATCCTACTTCTGGTGCCATTTTGACTTGCCCTTCTGCATCTTATTTTTCCCTCCATCTTGATTGGACTTCTTGTTGACCTGAGCTTCTTGTGCATGTGTTTGTCTGTGTGCTTCTTCTCTTTCTTTTATCCTTCTTCTCTTTCTTTTATCCTTAATTCATGAGCTTCTATGGAGCTTTGCAGATCTTTCAACTTCATTTTATCAAGATCCTTTGATTCTTCAATTTCCACCACTATGTGACCATATCTTTGTGTTAATGTCCTCAAAAAAATTTCAATGATCACCACCTCAGTCATAACTTCTCCATTGGCTTTTATCTGATTAGTGACTGTCTGCACTCGATTCAAATAGTCAACCATATTCTCATTGTCCTCCATTTGCAGCAACTCATACTTATTTCTCAACATTTGAAGTGTGATCTTCTTGATCTTTTCACCACCTATGTAATATTTCACCAAGATATCCCAAATCTCCTTTGATGTAGATACCTTTGAAATTCTCTCAAAGTTGTGTGAATCTACACTTTGCTGGATGTAAAATAATGCCTTGCAATATCTTTTCTTGCAATCTTTGAAAGTAGTATGCTATCTTCCTATAGGATTTGCACCTAGCTGCAAATAGCCATATTGAACAATCTCAAACACTTTTTGAGCTCCCAACAATGACCTCATTGATGCAAACCATCTCTTCTAGTTCTTCCCATCCATAATTGGCAAGGTAGATAGAAGTCCCCTTCCATTCCTGATTTCTCTTCTTTCTTTGACTCACTTGTGTTTTCCAATTTGTAATCCCCTCATTTTTCTCTCATGTTTCCCTAGATTGAAACCCTTGCTCTTGATGCCAATTGTTAGAACAAGTTGTAAAACTAAGAGGAATTGGAATTGAGAATAAGAGTGTAAAACATAATGATCTGGTAAACGAAGAATGATTATTCACTTACCAAGAATGTTCTTGGTATCATAAATTTGTCTCAAACAGTTTACACACTAACTGCCAAAACAGACTTAATTAACTTCTAACTGTATGCTAACTTTCCTAACTAATTACAAATCACTTTCAATTACATTTAACAATAACAAGCTCAATTGATGCACTTATTTTCCAATATGATTTCTGATGGGTGTTTATGCATCCTACCAATTACACTCGTTTCTTTTTTTCACTTTCTCCCTTTCTTTTCAATTTCTAACTAATTCTAACTTTGGTCAATAACTTATATACAACTTATTAATGGTGAAGGGTGAGATAGTAAAAAAATGGAAAGATCGGAGAAAACGGAAGAAATGTTCGCTTTCATGTTAATCTATAGTAATTTATTATGTCATTAAGATGTATCAAAAGTATCGTTATATATAATTACATTTGATGTTGATTTTAATGTATCATGATCACATATGAAATTATTATAGATTAATATCAAAATTTATATATATGATCTATATGATATTAGGTTTAAATCTATCGATCGATTTTAAAAAGTATTTATCCGATGTGATATTATTGAATGAATGTAACTTTTTTTCTTGGTTTATAAATGAAATGATAAACAAATTCACACGACTGTGAGATTACAAATTCCAAATATATATATATATATATATATATATATATATATATATATATATATAATATTATTTTATCGATTTAAAATTTTATATATATGACTGAATTATGCCACCATAGAAATTATTGGAGACATGCACTGTTTTACACCACAAAGTGCAAAGGCAACAAACAAAGAATGAGCTTAAATTATCTGGATGCACAAAAATTGTTACCAAGACACTTTTTCCAATATATATACTCTGTATACCATCAACACGTGGGTTTCACTAAATATTCATTGAACATAAGTGAATCCAAATTATTTATTAAATCCCACAAAAATTCCACCTTGTGATCAAAATAGTACTATTCCTACTAATCTTCTAAGAAACTTTCTCTTATAGATATATATAAATAAAAAAAATATACCACATTTTTTAAAAAACTAAACTATCTATTATTACACAATTGTAAAGACTGAATCCTGAAGATAATTGAGTTATATGTAAAAAGTTGACTTATCTAAACATATATTTTTCAAATGGTCAGAAAATTTAAATATCTATCATTTGTATCACATAATTGCATATGAAGAATATACAAAGATTCTCTATAAGCTATCTTATATCACTGCATTGATTCTGTTTCTCTTGCATTAAGTTCAACTTGTCTCTCATTACCTATGTTCCCTTCTGAAGTATCATTAAGAGATTGTGTTATGGTGAATGTTATAGGTCTCACATGTTTTGCTTCACAAACACTATGCAATGGCAAACGACATACAGGACATGTGGATTGTTTTCTTAGCCACATGTCAATACAATAAAGATGAAAAGTGTGACCACAATATGGTATTATGCGCAATATTTCCTTTTCTTTGTAATCTCCCAAACATATGACACACCTGCAAAATGTAAATTGAAATTATTAGATATCAATACACACCCTTATTTCTCTTACCTTATTTTCAATTTAGAAAAAAACAAAATATTGGTCCTGTTTGTGCTAACATGTTAATTCTATTGAAGATTTCAATTAAATTTAAAATAATTTTGTTTATACTAGTATTAGATTATTTTTGTCTATCTATTAAAAAAATTCAAGTATAGAGATAAAACTATAAAAAAAAATTACTTATAAAAAGGACAATATTTTTCATCTTATAAATTAAATATATAAAAATCTAATATGAAAATCTATTTATTTGAATCATCCATCAAATTATCGTAGATCAAAAATAATGTTGACACCTATTTATTTAGATCATCCACTAAATTATCCATGCACCAAAAAATAATGGTGACATTTTCCATTTTATATGTCGATTTTGTCGGCATAAATTAGACCTAATATGTATGTATGTGTTAATTGAGATCATAGAATAGTAAAAACAACATAAATGAAATTGCACCAATGTTATGTTTTTTTTTTCTTCAAAAAATGTATTGCCTTTTTAGCAAATGCTTGTTTTAAAAAAGTTATTTTTAAGATTAACAAATTTCTTTTAAAACAAATATTTAAAAAAAATTACTTTGTGAGGGAAGTTGTAGTCAATATATATGATATGCAAATTAGAGACTAGACTTAACTGTGTACACTCAATGGTACTGAAGGCCTCTTGATTGAAATTTAAAGTGGGGATTGCAGCAACAAATGAAGGTTCAGGGGTATTACCATGATATTCTGGCTATCAAGTAAACAATGCAAAAATTAAAATCTTAATAATTCAACTTGAACAATTACATTATAAGATAAACTAAAAATACTATTTGGGTAAAGTTAATACTCAAGAAACACATATATAAGTCATCACTAATTACCAAAAGAAGTCTCACTACAAGAAAAATTAGATTAAGAAGCAATAATATATACATTTTAATTAATAAGAATAAAAAAAATTATATTTGTTTTCCATATTTAAAAAAAAAAAAAAAATCACCCATTTCATCATCCAATTGAAATTTTACATCGGATACACAAACAAATTTCATCATATATATAAGCCATTTTCTTCAAACATAACAAACATGAATTTCAATCTACCCTTTTTCCTCAAATATTTCCATGTATAAAAATAAGAACAATAATCCAGAAATCAAAATTTTCAGTCTAAAATAAAGTCAGAGTTTAATTTCAATTAAATGACTTCATTATGTAATCATGGTAACAAAACAAAGTCAACTCATATATAGTAAGATTGTATAAAAAGCAAAAGTCAAAGTTAAAATTTACCCGTTCAATATCATTTCTTGATTCAATTTCGTATATAGTTCGTGATCTCAAACGTTGTCCTCTAAATCTTCCACAAAGTATTCTTGAGCATACAAATACAATGAAAGATGCACTCAATCCAAATCCAATAACCGTAGTAACCAAATTAGTACCTGAACCCATCACATTAAATTCTACACCCCCCACTTTACAAAATTAAACCAATCTATTTTAGACCAAATTAATCACAAACCCAAGATAAAGAAGAAAAATAAGCTCCAAGGTATATAACTATATAATATATGACCCACAAGGCCACAAGTTCTAAAAGATAAAGAAGATGATAAACGAAGGAAACAAATTAATGAGGACAGAAATAATAATCCTTTTAAAAAAAGAATCAATTTTTTTTTTTATGTGGAATCCAAGTGGCTTTGGTCTGACTCAAAGTGAAGATGAATGGTGAGAAAGAGAAGTAGAGAGTTGTGGAAGAAGAAGGTTGATTCTATTGCTCCTTGGAACCATATTCGTGGGGTCCATTTTTTTGATTTTGACCAGCTGAAAAAGAGGTTCTTTAAATCAAACGGTTAACGGTGGGCATCATATCTTTGTTTTAGGCAACATATGATCATAAGGTTGAGAAAAGTACATGTACTTATCTAAAAGAGTTTAAAATGAGATTTGCATCTACATATGTTTCAATTAAATATGAATGGTCATGATCATTATTTCACCATTAAAATATATTGAATTTTATTTATAATTTTTTAAATTATAAATTCAAATACATTTTAATGGTAAGATAGGAAACATAATCTCCTTATCTATGAATTAAACATGAGAAGGTCACAATCTTTTAATATGTATAGTATATATATTACTATGTGCAAAAAAGATCTTCGATGACATCGAAAATTAATTAGATGAATGTGTTGAATTGCACGGAAAAATAAGATATTGGACAATAATACAACTTTAATTGTATTGTGTTTGATTTTCGAACTAGTCGAGGATAAAACAAAATGAGAAGTGAGTGATTAAACAAAAGTTAAAATTTTTGTCTCCCAATAAAGAGACAATTTTTTTTCTCAATTATAAATTATCTAAAATACCAACAAAAAAAAATCATTTTACTTTCATTTGCAAACAATTATTTATATATATATATATATATTGAACTATTTTGTCTAATACTTCTTTCGCAAATCAAGCACACCTCATGTGTAATTTAAAAATGAATTATGATTAAAATTAATTTTTTTTAATAATTTAACAACTATAATTGATTTAAAGTGAAAAAAATTTACACTAACTATATATAAATTGAATGATTTATTTATAGTAAATAGTTCAATTTAGAGACTGAAGAGAATCATATTAATGGTCAATAAAAAAATTAATCATTAATATTATATAAGTCTAAATATATATAACAAATACTGAATTATTAAATTATTAATTATTGATTGTCTTGATTTTTTTGAATGTATATTCTTTTTTTTTTTTTTAAATAAAACTTTCTATTATACTCTACATTAAAATTTATATATTAAAATGTCTTTTTTTATTTTACCTTCAAAAGATCGCATCTATGTTCTACCACCACTTGAAGAATGACTTTTTTTTATGCAGTAGGAAATCGCGGGGATGCGACCATCTATAACCTTCAATTTAATTTTAACCTCCAGGAGATGTTAAAATAAAAAATTAAAAGATTATAGATGGTCGCTTCCGTGCAACCTCCTACTGTAAAAAAAATCATCCTTTAAATAATCGCAAAACAAAAATACAATCTTCTGAAGATAAAAAAAATAGAGCATTTTAATATATAAATTTTCATATAGGGTATAATAGAGATTTTTTTTTATTGAATGAAAATACACTTTAAAAAAAACCGATTATCTTACTTAATTATTAGTTGTGTCCAAAAAATACTTATTATTTTTATGTAAAATAAGATACTTATTAGTGAGTTTAGATTCTAATTATCATAAAACCGCCGCAGCTGGTCTCTTGGTTTGGTTATTTTTGAATAAGTTAAGGTTTCTCGTCTTCTCTCTCCCAAAGGCCAAAAGTAGAAAATGATAATAAATGAATTTAGAAACTTTTGCATTGGCTCTAAGTCAAACTAGCAGGCAACTTGTTCTATTTAAATCTCAAAAAACTATAAGTCAATATAAATTAACAAGATATTTTTCTGTAGAATATAAGGGGAAAATTTTTAGTGTTATATATTTAAAATTATAAATATGAGTGTTTGTATGAACAAAGATAGACTTTTTTTTATATAAATTTCACATACAATATGCAACAACTACTTGTGCTAAAAGTCTTAGGTTTTTCTTTTTTCATGTATATTCTCTTTTTTTTATTTAAATTATCCATTATATTTTATATTGAAATTTATATATTAAAATGTCGTAACTTTTTTTATCTTTCGCATCATCGCCCTACGACCATATGAATGATGATTTTTATTTTTTTTTCTGCAGTACGAAGTCGCATGCCGATGATGCAACCATCTATAAATTTCAGTTTGATCTTAACCTCCCGAGGATGTTAAAATAAAAAAATTAAAAGGTTACATATTACATTTTGGTATATAAATTTTAATGTAAAGTATAAAGGAATTGTTGAGGCGGGAACTATTGTGAAAAGCAAGAAGAAATTGTTGAGACGAAGATTGTTGTTGTTGCTCTGCAAAAAACTTTTGTTGTCATTCAACATTTAATTTTTAACCTGCTACTTGTATCATTTGTTGTGTTTTTTTCCTCTTGGTCAACCATCCATTGTTTCCGTAATTGTTTAATATTGTCAATTGTTGTCGAAGTAGGATGAGATAGGTACTAAAATAAGAAAAAAAATTCAATCTGAATATATTTTGATGGGCCATTTACAAATATTGACGATAAACTACCGACGCTC
>NC_021166.2:51591310-51600218 GCF_000331145.2 Cicer arietinum
CTCTTCGCACATCCTTTGTACTTGCCACCATTGTTTGTAGTCTCATATTATTTACGCTTCAATGACTTGCTTGTTGGAATCAAGTTGATTTTATACTTAGAATTTTGATGATAATAAAAATATTTTATGAGAACAATATATTTGGCTTTAAAGAATTTGAAAGAAGATTCAAATTTATAATTGAGAAAATCTAAAATAAGATTTGATTCAAATTTATAATTGAAGAAAATTTAAAATAAGATTTGATTCAGATTTATAATCGAAGAAAATCTAAAATAAGATTTGATTTAAATTTACAATTGATGAAAATTTAAAATAAGATTTAATTCATATTTATAATTGAAAAAAATCTTTAACCAAATTGAAAAGGAGATATGGTCAAGATTTAAAGAAGATTTGATCAAGATTTATCTACAAAAAAATATGAGCAGAATCAATATGAACAATTTACAAACGCAATTTGAACAAAATACGAATAGAATCAATCTGAAGAATTTATAAACTCAATCTAAACAAAATAGGAACAAAACCAATCTAAAAAATTTACAAACTCAATTTGAACAAGATACAACTCAAAATTAAATAAGAACTAAAGTGAAGCCCACATTTTAACTATAAGTAGATAGTCAAGGCTGAAGAAGAAGATTATCGAAAAGCATAAAAGAGTAGAAGAACTCAAATTCAAAATTCCAAAGTTATTTTTAGAGTTCATAGAGAGAAACACTTCTTCAAGTTAGAAATATTTTTTAAGTGTTTTTCTTAGAGTGTGAGAGTTTTTATTATTATTAGCTTTGTTAGAAGCAAACACTTAAAGTTCCAATCTTTTGTATCCAACCCAATAGTGGTTTAGTTACTTTTTAAATATGAGGTTGTCAGATTGTTAGGAGAAGACTTGATTTGTAGGGTCAACATTGTTAGTTCCTTAAAAGTCTGGGGTTGTCAAGCTATTTGGGAAGACTGGTTTGGAGAGTCGGGTGCTTTGTAATTCAAGGTATTTGAATTAGTAGATTAAAGTCTTTTGAATGATGGGAGTGGATATAAAGTTAGTGGTGAACTAGGATAAATCTATGTGTCAAATTATTTATGTTTTCATTGTTTGCTACCTCTAAATATTATTACTTCTTATCTAAGTAAATCATAAAAACCAACCAACCTTCATCAAATTAGCAAAAAATTATCAACTTTGGAAAACACAATTCAACCTCCTTCTCTTGTTTGCACCTTCATTGATTATTTAGATAACTAATTAATTATCAGTACATAGTTAATGAAGTATATATTAAATGTTAAATGCAAGAACTGATCATATATATATATATTAATCATCTGTGATAAGTCATCGGTATACTCATTTGTTTCAGGATTAACATGAAGATAGTTATGCAACTATGCTTGACTAACCTCTCGTCCTGGCTTAATAGATATATATTAATAATAATTATCAAATAGTATTTGATCAGGTAAACCACCATTTTAGTCCTTGAAAGTATAAGATATTTGTCATTTTTGGTCCCTGACTCGACAAAAAAATCCAAATAATAACGGTCATGGACTATCTTGACATTTAATTGCATCTCTCAGGGACTATTATGATAGTCAGTTATTTTTTTCAAGGATTATTTTGATGATTCGATGACTAATTTAGATTTTTTGTTGAGTAAAAGACTAAAATGACAACATCTTATACTTTTAGCGATTAAAATGATGGTTTACCATATATGATCTCTTCAACAAACATGGAACCTCATTTGTGAGTATATGATATCAAGAGGAAGATTGTATGGAGTAACAATAAGACCAACAAAAATAAGGAGTAGATGATGTTTGTATATATGGTGTAAATCCATCCGACGATAATCCAAGTCTTACATTGTTCATCTGAATTTCTTCTATTCTCATAATGTCATATCGTATTTCCTACAATTTGCATTGATGCAAACATTTTCTGCAATCTTGATACAATGTCGTATCGTATTGTCTTTTTTGGAATTGGTTTTCTCCTACTTGTCCTAGAGTTATTCCTTTGACGATACCTTGGTTGTTGACAAAACTAACATTCAACTAAATTGACATTATTTATATCAAATTTGTTGTCGTAATACAACATGCAACCTTTAGCACAACAACCAATCCTCTTGACACATAATCTTAACTTTGACACTAACTATTTATCATCGTAATAACTTAAGGCAAACCATCTATAACAGATGTTATAGCATCATTTTAGTCATCAGATCTAAAGCTTAATCAGGAACATGAAACTAAGACTTTAGACCTAAAAGTCTAATACATATCAATAACTTTGAATTTGGAGATCCTTCGAACAATAATTTATTTGTGTCTTTTAAAAAACCATAAAATCTTTGAGCTTATTTGTTTTGTAGTCCATCAGTGTCGTCGTATTGATCGTTCATTGAATGACAAACTAATTCCCAACAACATCTCAAATCATATCGTTCATCACCTCAAGGTTTTGATAATTATAATAATCTACACCTAATATGTCTGTACTACTTGAAGGATATGTTATTCTCCACATTTATACTAGTACTAGACGTTGTCGGAGACTTTTCTCAATGATTAGTCCAAATCCACTAGTTAGGCATAAATTCATCTTCATATAGATGCACTCTTATTTTGTCTTCATTCTGAAAACATCTACATTAACATAAAGAACATGGACATCTAATCCCCCTTCATCTCCGACAATTTTCTACACTAACGTTGTTTAAGACTCTTCATCTAATCTTCCTCTTATAAAATTAACAAACTCTTCAACCTTGTTAGCAAAACGTTGTTTAAGGCTCTTTATTTCGAGAAAATTTATATCATACATCCAACTACGGTCTAGTGAAAATATATATTCTAAAAATTAATTAAATTTAATATGATCATTGATTAGATCGATGTCTTATATATAAAATATTTTATTTTTCAAAAGTATCACTTTATTATTAGTGACAACAACTATAAATTACTAAATAATAAATGATGACCTATTTTATATGTTAATTGAAGGAGCATTTACAAAAAGAAAAAAGTTATAATAAATAGTTAACTAAAATAAAATATTAAATAATGTTTAATTAATTTTATCTTTGTACAAAATCAATTACAATTATCATAATTTTCTAACGACTAACAATAAATATGTAATATCATTAAATCTATTAATATTTCAAAATATGAATCTTTCATGTCATTTTAAAATAATATAAAACTATTTTATATGTATAATATTACATAGTTCATAGTTAGATCAAGTACTACTCTGTTGCTAAAGAAAATTACAATTCTTAAAAAAAATATTTTACTAACATAATAAATCATAATAAAAAAATAACTGCAATAAAAAAAAAATAACATTTTAAAAAATAACTACATTTTAATTTAAGTAAAAATATTTGATTAAAATAGTAACATTTTAAATTTTACTAACATTTTTTTAACAAATATTACCAACGTTAAAATTTAAAAATAATATTATAATCAATTTTAAAAATAATATTTTTGAAATTCTAAAATAAAATATTAACGTTCTAAAAATACTTTACAAACATTTAATTTATTTTCAATATTAAATATATAAAATATTAATCTATATTTAAAATGCATTACATACTAATTTAGTTTAGAGTAGTGTATCACTTGAATTTTATGAACAACTAACAACTCTTTGTGATTAATATAATCACACCACTTGTCAAAAAGAAAATAGAACAATATTAAATTAATAAATAACTTAAAACTAAAAGTTAACAATAAAAAACAACTCAAAGTAAACACTTACTGAAGCCTAAGTGATAAATAAGAAATCAATCTAATGTAAAAAACTTTTTAATTAATTTTAAATAAAAACTGGAGAAAAATATTTGTGACGAAAAGGTTGAGAGAAAATCCAGAGGAAAATTCTAAATAAAAAATGAGATGAAGAATGGTTGAACGATATAATTTGCTGGTGTGCATATAACACAAATCATAGTTAAGGAATATTATATAGATTTAATTTATGCACACAGTCAATTTAAATTTTTGGTTAAATATCACTTGTGATTCCTTAACTTAATTTCAATTAACATTTTAGTTATTTATCTTCTTTTTTTTCGATTTGGTCCTTTATTTTAATTTTAAGTGACAATTTGATCTTTTATGTTTTAAAACGTCAACAATGTTATCCTTTTCTTTACAAAAATTAAAAAAATCATTAAAATTTTCAAACAAAATCCATAAAATTAATTATATTTTGTAATATAAAATAAATTTAATTAAATTCGTAACTCAAATCTTCAAATAAACTCATATTTGTCATTCTTTATTTGATGTTGTTGGAGATGAAAATATGAGTCTATTTAAATATTTAAGTTACGAATTTGATGAAATTACATTATATTGAGGACGATAATTAGTTTTATGAGTTTTGTTTGAAATTTTTTATGAGTTTTTTTGAATTTTTGCAAAAAATAAGGATAATATTGTTGACATTTTAAAACATAAAATATCAAATTGTCACTTAAAATTAAAATAAAAGACCAAATCGGGAAGAAGAAAAAAAAAGATAAAGGACTAAAACGTTAACTGAAATTTAGTTAAGGGACCACATGTAGTATTTAGCCTAAATGTTTTTATAATATATGTCAATCATAATCAAGGGATTGTTAAAAATATTTAACTTTTGCACATAACTACTTCTAAAATTATTCATATGAGTGTTTGTAATTTATTGTCGATGTAAAACTTTTTACATTGATACTGTATGAAAATTAATCTCATATAATATCTATTTGAACACCTAACAATTATGTATAGTTGAACACAATTTGCATCATCAATAAATATCTTTTATATTTGTAACACCTTAAATTTTTGGTTAATTACGTTCACTGAATCATAGATTAGTTGCAGCATTTTATTATATCTATGAAGCATGCACTGAACACAATTAATCACATATTTAAAAAGTATTAATCATCTAAATTATTTAAATTGTTTGTTAAAATATTGTATCTATAATTCTATTATTATATATGTGCTCATTTACTCCGTACAATTATTATTTTTATTTTGTTGGTGTTTATACAAGGTGGTTTAAAATTCATACACAATTGTAAAGTCTCATATTTGTACTCAAGATATAATGTCACAACTTAACAATATTGTCATTTGTTAGTTGGTCTAAGCATTGCAGACTTCTTGTTTTTACTTTTACAAATATAATAAACATTAGATAAGAGATTAAGATAGTTTTTGAAAAAACTATTAAAAAATAATTATATATTTTTAAAAATTCTTAAAACTTCCTAACATTATTTCAGCACTTCCATGCATAAATACATTCTCTTCCATTAACTGCACCTTTTCTCAATCACAAATAAAAAAGAAATGTTTTTAAGAATTGATAATGTTATAAGAAAGGATGCTGAATCTAAATTTAACAAATCAAATTGTAAATCTTTTATAACTTTGGGTCTTTTTGACAAGTGTTATAAAATTATTGGTTAAGGAATCATTAAAAAGAGAGTTTGTTAAAAATTAAGCATCTGTCCACCTAATATATACACAATTTTCTCAAATTTTTTTTTTAATTCGTAAACAAGTGTTTATTATTGTCTGAGTGCAACGTTATTTTCTTTGTAGTTTTAGTGCGACATTGTTTGTTTTTCTGTATTGTTGCCGTGTTTGTTTAGTTCAAATCGACATTTTAACTTTAATCTATTACCGATTTAATAAATGAATTTGATGTTGTCAAGATTATAAATTCAAATGTATAAATATTTTAAATACTTTAATTTTATTAGATTTGTAGATTATAAATTTCGATATATAAATATTCCAAATACTTTAATTTTGTTAAATTTGTAAATGTTTTTCTATTTTATGTTATTAACCTGCTGTTTTTTAATTTGTCCGGATGACATTAACAAATTTAAATGTGTTGTTATCTTTTTTTTTGTTATACCAAAAAGTTACATTCGCGCCGTATTGTTACTACTAGTTATCTGTTGACCGTGAATAAGGGTTTACTTTAATAATTCAATGATAAGTAAGTCCAAACATCACTTACATCAATTGTGTATTGAAAATGAGGTACCTAACCATTAATTTGTCAATAGCCAATACACTGAGATGGAATTTTTTTATCTATTTTCTTAATGTTCAATTTCATCAACTAATTGATTTATTATACAGAAAAGTGATTTATCATATTAATAGCATATTTAAATGTCTGATACGTGTCGATGTTGAACACTGACACTTGTAATTACATATTAGATAAACATTTCTAACTATCATTTTTATTTCTGTTTTTGATTTAAATAGTTGATAAAAGATAAATGAATAAAGGTAAATTGAATACTATTGATAAAATAAGATAAATGAATTACATCTATGGTTACATAGATTTATATAGTCAAATTAGATAAACGACAGACTAAAATAAAATAAATAAATAAATAAATAGCTAGTGTAACTAACTAACTAACCAATTAAGATATCTTACATATTAAGGTATCTAACAATTTTTATTTGCTAAAATTATTATCAATATCTACACGTTAGCTCAGTATAGTATCATGTATGGTGTGTGTTTCATAAATGCCTAATAAGAAGATTGTTGGAACACTATCAAGAATGAAGGGTGAATCAATGGTGAAAATTGATAATTGTGTATTGTGGTGTTTTAGAAATGATGGAGAAAATAGAGAGATTATGGAAGAGAGTTATTTTCTGATTTTCATTAGTATGTCAAAATGGCATTAGTTTTTTTAAAACTATACACACAAAAGCATTTATATGGGGTACAATGTGGAACCAAATTAATTTGGCCCAAAACAACATTTGAATTATATTTAACTTCCAATACACCACCTTAATTCAAATGCTCCACATTCTTCATGCCTAGCTTCATCACAAGTTTGTTGAAAACCTCATTCGTAACGCCTTTCGTCAACAAATCTGCAACTTGTTCTTCGCTTTTGCAATACCCCAAACGTAGTTGTCCGGAACTCACTAGTTCCTTCAAATAGTGAAACATCATCTCAATATGCTTGCTCCTCTCATGTGCTATGGGATTCTTAGCAAGGTTGATGGCTGAAACATTGTCCATCAATAGCAAAACGGCTCCTCTCATGTTGTTGTCCAGCTCACGCAGCAGGTTCACTAGCCACACAGCTTGGCATGCACATAATGAAGTTGCAATATACTCCGCCTCGCAAGAAGAGAGAGCAACCACCGGCTCCTTTTTAGAACACCAAGAAATTGGTGCCCCTCCGAACATAAAAACATAATCGGTCGTTGATTTTCGATCGTCCTTATCTCCGCACCAATTGGAGTCGGTGTATCCGAGTAATTCGCAACTTTTTCCCATGTCACTTGCAGGAAATAAAATTTCACAGCCAAGAGTACCTTTCACATATCTAAGTATCCTCTTAACTGCTGCCAAGTGTGATACCTTTAGCCTCTCCATGAACCTACTTGCAATACCGACACTAAATGCTAAATCTGGCCGCGTATTACACAAGTAACGCAATGATCCTACCAATCTCCGGTATTGAGTAGAATCCACATCTTGCTCATCTTCACTCTTGGACAGCTGCAAACGGGCCTCGGCTGGTGTTGTGGCAGCATTGCAATGCTCCATATCACACCTCTTCAAGATCTCCATTGCATACCTCTTTTGATGCATGAGCATTCCCAACTTTGTCTTTTGGAATTCTATGCCTAAGAAGTATTTCATTGTGCCAAGATCAGTCATCTCAAACTCCTTCATAAGCTCTTCTTTGAACTTTGAAATGTAACTTTCACAGCTGCCCGTAATCAGTAAATCGTCCACATAAAGACAAAGTATGATTACTCCTTCTGTTGTGGCAGCATTGCAATGCTCCATATCACACCTCTTCAAGATCTCCATTGCATACCTCTTTTGATGCATGAGCATTCCCAACTTTGTCTTTTGGAATTCTATGCCTAAGAAGTATTTCATTGTGCCAAGATCAGTCATCTCAAACTCCTTCATAAGCTCTTCTTTGAACTTTGAAATGTAACTTTCACAGCTGCCCGTAATCAGTAAATCGTCCACATAAAGACAAAGTATGATTACTCCTTCGCTTACATCCGACTTCACATAAACACCATGTTCAGATACGTACTTCTTGAAACCAATGTCTATAAGAAAACCATCTATGCGTTTGTTCCAAGCTTTTGGCGCTTGCTTCAAACCATAGAGTGCCTTCCTTAACTTGTATCCCATTGCCTCTTGATTTTTAATCACAAAACCAGGTGGTTGTCCAACATAAACCTCCTCATCAAGTGGACCATTCAAAAATGCCGATTTGACGTCCATTTGATATAACGGCCAGTTGTTGTTATTAGCTATCGCAACAACTAACTGGATGGTTTTATGTCTTGCTACTGGTGCGAACACTTCATCAAAATCTATCCCTTCCTTTTGCAAAAATCCATTTGCAACTAATCGAGCTTTGTGCTTGATTATTTCACCTTTCGGATTCACTTTCACTTTGTAGACCCATTTCACACCAATAGCCTTTTTATCTTTCGGTAAGTCAACCAACATCCATGTATTGTTCCTTTCAATTGATTCCAGCTCTTCCTTCATAGCACACATCCACTTTGGATCGCTTAATGCCTCCTCCGTATTCACCGGTTCAGATTCGGCCATTAGAGCGAAATGAATAAGATCACCCTCATTGTTGATCTCGCTATCTTGGAACAATTCACAATCACGGAGTCTTTGAGGCAATCCTCTTCGCCTTGTTGGTCGTCTACTTGATTCACCTGTTTCGGTTCTGAAAGGTTGTTGTAGAGCACCTTCAGCATGCTGAAAATTCTGATTTTTCTGCAGAAAATCGATTGGCAAATCGATTTCCAGCTCTCCAGAGGCTCCAGAATG
>NC_021166.2:51600274-51678494 GCF_000331145.2 Cicer arietinum
GCTGAAAATTCTGATTTTCCTGCAGAAAATCGATTGGCAAATTGATTTCCACCTCTCCAGAAGCAAAATTCTGATTTTTCTGCAGAAAATCGATTGGTGAATCGATTGGCACTTCTCCAGTAGCTCCAGGATGTCAATTTTTGTGGCATAAATCGATTGGCAAATCGATTGACACTTCACCAGTAGCTCCAGGTGTCGATTTTTGTGGCATACATCGATTGGCAAAATGATTTCCTGAGCTGATATGGCAGTTTTTCTGCTGTCAAACTGCCGTATCTCATCCACAATCACATCTCGACTAATTACGATCTTCTTGCTACTCACATCAAACAACTTGTAGCCTCCGGTAGGATGATATCCGACAAGCAACATCATTTCACTCTTGTCATCAAGCTTCTTTCGAAGCTGTTCCGGAATATCCCTTTCAACATGCTACGCACCATGTTCATAATTGTCCGATTTTTTCTCTCGGCCACGCCATTTTGCTGAGGCGTATAGGGTGGTACAACCTCACGCACTATACCCTCATCATCACACTACTTCCCAAATTCTCTCGAAGTAAATTCGCCTCCGCCATCAGTTTTGAGAATTTTGAGTTTGTGACCGCTTTGCCGCTCACCCATGGATTTAAATCGTTTGAACACCTCAAACACCTCATCCTTCCTCTTTATGAGATAAACCCATAGCTTCCTACTAAAATCATCGATAAATGTGACAAAATATCGATTACTTCCATACGAACTGACTTGCATTGGTCCGCACACATCGGAATACACCACCTCAAGCTGATGTTTAGTCCTATGACCTGCATCTTTGCTGAAACTATTCTTGTGTTGCTTCCCTTGTATACACTCTTCACATATCTTAGCTGGAATATTGATACTAGGCAGTCCAGTCACCATCTCATACTTTTGCAACGCGTTGAGATCTCGAAAATTCAAATGTCCAAGACGGTAGTGCCACAACCATTCATCACGACTTGCCGCTGTAGCTAAGCACCTATGCTCCATGATTTCCAACTCAATCTTGAAAGTCCTATTGGCATCCATAGGAGCCTTAAGGATCAAAACACCGTTTTGGTCCAAAACGTGCAAAACCTTGTTTTCCATCCGAATCATGTAATTCCTCTCAAGCAATTGGCCAATACTCAAGAGATTACACTTGATTCCTGGAATGTACAGCACATCTTTGATCAAGGAATGACCACCATCCCTTCTCATGATCAAAACATCACCGACACCGTCGGCCGCTAATGTCGTGTCATCCGCGAATTTCACTCTACTTCGCGTGGCTTGATTGATCTTCACGAACCAATCCTTTCTTCCCGTCATATGTGTCAAACAACCTGAGTCCAAGTACCACTCATTTCTCCCTTGGGCTCCATCTCGAACTGTTACCATTGCGTTTTTCTCTGAATGCGTTATTGCAGATTTTTCTGCACTGCAATAGTTGTTGTCCAACAACATCCTCTTGTCACAGTTGTTGTCCAGCACCTCTTTGATGCCATAGTTCTCTTCCGTGATCATTACAAGAACCGTGTTATCATAATCCACGTTTTGCCTAGCAACCTTAGCCTCATCCGCATAATTCTCCCTTGGTTTCGCTCTACACTCTTTTGCGAAATGCCCAAGCTTTTGACAATTGTAACACTTCTTGGTGCTTTTGTCGAACGGCTTGTAGTTGTCTTGACCATCACCTTTGGAACTGCCCTCACCTTTCCTTGGATTTTGTGACTCTTTTCCATCAAAATTCTGGAAGTTTTTCTTTCCTATCGAAGGTCATTTCCCTTTTGATTTCTTATTCTTCTCGTTGAAACGGGCTTGCAAAGCAACTTCCGCTTTGGCTTTATTGTTTCCTCTTTCGTCTATCCTTTGTTCATGAGCTTCCAATGAACTTTGAAGTTCATCTTTCGTCATCGTCTTGAGATCCTTCGATTCCTCAATCGCCACCACAATATTATCGAATCTAGGTGTTAAAGAACGCAATACCTTCGACACAAAATTCTGTTCGGAAACGGCTTCACCACACGACTTCATTTGATTCCCCAAGCGTGTCACACGCGTCACGTAATCGTTAATCGTTTCCTTGTCTTCCATTTGAAGTAACTCAAATTGCCGCTTATGAGTTTGTAACCTCACCACCTTCGCCTTAACCGCACCAGCATAAGCTTTCTCAAGAATACCCCAAGTTGTTTTCGCCGAGTCGCAATCGCCAACTTTTTCGAAGTTGTCACTATCGACGCAAGAATGGATCAAGAAAAGGGCCTTGTAGTCTTTCTTCTTATCTTCCTTGAATTTCGCTTCTTGAGCTGCTGTAGCCTCTTTACCAAGAGGAGTAATGCCATCGGTAATCATATCAAGAACATCTTGATATCCAAACAAAACTTTCATTTGTTTGTGCCATTTGTCATAATTCTTCGAATCAAGAATCGGAAGGTTGGTAGGAATTTTGTCATTGGAAACGGACATGATTGCAGCGGAATTGGATCTGAACCTTGCTCTTGATGCCAAATGTTGGAACACTATCAAGAATGGAGGGTGAATCAATGGTGAAAATTGATAATTGTGTATTGTGGTGTTTTAGAAATGATGGAGAAAAGAGAGAGATTATGGAAGAGAGTTATTTTCTGATTTTCATTAGTGTGTCAAAATGGCATTAGTTTTTTAAAACTATACACACAAAAGTATTTATATGGGGTACAATGTGGAACCAAATTAATTTGGCCCAAAACAACATTTGAATTATATTTAACTTCCAATAAAGATAAGGTTCATTTTCTAACTTTGAGGCATGTTCACATGAAAGAGAACAAACCTCTGAGGGCTTCAGCTTCAGTGTGCTGAACAGGAAGATCGCAAAGCATCAAAGGAATCTGTAAATGTCTCAAAAGCATGCATCAGTTGATGCATAAACTCTTGCAATTACCAAACATCTGATGCAATAAGGAATTAAGGATATGCTTTCATAGTAAAAATAAATAAGTATATTAATTTGAGTTCCTTTTAGGAAGATATTAAAGCATTAAAAATCAATATAAATAAGTATAAAACATAAGAATAATGTACTTGGAATTGTTTGTTTCAGATTTTCAATTGGAATTCATATTATGTAGTAATATAGTCTTGCTAATTCCAAACAGATCAATGTTGAGTTTTTAATTACTTTCACAACAAGCAACAAAATAGTCTCTCTCATGCTGCTTAAATTTGAACAGAATAGAATGCTTATTAAGTTCTTAAACCCACACATAAAACAAATTTTCACCCTGCAATTAACCAACCCTGTAAGTGTAACCAAAAGTATAAACTGAGTTACTTAACAGTTACTAAAAACTTACATCATTAAAACAAAATATGCAACCATGAGTTCTTGAATACAGTAAAAAATCACTTTACATAGGAAAAAGCAGCCCAAAATTGGTTACTTTACCCTGAGAGGTACTCTTTCATGACAGTCACAAGAATCAATCAACAGGATACTGCCCTTAAATGATGTGGCAAACAAGTACAACAGAAAAAGACAATGCTAGAATTGAACAACAATTGAAAAGCAGAAAAGTAGAAGATTTAGAGACATAATCATTCAATAGCAGTCCTAGAAGGGACATGAATATCCTTATAAAGACAAACATAGGGAGCATCAGTCCCACAATACTTCCCAGTCCAATTCCCATCAGCAATATAACTAGCATCCCAAATAGAAGCATACAAAAACATAGCCTTTTCAGGAAAAACACCACCATCACCACCACCCTCTTCCCTCACAACTTTCCCATCAACTAACCACTCAATCCCAAATGGACCCCACTTAATTCCATATTCATGAAACCCATCAGATGAATCAAACCCTAATTCATGAACCTTTTCCCTATTCCCAACACCGTTAACGTAATAGTTAGTCTGCACGATCTTCGTGTCTTTGCCGAGAAACTCGAAGTCGATTTCGTCCTGTGATTTATCGCCTTCGAGGGAGGAGAGGTAGAAATTGAAGTTGAGGCCGCTTGTGTTTCCTTTTGGGGATTGGAATTTGGTTGTGAAGGTTCCGTGGAGGAAACGGGTTGTTGTGCGCCAGCGTGCGCCGCCGCGGTGGTCGTAGGTAAGAGTGATTGTGTTGGTGTCTGGGCAGTGGATGCAGGCTTCGGGGGTGTAGTCAATGGCGATATGTTTCAATGGTTGAATTTCTGGATCTGACATTGTTGAGTGTTGTGTTGGAATCTGATGATGGAGAGTGGAGAGAGACTCCGATCAGGTTGTATGAGTCCGGATCCTCCGCTTTTTGTATATCCAATCTACAACGTGCTAACAGAAACAAGTTGGAGTATCTTTTATTAAACAACTGTTTTCATCTTTGAATATAAAAATAAATGTTTGCACTGTAAATCTTCAATACAGAAATAAATGTTTGCTCGAATATTTTGCCGCTGAGATTTGCTTCATTTAAATCAATTTAAAATCAACTTTTTATTTTATTTTTTTTCTGAAATCAACGTAGACTTTTATTTATTTATAAGATTTAATTTAAATGATAAATATAAAATATATTACATTTTATATTTTGCAAATCATGACAGTTGTATATAAATTTATTTATTACTTTTTTAAAAAAATCGACTATTTGTTTCTTGTAAAAAATGTACAATTAACATAAAAAGAGAGTAGGAAAAAAGAAAATTATCACATCTTATTCATATTTATGTTGATTCACCGTTAATCTTAAGTCTTGACATTCTAAATTTCTTTATATATATATATATATATATAATATTGTGAATAATTGTTTTTATATATGTGTTTATTATAGTGTGTTAGTTTTGCATATATTAGATTTAATAATTAAGGTAAATTGTTAATATTATATTTAATAAGTTTAAATACATTTTCCTTCTCAAATTTTTATTGTGCATTTTTACCTCCTAATTTCAAATTAATTATCTTCAAAAATTTTTGACTGTACGATTTTGTCCCTTTTAATTTTAAATGAATAATTTTAATCCACATATTTACTTGATTTCTGATTTATGGTCTCCACTCATTTTTTAAAATTGTTCATGTGTCATTATTTAATTTAAAAAATAATTAAAGTAATTAAAGAAATTAAATATCACATTTACTAAACAACATCTCAAATTTATTGATCAATATAATTGTTATGACAATTCGAATGATCAATATAATTGTTATGAGAATTCGAATTCATTTGATATTAAAAAAAAAAAATCAATGTTAATGCATTTTTGTCACTTTATTATGACAATTAATAAGTTATGAGATGTTTAGAGTCTTCCTTATGTTTAATTTGCAATTCTACATTTTCTAAGGAGATTGAATTAGTATTTTATTATGAGTTTTTTGGGAATAATATTTTAGTTATGAATGAATAGAACTAGTTATTAGTATATATATTTTTTAGAACTTTAAACAATAGAACAATAGGTTTGGGCCAGACTCCTACCAACACTCCTTTATTTTTCTATATCAAGTTATCAACCAGTTTTGTTGGCCAAATTCATATCTGCACCCCACATTCTGCTACTGCCAATATTTCTGGTATGAGCGTTTACTAACTTTGCTCCCCCACTTTAAAGTAAAATTGCTATTTGTACCACGTTCAGTATTTAAAAGAAAACCATCCAGCTTCTTATTCCTGAATTTTCAATCATTATTCTTCTTGCTATCCTATTTCAATCTCTCCATCCCTTTTGCGTTTTGATCAATTTTGACCTCCATTCCAATCGAAATCGACTACCAAATTCATTTTAGATATTAGTTTCGTTGATTGTGACTCCTTTTCTCTGCACCTTTTTTATTGAGTGAGCTATATTTAGTATTTTCCGACTACCACATTTGTTGTTTCAAAAAACGGACATTGTTTTTGGATTATATGCATCGAAACCTTTAAGAAATATTACCCATTCGTATTTTTCACAAAAATTAACGTTGGACCTATTGATGTTTTGGCATGTCAGTGAGTCTTTTTTTTTCTTCTGATTATTCGTTTTTAAATCATTTTGACTTTTTATGCCCCTCATAGTTTCCGATTATTCTATTCTTTTTTTTTTTTTTTTTATTTAACATTGATTTATATGTCCCTCATAATTTATCTGCTATATTTCATCGACTCTGCAAACCCGTCGCTGATTTTTCAGACTTGTTTGTTGACCTCTATTGTCGATATGTTGATGCTCTTGAAAATTATTGTCAATTCTTTCATTTTACGAAAGCGTGAAAATAAGATAATGAATGAGAGAGTGTTCGAATTCATGAATATATTATAATGTGATATGAACAAGAAAGTTGTATTCTCTAATTATTCATATTGAATTATGTTCATCAAAGCAAAATCTTTATTAGTAACAATGACATTAACTTCACCAAATGTAATATGTTTTTTCAACATATATAGTGCTCTCACAAAGTTATTGACACGCTTAGACTATAGATATCTGCATGCAATAAAAAATGTCATTGATTTCAGCAGTCTTGATACTCTTTAAATTGTGGTTTGGATTGTGAAAAATGATTTGTTTTAATTTTATCTTTAAAAGAGAATAACTAGAGCGTTCTTGATTTTGTGTTGTATGGAATGTGTAGATGAGTGATTTAGAAGTTGTCTAGTGTCAGCCATTTGGCTTAGAAGCATAATGTATTTTCTGTAAAAGGTGCAACAGCAGTGTCTTTGTTTTCTTTGCTCATAGCTCATCAATTTAGAAATTGATCTTGATGTTGTTTACTTCTTTGGGCCTTTAACTAGACTTTTTGGGCTTGAGTATTGTTTCAAGTAGTTTTGACGTATGTTTATCTTAAGGTTTTGACTATGGAAAATGATTCATTTTACTTCTGCCCTAAATGAAATAGCCGTAATGATCTTGATAATAAACTAGAATGATCTTCGTTTTTCCATGATTTTGTTTTTAATAAACCAAAAAGATCTTCATTTTTCTAAATTGATATTTTTAAATGATCGTGATAAACCAGAATGATCTTTTAATAAACCATAATGATCTTGTCATTAATTTCCAATTTAGCTAAGACATTATTTGTTTTGATTTATAACATGGCGCGATCATTGATTGTTGTATAATGTATTTGATCACCTTATTCATGAAGATTCTATCTTGAAGATGTAATAATCATTCTCTTGAATGATTGATATATGATATATTCTTTTTGAGATTCTTTCATTATTGAGTAGATACTTATACACTTTGATGATGTGAATGACTTATTGCTTGTTCACTTATGTAATTCGTGTTTCTTAAATAAAACTAAGTTCAATCATTAGTAGATCATCATTCATAAAACTTAATTATTTATTTCATAAAATTTGTTGTCATTAAAACATACATAAAAAACATTTGTGCGATCATTGATTGTTGTATAATGTATTTGATCACCTTATTCATGAAGATTCTATCTTGAAGATGTAATAATCATTCTCTTGAATGATTGATATATGATATATTCTTTTTGAGATTCTTTCATTATTGAGTAGATACTTATACACTTTGATGATGTGAATGACTTATTGCTTGTTCACTTATGTAATTCGTGTTTCTTAAATAAAACTAAGTTC
The DNA here is from genome assembly GCF_000331145.2 of Cicer arietinum. Classification (NCBI taxonomy): domain Eukaryota; kingdom Viridiplantae; phylum Streptophyta; class Magnoliopsida; order Fabales; family Fabaceae; genus Cicer; species Cicer arietinum. Next base: position 51,607,847 of record NC_021166.2, read on the forward strand.
AATCATTAGTAGATCATCATTCATAAAACTTAATTATTTATTTCATAAAATTTGTTGTCATTAAAACATACATAAAAAACATTTGTATCTCAACGATAATTGGCCAAGAAAAGAATGACCACAAGCAACATGCAAATATCATCAATCACCAACACTTGATGGTGTCCCTTTTAATCTAAACGAACATTCACATTTTTTAATTCAAGTACTACATAGGATAAAGATTCTTCCAATGTCTATATTTTCATTTCTTTTACAACTAAAAATTAATTTTGTCTTTATTGTTGGTAGTTATATTGTTGTTAAGGACCTAAAGATGACAATACCAATTTTATTTTTCCTTTCAATATTTCTAATTCATCACAATAAACCATCTTGTATATCAAACATCATATTGGTGGTAAATGTAAAGTGTATTAGTGTACAAATGAAAAATCATGCATAGATACGTGATTTTAGTTACAAATGTTTACATAAACTGTATTAGCCTAGTGCTTGTAAATTTTTACATTACATGTCGCACATAAACTTAATTTGCGTATGTTTATGTAAAATAGTTTTTTGTAAAATCAAATTTTTTAGAGTATGTAAACTCTATTCACATATGATTTTTTAAAAATTAAAAATAAACGCAAACATCAAATCCAACTCAGTTAATTTACATATCTTAATGAGAAACATTTGTGCATGCAACTTCAACCTTGTACCTACTTCTTTTTTCTTCAAATTTTCATAAAGAGTGAGAGATATGGGGTTGAGACATTGGGTGAGATATGAGGTTGAGTGATGAAAAGAAAAAATACGAGATTTAGTAGTATAAGTGATGAAAGAGTATTTTGAGTATTTAAATTTAAAAATAAAAATAGTTATGAGTTCTTACTAACAAAGCTGAAGTATAATTACTAAAATTGTAAATTAATTTTCTTCATGGTCTATGAATTATTATGCGATTATTATAAATAGTAAAGTTCAAACCACACGTCATAATAATTGATTTTTTATTATCAATTTGGTGGAACACATTTATTTATTTCATTATTTGTATGCATACAATTTTTATTTGTTGAACCATCTCTTCATGCGCTTGAGAAGAAATACAGAGGTAAATTAGGGTTCTATTATTTTAAGCTAAAAATTTATTAAAAAAAAAATTAAGAGGCATTAGATTCAAACATTAATTTACTTTTATATTTTGATATTATTTTTGGTTTAGTTGCAACTTTGATTCTTCTATTTTTTTCAATTTACAAAATTGGTCCCCTTATATTAAAATCCGACAGTTTTAATCTTTTATTCATATTTTTGAACTAAAAAATAGTGACGTGTCATGCTATAATTGATGTGACATAATTAACACTTATGAAATTGTAATAAAATTCTTTAAAAAAATTAATTTCAACTTTTAAAATTATTCATTTTAATTTAATTAATGATATATATATATATATATATATATATATACATCATGAGAAAGTATTTTTCGTTATTAAAAATATGTTAAATTATTATTTTTTAATTTAAAAATCTAAAAAGGAAATTAATATTGTCAAATTTTAAAATATAAATATAAATTTTGTGAATCGGTCAAAATAGAGTAACCAAAACTAAAATTAAACTTAATTTTTTTTATTTATTTATAGGTTTGTTATTGTTGAGCGAGAAATTGTTAAAATGTCACATAGAATTAATATTGCCACATCATACTAACATGTCCGTGATTTTGTAAGACTCAAAAAGACTAAAAGTGGAAAAATCTTAAATGTTATAGATGAAATCAATTTTTTGTTGCCAAGATTAAAATCACACTGACCTCATATTACAGAGATAAAAACACTAATAATCCATAAAAATATTCATAGCTACAAATAATGAAATTTTGAAAGAAGTTTAATTTGAAAATTATGCACTTATTAGATTATGATATTTCGCAAAAATTGATGTCATTACATACAGAAATTGCCAACTTAAATCATGAGGACTTGAGCTTAATTTGCTAGCATGCTATTCACTCAAATTCAGAAATGAAGATCAAGTCAACTTCATTACGGAAGAGTAAGTACAATTCTAACAGAATGATGAGCACACACATTTGTTGATATCATCGACTTAGAAGAACATTAGTTTTGCTACCTTACACTTAAAATTGGACAAATTAAAACATTGGAATTATTATTTTTTCTCTAAGCTAAAAACGATTAAACATGACATAGACATTGGAGTTATATATTGAATGAGTCAGCCTTTTGGGGAGCATGTGGCACTAGCCATGCAATAAGGGAAATTCTTTTTCCACGTTTACATACTTCCGAAAATATTCATCTAAAAATTACAGTTTTTTTATCATCTAAATGTTTTTTTATGAAGAAATACATTTTTCCCCCTTAATGTATACTTCTGAACGGAGCTATGTTTTTATGTGATTAAAAATAACTCTACTATCCAAAATAAATAGCCCAATCACAAATTTAAATCACTTTTTGAATTTATAAGATTTTCAATTTTATACTTACACACATTTCATTAGTAATCTTGAATTTAATGCATTAACTAAGTGATTTTAAATTTAAATTCAACTCTATAAATATATATAGTTTTTAGCAATAATTTGTTGTTATATTATCATACCTTCAAATGATTAATCTTTATAGATTTATAAAGAAAAATTAATTTAGGCAATAAATTTAAAGATATCATCGTTGATAAGTAGAATCATAATTATTTACACCAACTTAAATGTGACACGAATCATTCAAAATATATAATTGTCCAAAAAATCACAATATTAGATGACAAAAGAAGGAAATTAGAGGGCATCTTAAGGCCAGATTTAGGTGATTAGTCATAATTCAAATGGACCACGTCCTCAACAATAGGACAAAATAGCCATCTTAATTTCACCCGCTAAACTCAATTTGCAACAAATTTATATTCCTAAATAATGTCATATAAAAATATAAGTTGAAATCATTTAAGGGTAAATGGAAACAGAAGAAAGGACAAGTGTACAAAAAAGTGGAGCCCATAATCATTCTATCAACAACTGCTAAATTCCAATACGTCACTAGAAGCTATAAATAAACTTTATCAATTGATATTCTAATTTATATTATTTTTGGGTTATAATTTAACGTTGCTAACCCGTTCTTTGTTTGTAACCAGACAAACTTTGACGGCCCTTATTTTGTTTTCTTCTTTATGTATTGTTTACTTTGTACTTTAAGTTAATAGGATATTAAGTTGAGTTTAGACTGTTAAGATCTTTAAGGGCATGCAATTTCAAACACTGTAAGTTGAAAATTAAAATTCAAAAATTAATTATTTTATATGTAGACGTTCGATAGAGATCTAAAGCAAATTTTTATATGAAATTTTTAAGAATTTATAATAGTTTTTTATGAAATTATGAAGAAAAAAATTATGGAATTTTTTTTTAAAATCCTTTAGAACAAAAAGTTATTTATTAAATTAATATAATTGAATAATATTCTTTATCAATTGATAGTTTATTCAATTAATTTAATATTTGTTGAAGCAATATTGATTTTAGATAAAATTTAATTAGTTTTAGATTTAAAAATACTAGAATATGAGTCTTTTTTATTAAATGCAAAATAATTCTGGAGACATTTTTATTAAGTAAAAATTTAAATTTTTTAGAAATTCAAAGTGATTGTTTTAGTGATCTTGCCCTTTGAGTCGATTTTAGATATAGATAATGTTATTAAAATTGATTTTTTGCTATCATTTAATCACAAATTATTATTTGTATGATTTTTAAAGTTGATACTAACAAAATCAAATATATTTAATAATCGAATGATTATTATTGACCAATAATGCACAAAAATTATACATTATTAATACAAATAAAATAAAATATTAATAAATAGACTGTTTATTTATGTGGAAAAAAAATTATATCAATAAGTGATGGATGGTAGATTGTTAATTGATCTGCTTAAATAAATGTATATTAAATTTTTAAAAGCTTAAGTGTAGTTTGAGTCTCATTATTTTGTCTCAAACAATCTATTCTTCTTTTTCTATGGGTGAAAACTTGAATTTGATAATTTTTAAATGTTATTTTTAAATAAAAATAATAATTATTGTTAGAGTTACTGCAACTAAAAAGAACTTTAAAGGAAAACAAAATTCATAGTCGTTGTCGATGGTAATTTTTTTCATTTTTCTTTCTCTTTTTTCCCATTTTTGTTTTCCCTTCTCCCCCAATTTTCTCTTCCATTTTTCTATTGTTATCTCAAAATTTGCTCATTGATTTTTTCAATTTTCTCCCCCAAACTGAAGAACAAGAGAGACAAAAAGACATACTGAAATACCACTTTTACAATCTGAATCCACTCATGAAGATCAATTGTTGTTTCAAGAGGTACCTATCTAAGGAGATGCTACATAAACTAGAAAAAGGAATGATAAATCAAGGGTTGTATTGTAATTTTTATATGACTATAGGAACCAAATTGTTAGTAAGTAAACAATTTTCAGGGACTGATTTGTGTATATTGATTATGATTTTTACAAGTTAAATAATATATATTTAGATGACCAGTTATATACACTATTGAGTTTGATTTAAGGCCACCACTCTTCAGAGGACCTACACCACGATTCATGAATTCACCACCACCCATCATGAGACCTACATCACCACTCATGAATGCACCCCCATTTTCATCCATTAGCCCCTTGTATTTCCAAAATTAGGAAAAATATGTCTCTCTTATGCGATAATGAGTTGACTAACAACAGAGCTTGCCACATAAGCAGTTAACGTCCACATCAATTTTATTAACATATCAAACAAATTGAGAGACTATATTGTCTAACGTCTTTCAATTTTAATGTGTTATTGGCCTATATTCTAAATTTAAGGAGACAAATGAACTACCCCTACAATTTCGGAGGGTAATTTGGCAATTTAATTGAATTTGAAGCTATTTTAGATGATTGTAGAGTTTCTCTTTTATTTTAAAAACTCTCATGAAACAAATGTGGTCGCTCACACTTTAGCAATAATAGCCACATATACTCATTACTCTCAATAATATTATTATATCTTCACATGTATTGAATATTATATTTATGAGGTAATTTTCTTTCCCGTTAAAAAAATTAAGTTGGACCAAATTTATAGTTCAATAAATTATTATTATTTTTCCCTAAATCAGTTTCTATTCGATTTAGAACCGGTTTAAAAAATACACATGCTTTAATTTAAAAGATTTATTTATTATTAATTTTTATAAATATTGAAAGTGGTGGTCATAGATAATGGTCTGATGATAGAGAATGATTTGTCTGGTAGTCTGTGGTGGTGGTCGAGTGGTCGATAATGGTTTGATGAATTAATGCGGTGTTTGGCGGATGGTAATAGTTTGACGGTGGTGGACGGTTGTATACATTTTATTTAAAATAATATTGAATTTTTAAAATAATTTAAATAACTTTAACTTTAAATAAGAGAAAGTGATCAAAATTTTAAAAAAAATAATAAAAGTGAATTGTTTTATATTTGAATTGTTATTTTAAATTGAACCAAATAAATAGTTTGGTAAAATGAACTCTTTTCAAGTTCAGTTCACAATATAAGTTCAGTTCAAATAGTTTGGTAAAATGAACAAATCAAATTATCACAATTCAATCTTGATGAGGAACAAGTTAGCCATTTAAAAACTTAGAGGACTAGAAAATAAATTTAAAAATAAAAGGATCAAAATCGCAAATGACATAAAATAGGTGATTGAAAATTTTCATTTAGGCCATTTATAAATTTTACAATGAAGATATTATTTTATTTTGATTTGTTGGTTATATAGGTACACCTAAGACAAAATTAACTTAAAATTTATTTTTTTTATAAAAAATAATATGACGTTAAATAATTAAATGTTGAATACTATATTTAACTATTTTTTCGTTATCGTACCATACACGTGAGTTGGTGCAATAATAAATATGGATAAAACATAGAATATGGTGGTAAATTGATAATAATTTAAAAAAATAAAAAATATTAGTGATTAATTGTTAATTTTTATTAGAAGAAGTTCAACCTATGACTTCTTTATTATGTTTCTTCTTCAAACTACCAAAGCATTTTATGATTTCAATTTGGTAACCACTTTAGTAATAAAATTGGTAATAATTAAGCAAATGAATTATTAAGAATATGTTTTTTTTTAAGGGATTAAGAATATGTCTTGCAAATGAATTATTTCTCACATTGACTATCGTATCATGCTCCTCGGATGCTACAAAAAATAAAAAATTATTCTTGTGTTCTTAAAATGTGAGAACAAACCATTAGAGATGCTGTTTCAATATTATGTCATGTTTCCATTTGTGTGTTTGTGATGTACATTCAAGAAGAAATTTTCATAACTTTAATCATTTGCCATATAATTATGTATATTTGCAAAATTCAACAGAGGTAGCTTTATGAAAGATACATAGAAAAAGTAAAATATTATAGTAAGCATGGTCAACTAAATTAAAATTACAAAGGTAGCATTAATCAAAATTGGCGGATATATCTGTTTCTTGGCGCAGATTGCAGGCATATGTAGTAAATAATTTTGATTTTGGATGATTTTGTGGCTAGTACTGATTAACACGGTTCATTTTGGACTTTAGTAAATATTAACCTTATCCTACTGATCCCAAAGAGGAAATATGTTGACTATGTTATTCACTTTTTTTTTTTTAACTTCAGCATATAATCACTAAACCACAAGCAATGAAATCACAAAACCTTTTTTTGGTTTCCCACTTAATCTCTCCACTGGAGATAACTTTGTTTGAACTATCCTCTTTAACATAGATGTCCTTTTTAATTAAAATTTCGAATTTTGTTATGTTAGATGAAGATCAACAATCTCCTATATTTTTAGATGTATTTATTTTAAATCGATTCAGTGAAGTTGAATTATGAATTGTTCAATCTTTTTTGTCTATCAAAATTTATTGACTACTGTTACAATTTGAAATCACAATTACTTTTGTACAAGACTCTTATAAGGTGAAGTCTAAAGAGGACAAATACATGTAGTTATTGTTGGTATATCAAGTGTAAGATAGAAGTTTTATATTTGATGAAAAAGTAGATATTGAACATCATATTAATGTGATGACTCATGTACCCAATGTTTTAATGTGATGTCTCAACTAATTTCTATGATTGTTCTTAACCCAATGCAGTATCGACCTCCCCTCATGAGTCAACAGTGGTATTATAGCTGATTATTTCACTTATTGGTGTGATCGACTTCATGTATTGAAAGTTTTCCAACAATGATGGTCAGACGACGTGTCTCGTTGATGTATGTGAGCCAAAAAAGGTGAAAGTATATGTGGATGAAAAAGTTTATGTTCAAGGGAGAACATATCCAAACGAATGAATGGACTCACACTTTAAAGAGAGTTTATTGGTGTATCAAGTGTGAATTAGAAATTTCATATTTGATTAATCAGTAGATGTAATGTTCGATATACAAGTGAGATGACTCATGTATGTAATGACTTTGGATATTTTGTGAAGTTATATTATTAAACTCACTGAGACTCCAACTCCGATAATAAGAACATAATTCTTATCCTTACGTTCCAAAAGAATATTTTTTTGAAGATTTGAACAGGGGACAAGTCACAAAACAACAACTTTAACGATGCACCAACCCTCCAACATGGTAATTAGAACTTTGTACATGTTACCAAGTTGGTACAATTTTCATTAACCAAATAAACCCATCCAAGTTGCAGGGAGATCAACTTGCAAGTACATACCAATCAAGCACACCATATAACTAATTAAAAAACATTACACTAAGACATGTACAAATAAATAATTGAATACATAAGTATATCTTATTCACTCAATTCCAAAACTTTACACATATAAATACAACAACATATCAGCACCATTATATCAATCCAATAATATAACCTCCACAGCCAAAAAACACTGAAATCAAGTTAAACCTCATTCTCATCAACAAGTTCTTTTTTTTTTTCCCTTCCATATTAATCCATATATATTATGTCTGGAGCTGAAGCTGCAAAATATGCTTCTGCTACAAACAACATAACCAAATCAAACAAACCAAACATGAGAAGATTCATTGGTGTGAGACAAAGGCCATCAGGAAGATGGGTAGCTGAGATCAAAGACTCATCTCAACATGTAAGATTATGGCTTGGAACCTATGACACACCAGAAGAAGCAGCTCGAGCTTACGACGAAGCCGCTCGAGCTTTACGCGGAGAAAACGCTCGAACCAACTTCGCCGCATCAGTATCGATTAACCAAAACACAGGAAAATCAGATCAAGGACTAATATCATCACCAAATGAATTGAGAAACAGTTTAAGCTTTGCTTCCTTGAAAGCCAAGTTAAGTAAGAATCTTCAAAGTATTATGGCAAGAGGTAGTGATCATAACAACATTAACAAGTCTTCAAAGAGTAGAGTGAGTGACCATTTTACCTTTGCTAGCATATTCAACCGTAGGAGTACTAATTATCATCAAATCTCTGCATTGGATATGAAGAACATTGAAAAAGTTGTGCAGCCTAGCATAATTGTTCCACCTAATGATGGTGATCATCATCCTAATCATAATCATAATTACCCTTCTAGTGTTTCTGATTGTAGTTCTGAATGGTTTGGATTTCAGAATCATGGATTAGATTCTGATGGTTCTGATATAGTGGAGAATATTAATAATATTAATAATAATGCTGTTAGTGTTGGTGATCAAGGTTTTTTGGATCAACTCATGGGGTGGATTGATGATAGTTCTGATATTTGTGCAAGTGATATTCAAGGTTCAAGTAGTAAGAGGTTTAAGGTTTCTTCTTCTGTTCTTGTTCCTCCAACTTTCTCTGGATCTTCTCCCTATGATTGTGGTTCACCTTTTAGTGGTTATGCATCTCCATATAATAGTTGTGGATCCCCTTGTAATGGTCATGCTTCTCCTTATTATGGTAGGAAGTGAAAATTGGTGTTTGGATTCATGGTAAGTTTGACAGAATCACAGTGAAATACTGTAATTTTAAAAGAAAAAAAACCAGTTTAAAAAAACAAAGTATATGTTTTGATCGGCGGTGATTTTGGCAGAATCACGGTGGACTACTGCGATTTTGACAAAAATTAAACTTTCGAATTTCAAAAAATCATAGTTCACATTTGGATCAACGGTGATTTTTTTGAAACTCCAGAGTGTAGCTCTTGCTAAAATCACTGCATCTTACCATGATTCTACCAATTTAATCGCGACTCCAAATATCGATATAGTGTCATTGTAATTTCGTCAAACTCACAGTTGATTCCAACATGTATTTAGTGATAGTCATGGAGGTGCTTGACTTATGTTTATTGATGCCTGCAAAAAAAATTGTTATGAGCATCTTTTTAAACAAGTTAGTTAAGATCATAAACTCCATGTTATGTATGTTGAAGAAAGAGTTGAAGACTAAGTTCTTACAGCATGTAAATATGGAACAGAACTTTGGCTTATGTTTAATTATGCCAAAAAGGATTTGAAATTAATGATATATGTAAGTTTAATTTGGCTGCAAAATGAACTCTCTTTTCAAGTTGATTTTATCTTGGATGTAACATATAAAAATTTAAGTTGATATATATATTTGAGTAATGTAATCAAAAATCTTTTTAATAAAAATGTATTGGCAAAAAAATTCGGTTAAAAATAAATATATCTTTTATTTTTCAACCAGAACTCTAATTAGAGATGTAAAATTGATTACAAACTTATTATTTTAATTAAGTGTTAATTATAAATTAATTAATTAATTTAAAAACTAATTGTTTTAATTTGAATATATAAATTTTATTAATCTACTATTGTAATTATCTTTTTCATTTGATTAATATGATCAATACAAAAATTAACTCTATTTTTCTCTCTTCTACAATTTAATATCAATATTTTGTAAATTTTATTGACTTGGTTCTCCTTTGATTTTAGTCTCTTCACACGTGGGGTGTAAATTTGGATCTATTGATAGTTTGAGAGAATGATGTGTGGCTTGGTAGGTACACCTATATATGGATTGCACCAAATTATAATTGTTTTTACATGTACTAGTAGCTCTGTTGTGGATAACAGCAGACTTACTATAAAAATTTATTTTATTTAGTTTAATTAAAAAAATCCAACTCAACACCATATTAACCACATAAGTATGCCATAACTGCGTTTTTGGAAGTACAAATCTAATGAGGGACTAAAAGTTCAAGAATTTCTAATGAATGATAAGAGTAAATAGACTAAAACCATATTTACTCCAAATTACAAGAACCAAAAGTTTATTAACCTTAAATAAAAAATCATTGTATAAAAATTCAATGACAATAAAATTTGCTTGAGAGAGAATGAAAATGATTAGATAGAAAAAAAAAAAAATTCATAATTTTTCATCTTACAAGAGAAACACGATTTTATGAATCACAACAAAAAAGACTCTTGACCATATCAATAATTTTATTCATTTCAATCGATAGAGTTGACATATATGACGATATTTCCTCGATATCGTCCCAGTCTGTTACTAATAAAAAAAATTTCTTACAAAAGTAAAGTTTTTACTTTTATGAGAAGAATTATAATATTTAAGTTGAACCTTATACATCTCCTAAAAATGTGATTAAGGTGGTAATGAAATAACTTTAATGTTTTAGTTGAAGTTATATATCTCTTGAGGACTTGTGTCCTATTTGTAATGATGATTTAGAAAATTTGATGGCACAACCTATATGTGCATATATGCTGATATCAATATCACACTACAAGGCTTTTGAGAGATAGTACTCAAATTGTTTTTAGGATTGTCAAAACATATATTTTCAATGTACTTTGTCTACGCTCACACATTTTTTTAGAAATATTTTAGAAGGTTACCTATATCACAACCAGCTCAAAGTCAATCATGTTTAAGAGTGAATTTATTATGCTCTAGTATCCCAAAAAGAAGATCTATCTTAGTATATGTAATATATTCAGCTGCGGTAATTGCTTACAAACTGGATCATTGCACAATGTCCCAATTTTTTTTACGTGACACATTAATTAAAAAAATACAATAGAATCAAATAAATACTAAAGTTTAATAAAACTTGATTCATTGTCGAGATCAACAAGAGTTTTTAAGCAGTGAATTGGTTCACAAAGAAAAACTGTCGTATAATTAAGAAGTTTGTTTTTGACAAAAAATATTAAGAATATTGTTATTTGATTTTTCTTTTGATATGTTATTTTGTAGTATATTTAAAAGTTATTAAATGTGATTAAGAATGTGTGATTATTTATTTTGAAATGTAATTATTTGATAATATTTTTTAAAATTATAAATTTACTTTAAAAAATATTAGAAGAACGACTTTTTTTAAATAATTAAAAAATTAATATAGTTTGAAGTTGTACTTAAATATTATTTATAATTTATTTATTTTAATGAATTTAAATAAAATTGAATTTTTTTATGTTTTATTCGATAAAAATACAATAAATAGACATAATTGTTCCTGCGGTCTCTTAACTTAATTTCAACCTTTATTTTTTTTTTTTGATTTAGTATTTTATTTAATTTTAAGTAACAATTTGATTCTTTATATCTAAAAATGTCAATAATATTATCATTTTTTTTACAAAAGTTCATCAAAATTTTCAAACAAAACCCATAAATTTAATTATTATCTTCAATATAATGCAAACTTCATCAAATTTATAACTCGAATCTTCAACTAAACTAATATTTTCATTCTTTATTTGATGTTGTTGAAAATAAAAATACGAGTATATTTGAATATTTGAGTTATGCATTTGATGAATATGATTTTTTTTTGAAATTAGTATTGAATTTTATAGGTTTTGTTTGAAAATTTTGATGAAATTTCAAAAAATTTGTAGAGAAATGATAATATTATTGACATTTTAAGATATAAATGATCAAATTGTTACTTAAAATTAAATAAAAGACTAAATAAAAAAAAATATAAAAGTTAAAAGACCGCGGGAGAAATTATGCCTATTTTAAAATAATTTATAATTATTAAAATTATATATTTTTTTAATTAAAAATTAAATTTTTTAAATTCCAGCGGTTCAAAAAATATTAGCACAAACGTGAGTATATTCAATCAAATCTTATATACCTTATTTAAACTATATAGTCCCTTATATTGACAACCTCATTATCTCTCATTCCATGTAATGGTGCCACTCCCCGCACTTGTGAACTTGGGGTTTCCTAGATATCTAATTTTTAAGGAATGTGACCTATTCGATTGGTACAACACTTCAAATGGATGAACATACTTTCTAACATTTTCAAATTATTATCATAATAATTGCTAATGAGATGTGATATTATATTAAACATTAAACCCTTACTATATTTTCATTTATTTGCATGAATTTTTTTATTTTATTTTTTATTTTTTTACGATTTGCATATGAAAATGCAAAAGTTATTGTCATAGTAAAAAAATTGGCTAGAGAACGGGGATAATAATTGCTAGGACATTTTGAAATTTTTATTTCTTGTAAAAAAATATAAACACTATAATTATACAGCAAAATATGACATGCCATCATGTATAAGATTGAATTTATAAAATATGTTAGTTCTCTTTGAAAATATTATCAGTTTTCATTTTTTTTAAATTATAGTTATTTTAAATTGTTAACAAAAAAAGATGTAAGAAACTTTCAGAATATAGAAAAGATGGAAAACAAATTAGAAAGAATGTATTTTGAGAAATAATAAAAATAATATGACATTTTCAAATTTTCTCTATTTAAAAAAATGGTAAGTGAAAATATGAGAAGTAAACATGCTCTTAGGACCAATTTACTTTATGAAAATAATTTATATTTTTAATTTTAAAATTTTATATTTATTTTACTTTAATGTGATACTCTTGAAATGAATAATTGTATTGGAGAAAAGATAAAATACTAATTAATGAAGATGTATTTTTAAATACATATATATTTTTGACATTTTTATTGTTTATAAAGATGTAGAAAACTGTTCACTTTAAGAATCTATTTTATCCTTTTTTTCATATTTATTCTAATTAACAAATAAATTTACTCAAATTTTAATAAATTAAAATAGAAAATATTTTTATAAAATAAATTATTTTATACCGCTAATTGTATAGTCACTGAGAAAATAAGATATGATTAGGTACAAGAAGAGACAAATTTGAGGTGTGTACACCTTTTGACTGCATGTAGTCATGCTCATCAAGATTGTTCAGTTAAAGTCAGACACTTAATTAAATTATGTAAATAAAATTTGGACCGTTAAATTTTAATCGAGCGATATAAGTGAGCATCACTCTAGTAGTCTTTACATAGTGATACTGCACATAATCCGGATTGAGAAGAGACATCCACCAAAACGGTGCGTTTTAGTTAGGACTAAGCTTTGATTATGAAGTGATGTGTTTGCTTTTATTATCAGTACTTTATTTATCTCTCTCTCTCTTGCGTTCTGTAATTTGCCCCAAATCTCAGACCTAGGGTTTCACTTGCAAACCTTCTTCTTCCGAAAAGGTACCAATCCTTCGACGAAACATCAGATCCGGGCACTACTTCTCCTTCTTCCTTCTATGATCCATCAAATTCCCATCCCTTTTTCATTCAATTTCACCGTTTCCAAATCTCAGTTCTTACATTGAATTGCAGGTTGATTGCAAAAGAATATCGTAACTTTGAAGAAAATGAAGCCCATTTTTTGCGGAAACCTGGATTTCGACGCAAGACAATCTGATGTTGAGAGGCTTTTCAGAAAATACGGGAAGATTGATAGAGTTGACTTGAAGTCTGGTATGTCATTCTTCATCATTTAATTTTTTTTGTTATGATTTAAATTTTAAGTTTAGTTTTAGGATTAGGTTTGAAGTGCTGCTTTTGAAGCTCAATTAGTGGTTTACAGTTTGTTTTAGCTCAACGAGTGTTTTTATTATGGCTTGTGCTTTATAATTGTATAAGTTTGGTATATTTGGTGGCCAAGTATTATTTTTGGCTGTGATAGTTGTGATGAATTTGCTGGAGTTTTTTTTTTTGCTTGACATGTTGTTATGTTGTGGTTGGATAGATTGTGTGCCCGTTCACATATTATAGAGGTAAGTTTTGTTACGAGAAACGGATTCACGGATTGGTGACCGGCGTAAGGCGTTGATGGATGATGGTTATTGTGGCGGTGTTTGATGAATTTGAAGTCAAGATGAAAGTGTCCTGTGTTGAGTTGCAGTGGGGTTATAGTACTGTTCGGGGAAAGGAAAATGTTATGTACAACCATTGAAAGCAATTTGTTTTTCCAAGAACTCATTGACCCTTTTTTGATAAATGTTTGGACATGCACGCCAATATTCTAAGAAAACAAATAGAGATAAGGCCAAAATTGGATTTTGAAACTGTTGATCATTTAAAATTGGATGTTTTATATGCTTTGCACATTTGGAAAAGGAGAGTGCTAGTAGTACAATCATTTTATTTGTTTGCCTGGCATTTATGCACAGGATGGGTTGTACAAAGCAGAAGGGCTGATATGTTCTTTTTTTGGCCTTAGCTTTTTGAACTTGCTGTTTTCATCTTAAATTTGATTTGGAGCATGCTTTCATCTTCAACCTCTACTTCCACCCTCAAATGATTCTTAAAAGGGTCAAGATGATGTTCTTTGACTTGTTACTTTTAAATGGATGTACATTTTCTTTTCCTTTAAAACGAAGAAAAACTGTCATTTAGATATGAACCCCCATACTCAAAACTTTCTTTGTGGCAGGATTACTTGGAAAGTTGGAATGTCCATGGTCTTCTTGGATGGATGTGCTTCTCTGCATTTCTTTATAGAATGTGCCCCCGCTTCTCCTTCTTGTATTTTTCCAGAAGAAATATTCTGATCTGCCTTAGCCCTGCCATTCTGCATTCCCTCAACATTCATTGCTTTTTCATTCCTCATGAGTTTTGCTCAGTGTTCAATTTCCGACATGTTTCAACATATGAACCATGATGATTTCGCAACTGTGGCAGGTGTTGTGGTACTTCCTAACAGTTTATTTCTGTTTTATGTTGAATTTTTCTCTCATACTCATCTGATATGCTGATGCGGAATTCCTCTCTACACCGTCTTCATGAAAGGAGTCTTCAAATGTTTATAACTGAAATATTTCTGTGTGGTTTTGTTTTTAACATTTTTGTTTTATAGGGTTTGCTTTTATCTACATGGAGGATGAACGTGATGCCGAGTATGCAATCAGACGACTTGATCAAACAGAATTTGGTAGAAAAGGGCGCCGGATTCGTGTTGAGTGGACTAAGGTACACCTTAATCATAGTGAATTGCAATGGTAATTCCAAAACAACTATGATTGTTATGCTGCATCATCATGTACTTTAAAGCTTGGCGTGGCTCATGGGTATCATTTTGGGAAACTTTACCACATTGGATTTTGATGACGGTGCATGATTTTTTCATGAGAATTGCAATACTTTCGGTACAAGTTCTCATTTGTGTGACACATGCATGTGCATTCAAATGAACTTGCTCTCGTAGCTGCTACTTATATTCTTTTCTTAATGAAGGATTTTCAAATTATTTGGGTGATTCTGGGTATCTTAACGTTCACTAAGTGTAATTATATTATGATTTGCAGCAAGAACGTGACAACAGAAGGTCTGGTGGTGATTCAAAAAAATCTTCAACTAATACAAGACCATCGAAGACTTTGTTTATCATAAATTTTGATCCCGTTCATACCAGGTCAAGGGATTTAGAGAGACACTTTGATCCCTATGGGAAAATATCAAATATAAGGATCAGAAAGAATTTTGCTTTTATCCAATTTGAAACCCAGGAGGAAGCCACTAAAGCTTTGGAAGCTACTAACCTGAGGTTATAATTACCTTCTCAATTGTTGAATAGTTATTATATATGTTAATAGCTCATTTGTTTAATATTTAATGTGCAGCAAGTTTATGGACCGTGTTATCACAGTTGAGTATGCTATAAGAGATGATGATGTCAGAAAGGATGGATACAGTCCTGATAGAAGAGGTCGCGACTCCCCTGATGGGAGGTACGGTCGTGGCAGATCCCCAAGTCCTTATCGTAGAGGTAGGGGTAGCCCTGACTATGGTCGTGGATCGAATCCAGCTTCTAGACCAGAGCCAAGAGGAAGCCCCAAGTATGAACGAGCTGAAAGCCCAATGAATGGAAGATATGATAGGTGTGTTCTGATTAATTTAAAAAAAAAAAAGTAATATTTGATAGTGTTAAATATATTATTATATTTTGATTATTTTACTGTTCATGCAGCCGATCTCCCCCACCTCGAGATAGGTCACGAGATATGTCACGAGATAGGTCACGATCCTGAGGAGTAGCTGAATAGAACTGTGTGTGAAATTATTGCTGGACCATTTTCATTTCATTCCTTCTTATGTTACTCCATAGTTTGGCAGCAGAAAAACTCAGACTTATTTATTGTATTTACTCTTATGTTTGGTTAGGATCTAGATGTGCGATGTGCAAAGACATTATATATTAATATTAGGTATATAGTTGTGTTACTTATCAAGTTTTATGTTTTTTTATTGAAAAATGATTTATTTAACCTTACTTTGAACCGAGGGTAATCCTGATCCTCGTTGCTTGTTCGTATATATATATATATATATGAATAGAAACTGTGAGCTTTCTTTAGTAACTTTCATTCACAGGTTTAGTCTTGTAGACGCATCCTTGCTTCTTCTGTTTCTTCTTTTTGGTTGACATGGTTATAGTCATGAGTTTTGTGACTGGTGATTTAATTTATTTTCATAATTAAGGCTCTATTTTGAAAGGTTGTGCTCGTGCTGCATGATTGGATGATTACAGATTTTGATTTCAAATTATATGGACAAACTGGAAAGTTGAAACAGTGTCAGAGCATGAGCTTTGTACTCACTTAGTGATAAAATGTCAGATCCCGAGTGTTTGTTATCTTCTCTCCTGCCTTCATTCAAGCAAGCATGGGATTATATTTTGTTTGACAAAGTTAAATGGCTAGCTTATAAGGAGGGAAGATGAAAAGTAATGAGTTGTTTGGTGGACTGCTTATTTAGATTTTTCGTTTTTCTACTGTTGTTATTTTTTCTTATAGTTATTTTAAATCTTTTATCTATCATCTATCAAGTGTTAAAAACTAATTATGTGTTTTTTTATATTATCTTCATTTATGTCTTATTATTTTTGCTGTTATTTTTACATTTTATTTTATCAATAATATATTAAGCATTAATATTTATTACCTATTTTTCATTATAATATCTTTGTTTAGGCCTCGTTTGTTTGTTTCTGCTTTGTTTTTTCACAAAATTTCTTTCTTTTTAACGTCAGTTACTTGCATTTTGAATTATACAAATTAAATAAACATATTATATATCCCTAAAGTTAACATATATCGTTCTTAAATTTTTTAAATAGCAATAGCAATTCTTTTAAGTTTTTTTTAGGAAAAACCAACGTAGCTAATTTCTTTCATCAAAACTTGTTTAATCAATACACGAGCATCTTAAAAAAGATGAACACTAAGCTCTTGCCAGAAGATAAGCTATCATGTAAGGTTGTCTTAACAAAGACCACAATAACAAAGCTAATCAGAATTTGGAAGCACTAAATCGAGATCAAATATCTGGCCATCAACGTAAGGATCCAATTATCTCAGACTCATATTACATGTGCTTTTTTTCTTTTGTATAAATGATATTATTGCATGTGTTTTTTTGACATCGTGTTATAATACTAAAAAATATGGTATAACATCTTTTTATATTATATTATAGTATTTAGAGTATGTAATATGTTAATTTCATTAAAAAAAGTATGTATCTTAATTTATTATCGCTTTATAATCATATAAGATCTTATCTTGGGATTATATTTTGTATTATCTATTATTATTAGGTTTAATTATTCTGGAGGTTTCTTAACTATTTCGTAATTTTTAAATAGATCTATTAACTAAAACAATTTGTATTTATGTCCTTAAATTATTATATTTTCAATAATAAGGTTCTTCCGTTACATTATCATTAGTCAAAGTTTAATAAAAGAATTTAATTATTAAAAAAATAATAATTCAGGAACATAATTACAAATTTTTAATTTAAGTCTTACTTAAAAAATTTCAAATAATTTAGAAACTTAAATGTTAATATACATATAGAAAAGAAAGACAAGAGATGATATATATAGGGATGAACCCATAAACTTTAAAAAGTGACTGCTCTATATATCTCTTTTAATTGTTGCAACATGTATAGTACTAAAAAAAGAGAGCAAATATTCACTTTTATTTCAAATATGTGACATGTTTTTATTAAATTCTAAAATTATTAAAACTACAAATATATCTTCAAATATCTCTTTTAATAATAATTTATTAAATCAAATTGACTTAAAAAATTGAAAATTAAATTAACAAATTAAAAATATATTTGAAAACTAAAATGACTAATAAAAGATATTTTTCGACTGTTTTTGTAATTATTATATATTTAAAGACTATTATATAACAACACCACACATTTTAAAAAAAATCAAAACATAATGGAGACACAATCTATAATGTAGGTTTGTCCTTATTTTTTATGTTTATCACAATTTATTTTTTAATGTATTTAATATTAAAAATTATTTTTTAAAATCAAGTATAGACCATTGCCTACACACCCATAAACATGGGATTTGAAATTATTTGAAATTTTTTAAATTGGCCCTTAAACTCAAAAATAATAATTATATTTCTAAATTAATAAATATTATTATTTATTTATTTATTTTGAATTGAGTCTATGTATCTCGATAAAGTGAAAATTAATATTAAACCTTTTGTATCAAATTATTAAGTGGTAGTTATTTTGATAATTCTATTATTGAAACCCTAGTGTCATTTTTTTTGGGACCAAAATATTATAGCATTTCATTTATAATAAGGTGGTCAATACAATGTAGTACATAAATTAAGAGTTGAAAACTAGCCAAAGACGTGGTCGCCCTTCTAAGGTGGTGAGCAACCTTATTAGTTTGTTTACTAACAAACTCAACACATAGTTTCTATAAAAAGAAGTAAAGACATGTCTATAATTACAAAGTATGTCACCAAACTCACTGAGCTTCCTAGAATAAAAGGCATCAACAACCAATTTAGAATCCACTTCAAAATCAACCAATTCAATGTGCAATTCATGAAACCACTTCGGTGTGAATAATAATCCAAGCATGTCACATGTATGAACATCACATACTTGTGTGAACCATTCTGCTTTTCCTAGAACAAAGTGTCTGAATTCATCTTTGATGCATATACCAATTCCTATTCGATTTCAATGAGCTGAGAAGGAAACATCGATATTACATTTGAATTGACTAGCTGTAGGTTTTTGCCAAACAAAAATAGTATTATCCCAATAAGAATGTGGAACTCGTATTTGCAAAGAACATATGTTATGTCAATTTGATAAAAGATCCAATGCACGCCTAAGAATTCTAGATTGTTGGTCAGTAGAAGATTCCACAACTTATTATTGCGTTACTTCCTAATACTCCAAATAACAGTTGCAATATGTGACACCTTAGTTATAGAGAATTGCCTTTAACACTTCAAAAATCACATATGACACGAAAATATTATAATGTGAAGATATAACATGTTGAATAATGAAGTAGAAAGTACACATCTAGTAATTTTTTCATCCAAGTAATCACCACAATAATACTTTCAAATAACTTAATTCCATAATTAATCAACTTATTATACTAGGAAGTTGTAATTACTTGCAATACAACCCGACTTGTGTTGTCGTAAAAGAAAAAGACAATCATATACGCTCCCAAGTCCTTCCAATTACAAGACAGATTCCCCATCCCCACCACACACATAAATACATTCCTTTACGAAACAAATCAGTGGCATCTTTGCAATTTCACCACAAAAACGATGTCAAATCTATTCATTCAAATTTAAAACACAACACTTGAACTAAACAATGATAACAACCTGTCTACTTCACACGTGCGACATCAACCATTTTGAAAAGTAGTATCCAACCACACATAACACGTGGCACTTCTTCCAAGTCATCACCACCTAGTAACATACAATACATAACAAATAATAATAAAAAAACCTTTAGCATTTTCAAATTTTAACCAATCCCAACGGTAACGTCTCTGTCTTAACAACAATCTCAACCGTTCGATCAAAGAATCAGCTCTATCTTTAACCCTTCACTCCCAAAACTGACACTAGCTTCCATTTTAAAGAGAGAGTGAAAAAGTTTGAATTTTTGAATAATGGGTGTGAACGGTTTTGTTGATATTTGTGTTGTGTCATCTTGTGTAGTTTAAGCTTTTTCAGTTCTTGGTTTTAAATTTGGATGTACCCTTTTGTTGTTTGATTCTCAATTATGATATAGAAGCCGTTTCTGATTCTCATAAATTGAACGTTACGGTTTTGGTGTAAAATCCAGCTGTTTATTTGATTGATGAGTTTTGAAGCATTGCATTTGTTTTAAGACTCAATGTGTTATAAGCTGAGTTTTTTAAGCAAAGTTTTGGATGGTTGGTGAAGTTCTCTCTAAAATAATTTTCTTTTCTGTATTTTTACACACACTATTGGATTTATGATTCTGTTTTTGTGAGTGTGACATTGTGTTTCAAGTTTGAAGATTAAGCTTCAGAAGCTTGTTTTCTTAGTTACTCATTCTTAAAGGTTGGTACTTTTTTTTTTGTTCTTTGCTTTGCTTTGATTTTTTTTTTCAGGAACGAAAAATGTGTTCTTTTTTATTTCCATTCCCTTTTCTCTCTTTATTTTGTTGTGAACCTGAGGTTTTTTTTCATTATGTAGTAGTTGTAGCTATATGTTTGTGGAGTCTCTAATTTTTTTTATGTCTTTGTGGCTTACAGAAACAGTGAAAGCAACCTTGGTTATATCTCAACAAGATCAATTATTTGAACATTGAACAAGTCAAGTTTGTTTGAGGTATACTTTGTTCAAAATTTCAAATTATTTATTTTGATTTCTCAAAGATTGTTTTTTTCATGGTCACGTCTACTGAATTGAATTAGTAACTCACACAGACCTCTTATTTTTTATAATTTTTTTGACTAATTTTTTTTATAAGTTAACAAACAAAGATAGCTAAAGAAACTATTAGATCTAATGATTTTTTCAATTTTTATAATTTTATTAGCAGTTGTAGAGGATCTAAATTCATAATGATTATTATTTAATAAATAGTTTTAAAAAAAAATGATAATAGTAATAAATAGTATAAATAATTATAATAATGGATATATTTTTTTATAAGCATAAATTGATTATTGATTGGATATATACTTGTACTGAATACAACATGTAGATAGACTCATGTGTCTTCAAAGTTAAGCTTTTTTTTCTTTCTCACATTAGTAGTACTTTGTTTTTTATGAGGAGAAAGTTGGAAAAACACAGTTGAGAACTCTACTTTTCAGCATCCTCTTTCTCTTGTAGAAACATGAATCCTCTTTCCACCAAACCTTTTAAAGTTGTTTCAATGACCAAAATACCCCTAAATATCAACCCTTATTACATTTTGTACAAGTTGTGAGGTGGATCTTTTTAAGCCTAATGATTTAGATTTGTATAATAATAATATCCACCGACGGCTTCTTTAATAGAAAATACTATTGCTATTATTGTTAGTAGTTACACGCCAATTCCTTCATTTTCATCAATAGCCATTCTCATAATTTCATAAACCATACTTTATATTTAATAACTATGTTTTGGAATCCAAAGGGTATTTAATGATCACTTTCTAAAGTTAGAGAAATACTCGTGGTGTGGCATCTTTATAGGTACATCAAATTTTAATGGTCCAATCATAAATTGAGTAAACAAGCTTCTTGTGTGATCGTGAGATTCTCAAAAGTTATTTATATTTAATTTGACATCAGATTGTGAATGCGCAAAATACAGATTATATTTTTATTGGCCTACTTTTATTTTATTTTATTTTATATGTATCAGAATTTTCTATTGGAGACTTAATTTATAATTTAAGGATTTTATGATAACTACTGCTCCACAACCTTATAAATTTATTATACTAATAAACAAATTAATATCATTGCCTTTCTACAAATTGGTATAATTTCTTTGAGCTTAGTTTTCTTCTATTCTACAGCTTTTGTGATCATCATTTTTTCAACCATGGTGGAAGAAAGTGTTGTTGCTGTTGAAATTGTTGATGCATGTTCAACAGAAGAATGGTTGTTACACTCACAACAACTTGTTCCTATTGCTCTTACTAAATCAAAACAAGTACAAGGGTTCCAAGGTAGGTGGAAAATGATCATTACAAAATTGGAACAAGTTCCATCAAAGTTATCAGATTTATCTAGCCACCCTTGTTTTTCAAAGAATGCTCTTTGCAAGGAACAATTGCAGGCTGTGTCAAGAACACTAAGAGAAGCAATTGAATTAGCTGAGTTGTGTTTGAAGGAAAAGTATGAAGGTAAATTAAGAATGCAAAGTGATCTTGATGCATTAATTTGCAAACTTGATTTGAATTTAAAGGATTGTAGTTTGTTAACAAAAACTGGTGTACTTGGTGAAGCTACTTTACCATTCAATGTTTCTTTAGCTGAATCAGATATTGCAACACATAGCAATATAAAGGAACTACTTGCGCGCCTTCAAATCGGTCATTTGGAAGCGAAAAACAAAGCTTTAGAGAAATTACATGATGTTATGAAAGAAGATGAGAAGAATGTTTTAGCTGTTTTTGGTAGGAGTAATGTTTCTGCTTTGGTTCAGTTACTTACAGCAACATCTCCAAGGATAAGGGAGAAAACAGTTTGTATTATAAGCTCACTCATCGAATCGGGTAGCTGCGAAAATTGGTTAGTTTCTGAAGGCGTTCTGCCACCTCTTATAAGACTAATTGAATCAGGTAGTTCTGTTGGTAAAGAGAAAGCTATTGTTTCTCTTCAGAAGCTTTCGATGTCGGAAGACACGACTCGTGCAATCATAGGACATGGAGGGGTTCGTCCATTGATCGAGCTTTGTGAAAGTGGCGATTCTGTTTTGCAGGCTGCAGCAGCTTGTACTTTGAAGAACATTTCAGCTGTTCCTGAAGTGAGACAGGTTTTGGCTGAAGAAGGTATTGTCAAAGTTATGATCAATCTTCTTAACTATGGAATTTTGTTGGGTACTAAAGAGTATGCTGCTGAGTGTTTGCAGAATCTCACTGCAAGCAATGAGAATATGAGAAAGTCTGTTATATCAGAAGGCGGCGTTCGCAGTCTTTTGGCTTACCTCGATGGTCCGCTTCCTCAAGAATCAGCAGTCGGATCATTGAGGAACCTTGTTGGATCAGTTTCCGAGGAAACTTTGGTTTCGCTTGGATTGCTTCCTTGTTTGGTTCATATTTTGAAGTTTGGATCATTAGGCGCTCAACAAGGCGCCGCATCTGTTATATGCAAAATTTGCAGCTCAATGGAGATGAAGAAAATGTTAGGTGAAGTTGGTTGCATACCTCTATTGATCAACATGCTTGGGGCTAAAGTAAACAATGCTAGGTTGCTTGCAGCTCAAGCAATTGTGAGTTTAATGGTTTTGCCGCAAAATCGAAGGGAGATTAAGAAGGACGATAAAAGCGTCCCGAATATGGTTCAGTTGCTTGATCCAAGTCCACAGAATACTGCGAAAAAATACGCAGTTTCTTGCCTTGGATCACTTTCTTCTTGTAAGAAATGTAAGAAGTTGATGATTTCATATGGAGCTATAGGGTATTTGAAGAAGCTTGTTGAGATGGAGATTCCAGGAGCTAAAAAGTTACTTGAGAGATTGGAAAGAGGGAAATTGAGAAGCTTGTTTAGTAGAAAATAGAGGAAAATTTCCATGTGTTTGCAACTGTTCTTTTGGGTATCATTATTAAGCTTTTTCTTTATCACTTTTGTTCTTGTCAATGTTGTTTCATTGTCTGAATGAAACAAATGTATAACTGTAGAATGCAAAAGAAACAATTTGTTAAACCATTTGTGTGCATCTAATATTTTTGTTGATTTTAACTTTCTTGTTCCCAAAAGAAACAACTTAATAATTTGGAGTTCAAATCAAAATGCAAGTAAAGAACTTGATGATTTGGAGTTCAATCAAAATGCAAGTAAAGTCTAACAAATTTTCTTTCCAGCTATTATTCAAACTCGAAAAATAATTAGGGGTATATTTAGAAAAATAAGAAAAAGTACTTCTAGGAAATTGAAAATCCACATATTTTTAAGGACATATTTTTTACTCAATAGGTGTTTGTTTTTAAATAAACAAAGATAATAACATAGTCGTTTAATCAAAATAAGCTAACGTTGAAGTCTCTTAAGCTCGAAATTTATAAAAAATAATCTTGAACATTTAATAATGTAGAGATTAATAAATTGGGACAACTTATTTTATATTTGATTCAATATTAAATAAGGATAATTAGGTCATTAACAACTTATATTAAGCTTTAAAGTGAGAAAAATTTGTTCTTTAAAACTGGGCTTTTTCTCGGGGGAGGTACTGGTGATAGATTATAGTTTAATGTTGTATGAGTGCTAGTGCTACTATTCGCACCTTCTGTTTTTCCTAATAGACTCCACTATAGAGTTTGTTCATACACTTTTTATTTTATTTTTAAATCCCTTCTCCAAGAGTTGCCCAACTTTTAGTCGTTTAGGGTGCATTAATAGATCTTTTTCACATAAATTTTATTTTATCTTTTTTATTTCCATTTTGGAAGTGGTGTACTAATTATGTGACATTAACGATGTCGGGAAGAAAATTGGAATTTGAAATAAAAGCTGATATTAGTCCTTCACAAAATAAGAAAATGTCATTTTAATATTTGTACAACAAAATTCAGCAGTAAAAACCCAATTGATTCGAAGACATAAAAGAATAGAAATACCAACAAAAAAATTAAATAACATGATCAACATAGAATATCACTTTAAAATTGAAACACTCAAGAAAATATCTATCAACAACACATACATGTGCTTTTATCCCACATTCGCAAATCAGGTCATGTTTGGAAGGTGATGAAAATTCATCGAGTTTACAAGTATGAAAAAACGGTGTGACTTTTATCCTTTAAATGTAGAAGAAGAAAGGAATTAGAACTATCATTTGAATACTTTAAAAATAGAGCAAATATATAATTTATCTGATATTTTTGGGATACTTCACGCATATTTACGAAAACATATCTTATGAAAATCTAGAAAATAAAGAAGGTGCATTAATTTTTTTTAAACATCAATACAGATGTACATAATCCACTTTAAGATAATGTTACAAATTTTAAATTAAAAAAAAATTATCTCTTGTTAATAAAACTAATATTTGTTTAAATTATTTTAATAATACTTTTGTTAATACATTATAATTATATATTTATGAAGAATGATCAATACATATTTCTTTATAAATATTCTACGTGTATATAATTATTTTAATAAAAAATTTGTTAACGTATCTAAGCCGTATCGTATCCTAAATTTCATGTATCTTCGTATTTGTATTATATCGCACCTATAGTAGTACTTGAACTTTATAGGATAAGAAGGAGGAGAAGGAAGATGAAATTCTCTGATTTAAAAGTTTTTTGTAACTCAATTGTCCCCGAATATTATCATTATAGGAATCTAGATATCTCATACTTTTGTATTAAAAATGTGTTGTCTTCTTCATAACATGTAAAACGCAACATATTTTATTCAACAATTAGTAATGATTTCATTAATCAACAAGTTCAAACCCTAATTTCGTTTCAATATTTTTTTCTTCTCCAAGCGACTTTCACTCTCTCTATGTATCACTAAGTGGTCACCCCACTCCTTATATGCAGTCTTACATTTATAATTTTTTTAGTCATATGATCAATATTT
Organism: Cicer arietinum; assembly: GCF_000331145.2. Classification (NCBI taxonomy): domain Eukaryota; kingdom Viridiplantae; phylum Streptophyta; class Magnoliopsida; order Fabales; family Fabaceae; genus Cicer; species Cicer arietinum. The sequence continues at coordinate 51,633,853 of NC_021166.2, forward strand.
AAATGTTCAAATATAAAATTCAAAATTCTTAAAAATAAATTTATTTTAAATTTGGACTGCTTAATCTTAATCAGATGATCAGATACTCTATTTGCAGGACTACATGCAATCTAAATCTCTCTAACAACGAGCATGTGTTTTTTAAAATGTTTTAGGGTTAGAAGATTCTAGGTTTACGATTTGATTTGCTTTATTTTTTCACATTTGTTTTGGGCTCGTAGTACATTTGTATTCATTCTATTAACTTTATTTCTTTTGATTCTTCGAATCCCATTTGGGTTTTTCCTTGCCTTTATCATTAAAGTTTTGCATTTTATTTTATATTTACATATGTTTAGGATTAAGCATACATAGGGGCGGCCCAACACATTATGAGGCCTAAAGCAAAATTACTAGACAAGACTTTTTCAAAAATTAATAAATAAATTATTAATATTTTATTTAATAATTATAGAAAATTTCTTTAGTAGAATTAATAGCATTTTCAAATCTATTTTTTATATATTTTTCAAAAAAATAAAATAATACATTTCAACTGTTCTACAACAACATCAATAACTTATGTAAATTTTTTTATCTTTTAGTTGAAGAAGAAAATAGTGTGTATACTACTACTCAAATAATTCATGTTAGCAATATGTTTATGAATGTCTTATAATTTCTCAATTTATAACTAATATTTCTCATATGGGCAATGTGCTCACTTTTTGTCTCGTAATTTCTCCATTTATAATTAATATTTCTCTCATCCCTACTATCTTCGTTAGCCACTTTAGTTGTAGTAAGAAGATTATTAAATAATTTGCAACAAAAATATGTTTTATTTAATTTATATAAGATTTTATCAGTTGATAGCAAAAGTTAAGACGAAGGTTTCACTGTGATATTATTTGAAAAATATCAATCCAAATAAATAATGATTCTGCCAAAAATTGAAAATTAAAACTTTTTTTTGAGGCTTTTTGTGTATGTGTATAGTAAAGTATTTTTTATAATATATTATTGGGCCTTTATACATAGTAAAGAAACAGAGTAAAAAAATATTTTTGGGCCGGCTGTGAGCATACATGTTTGATATATTATTGGTTTAAATATGTATTTCCTCCTTACAATTATAACATTTTTTGATCTTGACTCGTAAGTTTTTTTTATTTGATTCGCATCCCTGCAAATACAAATTCATTGTACAATAGTCTCTCCGTCCAACTTCTGTTAAAAAAATTATAACAACCTTAAGCTTTTTTTCATAAATTAAAAATAAAAAATAAAAAATCTTTATTATTTTTTGAAAAGGTGGCCAAAATTGAGAACCTCTTTTCACATTCTATTGTCTCTCCTTCACATCTTTACCCCTTTTCTCTTCCTTTTCTCACGACCTTATCACCTTCAAGGGAGAAAATCAAACGTCACCCTCAATATGTCTATGTTGTTCTCTAATTCGCAAGGACGTGAGCTCGCACCCTCTTCTCATTTTTTTGTTTTTGTTTTCCACTTGCTAGCTCCATTCTTCTTATATCTAAATCTCAATCTTTGTTCATTTTAGAATCGATCCAGCGGTTACGAGTTGAGTTATAAGTTATGCATTTTGTGGTTGTATGTTGGATATGAGATGTAGATAAAAAAGAAAGTTTGAAACTTTTGACATATAATTCATGAAGCTGAGAAGTGGTGTTGTAGCGATGTATGTTTTATTGGGACTAAAATAATATAACCGTACTAACAAGTTTTTGTTTGAATACTAGAGGGAGACAATAGAAATAAGGTTCTCAATGTTGGTCACCCTTTCAAATAATAATTATCATATTTTTAAATTATCTTTTAGCTTTTATTTTTTTTTTTAAAAAGCTTAACGGTGTTAGGATTTTTTTAACAGAATTTGGACTGAGATACCATTTTAAAATGAATATGTAATTGCATGAATGTGAATCAAACAAAAAAACTTACGAGAACCAAAATCAAAAAATATTATAATTGCAAGGACCAAAGAATATTTAAACCTATATTTGTTTATTGAAATAATACCAAACATTTTTTATGTTTGAATATTAGGTTGAGTTTGTTCATCGGTCATTGAAGAAATGTTTGGAACATATTAAAAGAGATTTTTGTAAGACATGGGATGGTATGAATGAAATGTTGACGTTGCAAATTATTAAGATAAAAGGGTTATTTGAGACAAGTAAGGGTTGTAAATAGTAAATACACAACAATCCATTCTATGAGAATTTGACTTGGGTTGTATCAAAGAAATTTTAAGCTCAAATTGTTGATGAATACAAGAGAGTTAGCTATGTTGGTAACAACAAAACCACGTGTTGTTGTATACTTAGAAACTCACATGGATTAACTTGTGCATGTGAGTTGGCACGGTACAAGGTGGAAGGTTTTCCAATCCATTGGATGTCGTTCATATTGGAGGAAATTAACCATGAATAGTAGTCTAGAGGAAGTAAAGTTAGAAAATGATTCAGAGTTGGAAATTACATCAGAGATGAATATAATTTGGAAAACAATTAATGTTGCTGGAAGGACGGAATTGGAGAACAAGTTTTGTGAAATAGCATATCCAGAGACAACATCAATGTGTGCTCCACCATATAAGATCAAAACAAATGGTGGTGTGAAGAGGAAGAAAGGTAAGAAGCAAAAGGAATTTAAGGTATATCGCAACCCTTGATTTTTTTTAAGCATGTAGATCCGTTTATTATGATAATGCAACTACTCAAGTCTCTTAGCAATGACATATGAAAACCTCCCAACAAGCATCCAAATCCTCGCAACAAGCATCCAAACCCTCTCAACAAGCACCCAAACAACAACGTGTGATAAGTGAAGTTACAAAATATATGGATGAATTTCTTCTTCTAATTTATCCATATATTGAACATATAGTTAACGTTAAAGCGGATGGAAACTGTGGATATCGTGTTGTTGCTACTTTACTTGGTCATAGTGAATAATAATGAGCATTGTGCATTTACAGTTGTATATAGAAATTAAGTCCAAACTTGGTTTATATGCTACATTATTCGAGGAACATTTGCGAGAAGTGACAAACGTTTGGCTAGTAACTGATTTGAGAAACCAACCCAATAAGAAATAGATGAACATTCTTGGTATATGTTACGTGATAGCAACAAAATATAATCCTGTTCTTGTCACATTAGGAAAAACTTTTTCTTTGACTTTTTCCCCATTGAGCAACATTGGTTTTGTTAATAAACGTCACTAAGTTCAAGTTAAATTGAAATCATGATATCTGTTGTCTCCACTTGCATGACATTGGAAGGACCACCGTGGTGATGAGTCTACATCATGGGCTATAGTTTATGCAGGATGTCTACAACATATATTCTCATTAGATTTAGAACACACACAAGATTCATATGCATTTGACAGATAATTGACACTTTTGATTTAAAACATACATTTAAAGTTTTATTTCTTATCTTAGCTTATATGTCTTTTGCTTTGTGAGATAGATATGCAGTTTCCAATTAGTTTGTTTGTTTCCTCTGCAGTTTGTTTCCCCTGCTCAAACCCAAGCAAAACATAATAACCCTTCTCTTGTTGCATCTATGTGTTCCTCTTTCTCATTTTCTGAACAACGAATTTCCTATTAGATTGTATAAGAGGTTGAATTGGAGAATGCTCCACATTATTTTTCGCTCCATTGCTCCTCACTAAAAAAAATTGAATGAAAATAATGCAAAAAAAAATTGAAAAATGTAAAAAAAGAAACACCGACCTTGAAATTTCAATGTTTCGAAATTTCCGTTAGTTAAATTGTGTCCCTAAAATTTCAAAACTTTGAAATTTCTACAAGACCTACTCTGATCATCGTATCCTCTACTCCCTCTGTTTCCATACAAGATATATTGAGTGATTACAAGAATTCGTATCTGACATGTTTTCAATGAGAAATCTATCTCCAAATATTTTGGTATGAAAATTCATGATACACAAGCTGATTTTGTACAATCAGAACAGAGGCCAAAAACCCTAAAGACCTCAAATGGTAATATTCTAAACGAACACTTCTTACCAGTATTTAAGGAGAAATCATCTAGGCAATAATGTGTGAGAAAGATAGAAAATGAAAAGGCCAATAACACATCAAAAGAAAAGAATGAATGAAAAATATTTTCAATAAAGAGATATAAGAATTGATGTAAATCAGTCAAAGTGTTTTGATATACTTGAACTGATATAAGATTGAATATGTAACATCATTTCAATGAGACTTAGAATCATAAAAACAAACTTTATGACAATTTAGACAAAAACTTGAACTGATATAAATCAGCCCATTAGTGGCAACAACTCTCTAATCCCGAAGAGGTGCTTGAAAAGGTACAACAATATTCATGAACCTCAATGAAAATTAGTTAGAATGTTGAAGAAGGGTTTTGACAATGAAATTCTGAAGTGGCTAAAGAAAAATACTCAAAATCTGAATAGGCAGAGTAAAGAATAGTTGTAAGCGTGAATAGATAGAGAAAATAATAGTTGTAAGCCTGACAAGGCATAGTAAAGAATACGTGTATGCTATTGATTGAAATAGTGGATTAAATTATCGACTGCACTGAGGCAAAATATCTCTATAAAGGAAGGACTAGATGTAACAATTGTTGTGTATGAAGTAGCAATGTCAATTTACAAGGAAGAGGGTTTGAATTGTAAATTCACCTATTAAATTTTTTTTGTTAAAATCTTAAGAAAATAACTCAAGACTGGTCTTGGTTATGAAAACAAAAAACAGAGAACGTTCTTGGCTCTGTAAACAGAAAATGGAGGTTGATTTTGGTTAGTTAAAATAACAGTTTTTGCATATCTATCTAACTTGATAATCAAAATGACTGGAAGTAAATAGAGATAAGGGAATAAATACCACACAACGGTATATCATAATTCACCCAACTTGGGCTACGTTCAATCCTCACAACTGTGAGATTTTCCACTAAGTGGTCAAACATAGAACGTTCATGGTTTTACACAGTTTTTGGTAAGATCAACCTTGATCTGTAACACCAATTCCATTCCACCCAGAAAGGACTCAATCAGGTAACCTATCAATCTTGAGAGGATTTTACAATTCACCTTTTAACAATAAAATGATTTTTCAGAATACTACTCAAACTATAAATAACACTTATAGTTTTGAGTTTACACAATAATGATTTAAAAAAATTGGTAGAATCTGAGTATGCTCAACTCGTGTTATGAGAAGCTTTTTGAGAATAGATTCTTGACAAAAAAATTTAGTGGTATGATCTGGATATAGGAAGAGGAAATCAGCACTTGAAGTTCTTGATTTTTCCTTGAGCTTGTGGTTCCTTTTATAGGCTTCAAGGAGGTTGATGATATTTATTATGACCGTTGAAATGGTGCTTTGTTGTCACGTGCCAGTCTTGACCAAAGATTAGACTTTTTAAACCTTGAATGTTCTTGATTTGAACATTTTGCATTTTTGCTTATGCGTTAATAATGTATGATATGTAGCTTATCTTTCTTGACTATGATGATCCTTTGTTTATGAACACAAACATCTCAAAGATGTGCTTAATCGATTCAGATTAAGACTGCCTTTTGATTCGTGCAAAATAGACTGGAGAATGATAGTGAGTATGTTGGACAATGATGGTCAATATGCTAGAGAATGATTGTATCATTTTAGGACTGATGTCATCATACTGAAGAATGGTGTTTAATCATTCTAGAGTCAGTTTGTTAATCATGTTGGAGAAAGATGTTTGATGCTGAAGATTTTGTGTAACATGCTGGAGAATGTTTATCAATCTAGAGACTGATGTTACACTGCAGGAGAATGATCATTTGTCACTTTTGTTTTAAGTTGTGCCTTTTAATCTTTGATCCTTTTGAGTGATTCTTTTGCTCATATGAGAGTTGTATATTCCTAGTATATGAACTGGAAATCCATTCGCGATTTGTAAGAGGTTTCCTTGCATTAAAAACTGATTTGATTTTGCTTGATGAAAATGAGAGAAACATGGAGAACGTTCTTGGTTTTCCAGATTATGTCAAGAAAGTTATTGGTTCAGTTTTGTTCATTTTTAACTCTTTATTTAAATTGATTTCTCTTGCATTTGCTTTGTACCTATCTTGGATTATTACACTCAAAAGCATATATTAAATTAATATATAATTTAGAATCATAATTAGAGTCTTTAATTAACCTTTAGTTGTTTACATCAAAATATTAATTTGAGATTTTACCTCAACAGTGTTGTGAACCAGTATAAAATTATGTGTTTTCCTCTCTTTTTCATAAAGAATGTTTTGTGCAAAATAATCAAAGTATCTTATAAAAATGTTAAAACACAATTCAAACCTCCATTTTCTTGTGTTTTCCAACATCTTTAAAGGCAAGTGAAATGAGCTAGTTTTACTATGCCACCATTCGACGAATGTTGATGCAATATTATAATCAACCATCGCCAAGGAATACTCAATCAACTACTCCAAGTTTGACCTTCAATCCACTCCTCTTTAAATTCAAGTAAGTCACTAAGCTTAAATTTCTAATTAAGATCATGTGTGACTGCCTTCAAAGCACCAAAGTTATGTATATATAATACAATATAATAAATATTTCAATGATACATTAATAAATAATTATGTAGTTAACTAACTAGATAACTCTAATTATTAAACCAAACTAATTAAAAAACTCTAATTATTAAACCAATTGCTTCTCCTAGACATAATCTATTGGCAACATGGTGCTCATATGATTTCAGCAAGGATGTGTCATATGGTCCTCTAGAGAAGCCATACTCCAGCTCTTCTTAATCCTACTCCGGCTCCTCTTGAACCTGCTCCATATGCTCGTCCTCTGTATGTTGTTCAATATGATCTTCCTCGATGTGTTGCTTCTTTATGGGATGTTGCTCTGATGGCCAATCTTGCATCCTAGATATACTGGAACACGGTTCTCCAGCCTTTTTCCTCGTAGATACAGTAGGCCGAACTCTTTTCTCCCTGAACGAATAATTGAACCATCTCAACCTTTACTCCTAGTCACTGAATAAAAAGGAATATAAATTAAAATAGAACAAAATTGATAAATGGGTTTTGACTTTTTCGAAATAGAAAAAACTCGGTATGTAATTGAAATAGCAATGTCTATCATAAAAAATGGGGTTTGAATTGTGAGTCTTTTAAAATTATGATTCTTGTTCTCAATATAAATTAACTCAAGATTCATCTTGGTTGAAACAAAATGTCCAAAATATTCTGGATATATTAGAAGTAAATAAAACAAATTAGTATATAATAAAGTGTATTTGTATGTGCAAATAATTAAAGATAAGAGATAGAAAGATCAGACACAAAAGGTATATTGGTTCATGCAACTCAGACTAGTCTAGTTCTCACAACCGTGATATTTTCACTCTGCGTTTCAGAACCATAATGTTCTCCTTGACACCTTTTCTCTTGATCACAATTTGATCAATTTCAATCTTCACCTTTCAACCTAGAAAGGATTTTGACAATCACCTTCCAGCCTTGAAAGAATCTTTACAAACACATTCAATCTAACATAAAAGATCGACTTGAGTTACCAATGATGTGTATGATAAAAGTGTTTGGGATCTTGAAACTTCTCAATGCTTGTTTGAGATAAATAAATACATACTTAGTAAATGATGATCCACAAATATAGTGAAGAGAGTTGTAGTTTGCTTGAAGAGTTTTTGACTTGTTATTACTTGAACAAGTGTTGGTAGATTGGTAAATTGAACTATTTGCTTCATCTTCAAATTTATCTTTAATTTGTAGATGATAAAAGGCTTTAAATATTCAATTTAAACTAAATATAGTTTTTTGACACACTTCTCAAGTGTCAGGTATATTTTAAAGCAATTAAATATGTGTTTTTATTGTTGTCCAGAACATTCTTGATAAACGAAGAACGTTAGTGCTTTTGAGTCTGATGGAAAACGTGAATGAGTGAGTGAATGAGCCGTGAAATATCAGTTGGTACTATTTCAAATCAGAATTTTGTAGAGATTTCTACATAGTATTGTATGTAAAATGTACTTTTGTCCTTGCTCACAACTCATCAATTTGGAGATCAATCTTGAGGTTGTTTTCCTCCTTTGGACATTCAGCTCGAGTTATGGGTTTCATCATTGATTTGAGTCGTCTTGGTACTCTTTAAATTGTTGTTTGGACTGTGGAAAATAATGTGTTTTAATTATGTCTTTAAAAGAGAATAACCAGAATGTTCTTTTGTAAATTCAGAATGTTCTTGGTTTTGTGTTATATGGAAAATGTGGATAAGTGATTTAGTAGTTGTGTATTGTCATTCCTTTGTCTCAAAAGCATAATGTATTTTCTGTAAAAAGGTGCAACAACAATATCCTTATTGTCCTAGTTGTCTTTGCTCATAGCTCATAAATCTAGAGATTGATCTTGATGTTGTTTGCTTATTTGGGCCTTTAGCTAGACTTTTTGGGCTTTGATCATGGTTCTGAGTTGCATTGATTTATAATTCACTTGAAATATGAGAGTTATTCATTTCATTCAAAGCAAATTGTCCAAAATAACATTGTGTGAATATAGTTGGTACTTTTGTAAACCAGAATGATCTTCGTTTTTCAAGACTTCTGTTTTTAATAAACCATAATGACCTTCGTTTTTTCAAACTTCTATTTTTAATAAACTAGAATGATCTTCGTTTTTCGAGACTTTTGTTTTTAATACACCATAATGATCTTTGTTTTTTCATAATTCTATTTTTAATAAACCAGAATGATCTTCGTTTTTTGTTTTTAATAAATTGGAATGATCTTCGTTTTTTAGACTGCTTTTTTTAATAAACCAAAATGCTATTCGTTTTTCCAATTTAGTTAAGACATGATTTGCATTGATTTATAACATGGTGTGATCATTGATTGTTATATGAATGTATTTTATCACCTTCTTGAATGATTGATGTATGATTGATATATGATATATTTTTTTTGAATGTATTTTGATTTTAATAAACTAGATGTAATAATCATTCTCTTGAATGATTGATATATGATATCTTTTTTTTTTGTTGGGATTTTTTTATTATTGAGTAGGTATTTATGCATTTTGATGATATGAATGGCTTCTTGCTTGTTCACTTATGCAATTCATGTTCCTTTAATAAAACTCAAGTGCAATCATTAGTAGATCACTATTCATAAAACTTAATCATTTATTTCATAAGGTTTGTTGTCATTAAAACATACATCAAAAAGTTTTTACCTCAACAGTAATTATAAGTACCAAATATTTTAAAATCAAAATATTCGATATAGTATTAACATACCGATTTTTTGTAATTCCAAAATATTCGGTACATAAAATTGAGTACCATCATTTTGAAAAAAATTAAATATTTGAAATTATAAACGATACCGAGTATTTCATTTTGAAAAAGGCTACATATACCAAATATTTTTATCTCAAAATAATCGATATATTGTTTTGTATACCGAGTATTTTGGAATATTAAAAAATCGAGAGCTCTTTCAAACTTTTTTGTTTCAAGTTTTTGAAAAATACAAAGGTATTTTGAGTTTTTGTCAATTTTGAATATAAAAAAAATATATTTGTATTTTTACTAAAACTATAGAAGTGGGAGGTATAGTTGTAAGGGTGAGAAATAGAATCATCTAGTCTGGGTTATATCATCTGTCATGAATACAATTTTTGTAGCATCTTTGAAACAGAAGAAGCATCTATAAAGTAAGAGTCTTGCTTCCTAATGTAATCTATGAAAGTAAGAGTCTTGCTTCTTAATGTCCCATCAACTAACAGATCTATCTTAGGTAAAAGATAAATGATAAAGATCTTTGGGACATGCTTTGTTTAGGTCGGTGTAGTCACTAGTAGAAAATTGAGATTTTAATTCAGCAGATTTAAGTCGATTATGTGCCACCAGACTTAACAAACTGAGGCGGTGAGAATTTTGTAAATATGTTAGATTGACAACCGACTTAAGAAATATTGTAAAAATAAAATTAAAAAAATTAATATATCTCATCATACTTCACGTGGCTAAATCAATTAATTGGTAAACCACTTAATAAAATGAAGTGGTGACAATTTTGTAAATATTTAAAACTCACTTAATGCGGTTATATTGATAACCGACGTAAAGATAAAATGCCATTTAATAAAATAAGGCGGTGGCACTTTTGTAAATATTTAAAACTTGTTTAACGCGGTTATATAGATACCCGACTTAAGAATAAAACGTCGTTTAGAATGAGGTGGTGACAATTTTATAAATATTTATGCCATTTAATAAAATGAGGCGGTGATAATTTTGTAAATATTTAACACTTGTATAACGCGGGTATATTGATAACTGAGTATTGTGGCAACGGCTGATACAAAACAACGGAGTATTGTGGCAACGACTGGACAAAACAACAGAGTATTGTGTCAACGGCTGGTACAAAACAATGGAGTATTGTGGCAATGGCTGGTACAAAACAATGAAACACCCCATTGACAGGTAAAACAACGGAGTATTGTCACAACGGCTGGGACAAAATAACATAGTATTATGGCAACGACTGGTACAAAATAATGGAGTATTGTCGCAACTGTTGGTACAAAACAATGGAGTATTGTGGCATGAAAAGAATATATATATATATATTACAATGTTATTAATTTGAGGAATTTTTGTTTTGTATAGAAAAAGAGATCAAAACAACGATTCAATGTACATACAACATTTTTTCATTAATGGCCCAACAACTCTAGCATACAAATTTGTTTTTTATTTATTTATTTAGAAATATAAGAGAATAAAAGTAGCTCTAAAATCAACTGTAATCATATTAAAATGAGTAAATTGATTTTTTTGAAGGACACATATTGCAAAAGAAACAATAACAGAATCGTTTGTCTTATTCAATTTTTATTCTTTTAAATACGTTACTCTTATCCTACCAATAAATGTATCGTTTCCTTCTGGTTTTTCCACTCAAAATCTCAGTACACTTCCTTCTTTTTTCACCTTGTCAAACGAGATTGACTTTGAAATATTGAAACTTTTTTTTTTCATTTACATGGCAATTTTACCAGTCAATGGGGTGTTTCATTGATGTAGCTCTTGAACATTCTTCACTCTTAATAGAGAACGAAGACTTTATAACATTTCTATTTAACCTGGTGAATGTTACATATGTAACAATATCATTTTTCCTTTTTCTAGACAAGACGAACAAATACATTGTACAATCTCTAATCACTTTGGTGCTTAATGCGACATTTGCAACTAAAACGGCACAAATCGTGTGTGAGTCTTGTTTTAGAGTGATTCTGCTAATCTGACTAGTTGCATTCATTGCAGTACTCCTTTTTAAATGGAAAGAAGGTTATTATCAGTCAAATGTTTAGAACCTTTAAAAGAAATTTTCAAGATGTCGACTCTTTGTTGATTATAGACAAAGGAGAGAAAACCCGGTGGGACAAAACAATAAAGTATTGTGGCAACAACTGGGACAAAATAATAGAGTATTGTGGCAACAGCTGGTACAAAATTATGGAGTATTGTGGCAACAGCTGAGACAAAACAATGGAGTATTGTGCCAACGGCTGGAACAAAACAATTGAGTATTGTGGCAACGGTTGGTACAAAACAAGGTACAAAACAATGGAATATTGTGGCAACGACTGGTACAAAACAACGGAGTATTGTGGCAACGGCTGGTACAAAACAATGGAGTATTGTGGCAACAGCTGGTATAAAACAACAAAGTAGTGTGACAACGGTTGGTACAAAACAACAGAGTATTGTGGCAACGGTTGTTATAAAACAACAGAATATTGTGGCAACGTTTGGGACAAAACAACGGAGTATTCTGACAACGACTGCTACAAAACAACGCAGTATTGTGGCAATGACTAAGACAAAACAATGGAGTATTGTGGCAATGACTGATACAAAACAATAGAGTATTGTGGCAACAACTGAGACAAAAACAATGTAGTATTATGGCAACGACCGGTACAAAACAATGAAGAATTGTGACAACGGCTGGTACAAAACAACAGAGTATTGTGGCAACGGCTGGTACAAAACAACGGAGTATTGTGGCAACCACTGATACAAAAACACGGAGTATTGTGGCAACGGCTGAGACAAAACAACGGACTATTGTGGCAACGGCTGGTACAAAACAACGAAGTATTGTGGCAACGACTGAGACAAAACAACAGATTATTGTAGCAAAGACTGGTACGAAATAATTGAGTATTGTGGCAACGACTGGTACAAATTTAGTATTGTGGCAACAGCTGGTATAAAACAATGGAGTATTGTGGCATGAACATATACATATATATATAAATTAGAATGTTAATAATTTGAGGAATTTTTGTCCTGTATAGAAAAAGAGATGAAAACAACGATTCAATGTACATACAACATTTTTTCTTTAACGGGCCCAACAATTCTAGAATACAAATTTGTTTTTTATTTATTTATTTATTTAGAAATATAAGAGAATAAAAGTAGCTCCAAAATCTAATGTAATCATGTTAAATTGAGTGAATTGATTTTTTTGAAGGAACAAATAATTTGAATGTATGTTTGGTGAGTGATATCCTAGTAGTAAAATTGAGTCATTTACAAACAAATAAGATTAATGCTTAGATTAATGCTCCAAGATTGTGAAGGCAAACTAGAATAAGATTGTAGTTTTATTTGTAATATTGAGTACTTAGAAATATTACTTAAATATATTATATTCTTTAGTTATATACGGTGAAATGATTAATGCTTTTAAATGATTTTGGTGTATGAATTTTTTAAATATTGAAATTAAATTAAAAAATTATTTTTATTGTTCTTTTGGATATTAAAGTAAAGAAAAAAAAAAACAGTAATATTTAGAAACTGAATTGGTGACCAAATATTTTATAAATATAACAATTTGTCACAAATTTCGTCTCTAAATCAGTCACTAATGATAAAGCAAATTAATTTAAAGTGGTTGCTAAATCACTCTCAAACGTTAGTCACTAATTCAGTCTCAAAAATTGGTCACAAAATTCAGTCACTAAATCGGTCACTAAATTCGGTCGCTAAATTGGTCACTAAATTCGGTCGCTAAATCAGTCACTAAATTCGGTCGCTAATTTGGTCGCAACAGTTAGCGACTAGCAGTTTAGCTACTGATTTAAATTGGTCACTAAATCGGTCGCTATTTGATTTAGTGACCGATTTTCTTCATTTAGTGACCGAAAAATTGGTCTCTAAAAGCGTTTTTTCTAGTAGTGATTTTACCTGTCAATGGGGTGTTTCATTGATGTAGCTCTTGAACATTCTTCACTCTTGATAGAGAACGAAGACTTTATAACATTTCTATTTAACCCGGTGAATGTTACGTATGTAACAATATCATTTTTACTTTTTCTAGACAAGACGAACAAATACATTGTACAATCTCTAATCACTTTGGTGCTTAATGCGACATTTGCAACTAAAATGGCACAAATCGTGTGTGAGTCTTGTTTTAGAGTGATTCTGCTAATCTGGCTAGTTGCATTCATTGCGGTACTCCTTTTTAAATGGAAAGAAGATTATTATCAGCTATGTCAAATGTTTAGAACCTTTAAAAGAAATTTTCAAGATGTCGACTTTCTGTTGATTATAGACAAAGGAGAGAAAACCCGGTGGGACAAAACAATGGAGTATTGTGGCAACGATTGGGACAAAATAATAGAGTATTGTGGCAACGACTGGTACAAAATAATGGAGTATTGTGGCAACAACTGAGACAAAATAATGGAGTATTGTGGCAACGACTAGTACAAAACAATTGAGTATTGTGGCAACGGTTGGTACAAAACAAGGAACAAAACAATGGAGTATTGTGGCAACGACTGGTACAAAACAACGGAGTATTGTGGCAACGGCTGATATAAAACAATGGAATATTGTGGCAACGACCGGTACAAAACAACAAAGTATTGTGACAACCGTTGGTACAAAACAACAGAGTATTGTGGCAACGGTTGTTATAAAACAACAGAATATTGTGGCAACGGTTGGGACAAAACAATGGAATATTGTGGCAAAACAATTAAGACAAAAACAATAGAGTATTGTTGCAACGTCTTGTAAAAAATAATAAAGTATTGTGGCAATGACTGGTACAAAACAATGGATTATTGTGACAACGGGTAGTACAAAACAACAGAGTATTGTGGCAACAGCTTGTACAAAACAACTGAGTATTGTGGCAACGACTGATACAAAAACAACGGAGTATTATGGCAACGGCTGAGACAAAACAACAGAGTATTGTGACAACGGCTTGTACAAAACAACGGAGTATTGTGGCAATGGCTGATACATAACAACGGAGTATTGTGGCAACAGCTGAGACAAAACAACGGAGTATTATGGCAAACGGCTGATACGAAATAATTGAGTATTGTGGCAACGGCTGGTAAGTATTGTGTCATGAAAAGAGCATATACATATATATAAATTAGAATGTTAATAATTTGAGGAATTCCTGCATAGAAAAAGAGATGAAAACAACGATTCAATGTAGATACAACATTTTTTTCTTTAACGAGCCCAACAACTCTAGAATACAAATTAGTTTTTTATTTATTTATTTAGAAATATAAGAGAATAAAAGTAGCTCCAAAATCTACTGTAATCATGTTAAAATGAGTGAATTGATTTTTCTGAAGGAACAAATAATTTGAATGTATGTTTGGTGAGTGATATCCAAGTAGTAAAATTGAGTCATTTACAAACAAATAAGATGTTATATTTTTTTAAAGTAATTTAATAATTAGATTCACACACTTAAGTGTAGAAAAGTGGTGATCTAATAGTTAGACTCGTCCATATATATCAATGTCATTGTATTTATAGGACAAGATGACATGATCCTTTATATATAAAAATATAAAAAGTAATGAATTCAAACTTTAATGGCATTTCTCATCAATTTTTTGAAATAAAATTAATAAACGAATAAAATTTTATTAATTAAATTGACACTAATAATTATTTTACGTAACTTGCGAATTTTTCTCTGTCACCACTTCGCCCTTTGATTCCACCCAAAAAGCACACATATTGCAAAAGCAACAATAACAAAATTGTTTGTCTTATTTAATTTTTATTCTTTTAAATACGTTACTCCTATCCCACCAATAAATGCTTCGTTTCCTTCTGGTTTTTCCACTCAAAATCTCAGTACACTTCCTTCTTTTTTCACCATGTCAAACGAGATTGACTTTGAAATATCGAAACTTTTTTTTTCATTTACATGGCAATTTTACTTGTCAATGAGGTGTTTCATTGATGTAGCTCTTAAACATTCTTCACTCTTGATAGAGAACGAAGACTTTATAACATTTCTATTTAACCTGGTGAATGTTACGTATGTAACAATATCATTTTTCCTTTTTCTAGACAAGACGAACAAATGCATTGTACAATCTCTAATCACTTTGGTGCTTAATGCGACATTTGCAACTAAAACGGCACAAATCATGTGTGAGTCTTGTTTTAGAGTGATTCTGCTAATCTGGCTAGTTGCATTCATTGTGGTACTCCTTTTTAAATGGAAAGAAGGTTATTATCAGTTATGTCAAATGTTTAGAACCTTTAAAAGAAATTTTCAAGATGTCGACTTTCTGTTGATTATAGACAAATGAGAGAAAACTCGGTGGGACAAAACAATGGAGTATTGTGGCAACGATTGGGAGAAAATAATAGAGTATTGTGGCAACGACTGGTACAAAATAATGGAGTATTGTGGCAACAACAGAGACAAAATAATGGAGTATTGTGGCAACGACTAGTACAAAACAATTGAGTGTTGTGGCAACAGTTGGTACAAAACAAGGAACAAAACAATGGAGTTTTGTGGCAACGACTGGTACAAAACAACGGAGTATTGTGGCAACGGCTGATATAAAACAACGGAGTATTGTGGCAACGGCCGGTACAAAACAACAAAGTATTGTGACAACCGTTGGTACAAAACAACAGAGTATTGTGGCAACGGTTGTTATAAAACAACAGAATATTGTGGCAACGGTTGGGACAAAACAACGGAGTATTGTGACAACGGCTACTATAAAACAACGAAGTATTGTGGCAACGACTAAGACAAAACAATGGAGTATTATGGCAATGACTGATACAAAATAATGGAGTATTGTGGCAACTATTGAGACAAAAACTATAGAGTATTGTTGCAACGCCTGGTACAAAATAATGAAGTATTGTGGCAACGACTGGTACAAAACAATGGATTAGTGTGACAACGGGTAGTACAAAACAACAGAGTATTGTGGCAACAGCTTTTACAAAACAACGGAGTATTGTGGTAACGACTGATACAAAAACAACGGAGTATTATGGCAACGGCTGAGACAAAACAACAGAGTATTGTGGCAACGGCTTGTACAAAACAACGGAGTATTGTGGCAATGGCTGATACATAACAACGGAGTATTGTGGCAACGGTTGAGACAAAACAACGAATTATTGTGGCAACGGCTAGTACAAAACAATGGAGTATTGTGACAAGAAAAGAGCATATACATATATATAAATTAGAATGTTAATAATTTGAGGAATTTTTGTCCTGTATAGAAAAAGAGATGAAAACAACGATTCAATGTAGATACAACATTTTTTTCTTTAAAGAGCCCAACAACTCTAGAATACAAATTTGTTTTTTATTTATTTATTTAGAAATATAAGAGAATAAAAGTAGCTCCAAAATCTACTGTAATCATGTTAAAATGAGTGAATTGATTTTTCTGAAGGAACAAATAATTTGAATGTATGTTTGGTGAGTGATATCCAAGTAGTAAAATTGAGTCATTTACAAACAAATAAGATGTTATATTTTTTTAAAGTAATTTAATAATTAGATTCACACACTTAAGTGTAGAAAAGTGGTGATCTAATAGTTAGACTCGTCCATATATATCAATGTCATTGTATTTATAGGACAAGATGATATGATCATTTATATATAAAAATATAAAAAGTAATGAATTCAAACTTTAATGGCATTTCTCATCAATTTTTTGAAATAAAATTAATAAACGAATAAAATTTTATTAATTAAATTGACACTAATAATTATTTTATAAATATTTTCAATTTAAATTTGATACTTAGATATTACAAAATAATACTTTTACCACCAAGTTAGTACAATAAGTAATTTGATTACACATATTAAATAATAATTTACTTTTAGTATAAATAAATTAATAAGTATATTTATTACCTTGCAACTGTTAGACGTTGGACTCAAATTTATTATCTTGCATTTGTTTAAAACAAAAAAACGTAACTTGCGAATTTTTCTCTGTCACCACTTGTCCTCTAATTCCACTTAAAAAGCACACATATTGCAAAAGCAACACTAACAAAATCGTTTGTCTTATTTAATTTTTATTCTTTTAAATACGTTACTCCTATCCCACCAATAAATGCTTCGTTTACTTCTGGTTTTTCCACTCAAAATCTCAGTACACTTCCTTCTTTTTTCACCATGTCAAACGAGATTGACTTCGAAATATTGAAACTTTTTTTTTCATTTACATGGCAATTTTACCTGTCAATGGGGTGTTTCATTGATGTAGCTCTTGAACATTCTTCACTCTTGATAGAGAACGAAGACTTTATAACATTTCTATTTAACCTGGTGAATGTTACGTATGTAACAATATCATTTTTCCTTTTTCTAGACAAGACGAACAAATACATTGTACAATCTCTAATCATTTTAGTGCTTAATGCGACATTTGCAACTAAAACGACACAAATCGTGTGTGAGTCTTGTTTTAGAGTGATTTTGCTAATCTGGCTAGTTGCATTCATTGTGGTACTCCTTTTAAAATGGAAAGAAGGTTATTATCAGCTATGTCAAATGTTTACAACCTTTAAAAGAAATTTTCAAGATGTCGACTTTCTGTTGATTATAGACAAAGGAGAGAACCCGGTGGGACAAAACAATGGAGTATTGTGGCAACGATTGGGAGAAAATAATACAATATTATGGCAACGACTGGTACAAAATAATGGAGTAGTGTGGAAACAACAGAGACAAAATAATGGAGTATTGTGGCAACGACTAGTACAAAACAATTGAGTGTTGTGGCAACAGTTGGTACAAAACAAGGAACAAAACAATGGAGTTTTGTGGCAACGACTAGTACAAAACAACGGAGTATTGTGGCAACGGCTGATATAAAACAACGGAGTATTGTGGCAACGGCCGGTACAAAACAACAAAGTATTGTGACAACCGTTGGTACAAAACAACAGAGTATTGTGGCAACGGTTGTTATAAAACAACATAATATTGTGGCAACGGTTGGGACAAAACAACGGAGTATTGTGACAATGGCTACTATAAAACAACGAAGTATTGTGGCAACGACTAAGACAAAACAATGGAGTATTGTGGCAATTACTGATACAAAATAATGGAGTATTGTGGCAACAATTGAGACAAAAACTTTAGAGTATTGTTGCAACGTTTGGTACAAAATAATGAAGTATTGTGGCAACGACTGGTACAAAACAATGGATTATTGTGACAACGGGTAGTACAAAACAACAGAGTATTGTGGCAACAGCTTGTACAAAACAACGAAGTATTGTGGCAACGACTGATACAAAAACAACGGAGTATTATGGCAACGGCTGAGACAAAACAACAGAGTATTGTGGCAACGACTTGTACAAAACAATGGATTATTGTGGCAATGGCTGATACATAACAACGGAGTATTGTGGCAACGGCTGAGACAAAACAACGAATTATTGTGGCAACGACGGGTACGAAATAATTGAGTATTGTGGCAACGGCTGGTACAAAACAATGGAGTATTGTGTCATGAAAAGAGCATATACATATATATAAATAAGAATGTTAATAATTTGAGGAATTTTTGTCCTGCATAGAAAAAGAGATGAAAACAACGATTCAATGTAGATACAACATTTTTTTCTTTAACGAGCCCAACAACTCTAGAATACAAATTTGTTTTTTATTTATTTTTTTAGAAATATAAGAGAATAAAAGTAGCTCCAAAATCTACTGTAATCATGTTAAAATGAGTGAATTGATTTTTTTGAAGGAACAAATAATTTGAATGTATGTTTGGTGAGTGATATCCAAGTTGTAAAATTGAGTCATTTACAAACAAATAAGATGTTATATTTTTTTTTAAAGTAATTTAATAATTAGATTCACACACTTAAGTGTAGAAAAGTGGCGATCTAATAGTTAGACTCGTCCATATATATCAATGTCATTGTATTTATAGGACAAGATGATACGATCCTTTATATATAAAAATATAAAAAGTAATGAATTCAAACTTTAACGGCATTTCTCATCAATTTTTTGAAATAAAGTTAAGAAACAAATAAAATTTTATTAATTAAAGTGACACTAATAATTATTTTATAAATATTTTCAATTTAAATTTGATACTTTGATATTACAAAATAATACTTTTACCACCAAGTTAGTACAATAAGTAATTTGGACAACGGCTGCTACAAAACAACACAGTATTGTGGCAACGACTATGACAAAACAATGGAGTATTGTGGCAATGACTGATACAAAACAATGGAGTATTGTGTCAACGACTGAGACAAAAACAATGAAGTATTGTTGCAACGTCTGGTACAAAATAATGAAGTATTGTGGCAACGACTGGTACAAAACAACAAAGTATTGTGGCCACGGTTGTTATAAAACAACATAATATTGTGGCAATGGTTGGGAGAAAACAACATAGTATTATGACAACGGCTGCTACAAAACAACACAGTATTGTGGCAACGACTATGACAAAACAATGGAGTATTGTGGCAATGACTGATACAAAACAATGGAGTATTGTGTCAACGACTGAGACAAAAACAATGAAGTATTGTTGCAACGTCTGGTACAAAATAATGAAGTATTGTGGCAACGACTGGTACAAAACAACAAAGTATTGTGGCCACGGTTGTTATAAAACAACATAATATTGTGGCAATGGTTGGGAGAAAACAACATAGTATTATGACAACGGCTGCTACAAAACAACACAGTATTGTGGCAACGACTATGACAAAACAATGGAGTATTGTGGCAATGACTGATACAAAACAATGGAGTATTGTGTCAACGACTGAGACAAAAACAATGAAGTATTGTTGCAACGTCTGGTACAAAATAATGAAGTATTGTGGCAACGACTGGTACAAAACAACAAAGTATTGTGGCCACGGTTGTTATAAAACAACATAATATTGTGGCAATGGTTGGGAGAAAACAACATAGTATTATGACAACGGCTGCTACAAAACAACACAGTATTGTGGCAACGACTATGACAAAACAATGGAGTATTGTGGCAATGACTGATACAAAACAATGGAGTATTGTGTCAACGACTGAGACAAAAACAATGAAGTATTGTTGCAACGTCTGGTACAAAATAATGAAGTATTGTGGCAACGACTGGTACAAAACAACAAAGTATTGTGGCCACGGTTGTTATAAAACAACATAATATTGTGGCAATGGTTGGGAGAAAACAACATAGTATTATGACAACGGCTGCTACAAAACAACACAGTATTGTGGCAACGACTATGACAAAACAATGGAGTATTGTGGCAATGACTGATACAAAACAATGGAGTATTGTGTCAACGACTGAGACAAAAACAATGAAGTATTGTTGCAACGTCTGGTACAAAATAATGAAGTATTGTGGCAACGACTGGTACAAAACAAATGAGTATTGTGACAATGGCTGGTACAAAACAACAGAGTATTGTGGCAACTGCTGGTACAAAACAACGAAGTATTGTGGCAACGAATGATACAAAAACACAGAGTATTGTGGCAATGACTGATACAAAACAACGGAGGATTGTGGCAATGACTGATACAAAACAACGGTGGCAACGACTATGACAAAACAATGGAGTATTATGGCAACGACTGAGACAAAACAACGGAGGATTGTGGCAATGACTGATACAAAACAACGGTGGCAACGACTATGACAAAACAATGGAGTATTATGGCAACGACTGAGACAAAACAACGGAGGATTGTGGCAATGACTGATACAAAACAACGGTGGCAACGACTATGACAAAACAATGGAGTATTATGGCAACGACTGAGACAAAACAACGGAGGATTGTGGCAATGACTGATACAAAACAACGGTGGCAACGACTATGACAAAACAATGGAGTATTATGGCAACGACTGAGACAAAACAACGGAGGATTGTGGCAATGACTGATACAAAACAACGGTGGCAACGACTATGACAAAACAATGGAGTATTATGGCAACGACTGAGACAAAACAACGGAGGATTGTGGCAATGACTGATACAAAACAACGGTGGCAACGACTATGACAAAACAATGGAGTATTATGGCAACGACTGAGACAAAACAACGGAGGATTGTGGCAATGACTGATACAAAACAACGGTGGCAACGACTATGACAAAACAATGGAGTATTATGGCAACGACTGAGACAAAACAACGGAGGATTGTGGCAATGACTGATACAAAACAACGGTGGCAACGACTATGACAAAACAATGGAGTATTATGGCAACGACTGAGACAAAACAACGGAGGATTGTGGCAATGACTGATACAAAACAACGGTGGCAACGACTATGACAAAACAATGGAGTATTATGGCAACGACTGAGACAAAACAACGGAGGATTGTGGCAATGACTGATACAAAACAACGGTGGCAACGACTATGACAAAACAATGGAGTATTATGGCAACGACTGAGACAAAACAACGGAGGATTGTGGCAATGACTGATACAAAACAACGGTGGCAACGACTATGACAAAACAATGGAGTATTATGGCAACGACTGAGACAAAACAACGGAGGATTGTGGCAATGACTGATACAAAACAACGGTGGCAACGACTATGACAAAACAATGGAGTATTATGGCAACGACTGAGACAAAACAACGGAGGATTGTGGCAATGACTGATACAAAACAACGGTGGCAACGACTATGACAAAACAATGGAGTATTATGGCAACGACTGAGACAAAACAACGGAGGATTGTGGCAATGACTGATACAAAACAACGGTGGCAACGACTATGACAAAACAATGGAGTATTATGGCAACGACTGAGACAAAACAACGGAGGATTGTGGCAATGACTGATACAAAACAACGGTGGCAACGACTATGACAAAACAATGGAGTATTATGGCAACGACTGAGACAAAACAACGGAGGATTGTGGCAATGACTGATACAAAACAACGGTGGCAACGACTATGACAAAACAATGGAGTATTATGGCAACGACTGAGACAAAACAACGGAGGATTGTGGCAATGACTGATACAAAACAACGGTGGCAACGACTATGACAAAACAATGGAGTATTATGGCAACGACTGAGACAAAACAACGGAGGATTGTGGCAATGACTGATACAAAACAACGGTGGCAACGACTATGACAAAACAATGGAGTATTATGGCAACGACTGAGACAAAACAACGGAGGATTGTGGCAATGACTGATACAAAACAACGGTGGCAACGACTATGACAAAACAATGGAGTATTATGGCAACGACTGAGACAAAACAACGGAGGATTGTGGCAATGACTGATACAAAACAACGGTGGCAACGACTATGACAAAACAATGGAGTATTATGGCAACGACTGAGACAAAACAACGGAGGATTGTGGCAATGACTGATACAAAACAACGGTGGCAACGACTATGACAAAACAATGGAGTATTATGGCAACGACTGAGACAAAACAACGGAGGATTGTGGCAATGACTGATACAAAACAACGGTGGCAACGACTATGACAAAACAATGGAGTATTATGGCAACGACTGAGACAAAATAATAGAGTATTGTGGCCACGGTTGTTATAAAACAATATAATATTGTGGCAATGGTTGGGAGAAAACAACATAGTATTATGACAACGGCTGCTACAAAACAACACAGTATTGTGGCAACGACTATGACAAAACAATGGAGTATTGTGGCAATGACTGATACAAAACAATGGAGTATTGTGTCAACGACTGAGACAAAATAATAGAGTATTGTGGCAACGACTGCTAGAAAACAACGGAGTATTGTGGCAACGGCTGGTACAAAACAACAAAGTGTGGCAACGACTGCTAGAAAACAACGGAGTATTGTGGCAACGGCTGGTACAAAACAACAAAGTGTGGCAACGACTGCTAGAAAACAACGGAGTATTGTGGCAACGGCTGGTACAAAACAACAAAGTGTGGCAACGACTGCTAGAAAACAACGGAGTATTGTGGCAACGGCTGGTACAAAACAACAAAGTGTGGCAACGACTGCTAGAAAACAACGGAGTATTGTGGCAACGGCTGGTACAAAACAACAAAGTGTGGCAACGACTGCTAGAAAACAACGGAGTATTGTGGCAACGGCTGGTACAAAACAACAAAGTGTGGCAACGACTGCTAGAAAACAACGGAGTATTGTGGCAACGGCTGGTACAAAACAACAAAGTGTGGCAACGACTGCTAGAAAACAACGGAGTATTGTGGCAACGGCTGGTACAAAACAACAAAGTGTGGCAACGACTGCTAGAAAACAACGGAGTATTGTGGCAACGGCTGGTACAAAACAACAAAGTGTGGCAACGACTGCTAGAAAACAACGGAGTATTGTGGCAACGGCTGGTACAAAACAACAAAGTGTGGCAACGACTGCTAGAAAACAACGGAGTATTGTGGCAACGGCTGGTACAAAACAACAAAGTGTGGCAACGACTGCTAGAAAACAACGGAGTATTGTGGCAACGGCTGGTACAAAACAACAAAGTGTGGCAACGACTGCTAGAAAACAACGGAGTATTGTGGCAACGGCTGGTACAAAACAACAAAGTGTGGCAACGACTGCTAGAAAACAACGGAGTATTGTGGCAACGGCTGGTACAAAACAACAAAGTGTGGCAACGACTGCTAGAAAACAACGGAGTATTGTGGCAACGGCTGGTACAAAACAACAAAGTGTGGCAACGACTGCTAGAAAACAACGGAGTATTGTGGCAACGGCTGGTACAAAACAACAAAGTGTGGCAACGACTGCTAGAAAACAACGGAGTATTGTGGCAACGGCTGGTACAAAACAACAAAGTGTGG
Organism: Cicer arietinum; assembly: GCF_000331145.2. Taxonomy (NCBI): domain Eukaryota; kingdom Viridiplantae; phylum Streptophyta; class Magnoliopsida; order Fabales; family Fabaceae; genus Cicer; species Cicer arietinum. Next base: position 51,658,113 of record NC_021166.2, read on the forward strand.
CAACGACTGCTAGAAAACAACGGAGTATTGTGGCAACGGCTGGTACAAAACAACAAAGTGTGGCAACGACTGCTAGAAAACAACGGAGTATTGTGGCAACGGCTGGTACAAAACAACAAAGTGTGGCAACGACTGCTAGAAAACAACGGAGTATTGTGGCAACGGCTGGTACAAAACAACAAAGTGTGGCAACGACTGCTAGAAAACAACGGAGTATTGTGGCAACGGCTGGTACAAAACAACAAAGTGTGGCAACGACTGCTAGAAAACAACGGAGTATTGTGGCAACGGCTGGTACAAAACAACAAAGTGTGGCAACGACTGCTAGAAAACAACGGAGTATTGTGGCAACGGCTGGTACAAAACAACAAAGTGTGGCAACGACTGCTAGAAAACAACGGAGTATTGTGGCAACGGCTGGTACAAAACAACAAAGTGTGGCAACGACTGCTAGAAAACAACGGAGTATTGTGGCAACGACTATGACAAAACAATGGAGTATTGTGGCAATGACTGATACAAAACAATGGAGTATTGTGTCAACGGCTAAGACAAAAACAATGAAGTATTGTTGCAACGTCTGGTACAAAATAATGAAGTATTGTGGCAACGACTGGTACAAAACAAATGAGTATTGTGACAATGGCTGGTACAAAACAACAGAGTATTGTGGCAACGGCTGGTACAAAACAACGAAGTATTGTGGCAACGAATGATACAAAAACACAGAGTATTGTGGCAACGACTGAGACAAAACAACGGAGTATTGTGGCAATGGCTGATACAAAACAACGGAGTATTGTGGCAATGGCTGATACAAAACAACGGAGTATTGTGGCAATGGCTGATACAAAACAACGGAGTATTGTGGCAATGGCTGATACAAAACAACGGAGTATTGTGGCAATGGCTGATACAAAACAACGGAGTATTGTGGCAATGGCTGATACAAAACAACGGAGTATTGTGGCAACGGTTAGGATAAAACAACGGATTATTATGGCAACGGCTGGTACGAAATAAATGAGTATTGTGGCAAGGACTGGTACAAACTTAGTATTGTGGCAATGACTGGTACAAAACAATTGAGTATTGTGGCATGAAAAGAACATATACATATATATAAATTAGAATGTTAATAATTTGTGGAATTTTTGTCCTGTATAGTAAAAGAGATGAAAACAACGATTCAATGTACATACAACATTTTTTCTTTAATGGGCCCAACAACTCTAGAATTCAAATTTGTTTTTTATATATTTATTTAGAAATATAAGAGAATAAAAGTAGCTCCAAAATCTACTGTAATCATGTTAAAATGAGTGAATTGATTTTTCTGAAGGAACAAATAATTTGAATGTATGTTTGGTGAGTGATATCCAAGTAGTAAAATTGAGTCATTTGACACTAATAATTATTTTATAAATATTTTCAATTTAAATTTGATACTTTGATATTACAAAATAATACTTTTACCACCAAGTTAGTACAATAAGTAATTTGATTACACATATTAAATAATAATTTACTTTTAGTATCAATAAATTAATAAGTATATTTATTACCTTGCAACTGTTAGACGTTGGGCACAAATTTATTATCTTGCATTTGTTTAAAACAAAAAAACGTAACTTGCGAATTTTTCTCTGTCACCACTTCGCCCTTTGATTCCACCCAAAAAGCACACATATTGCAAAAGCAACAATAACAAAATTGTTTGTCTTATTTAATTTTTATTCTTTTAAATATGTTACTCCTATCCCACCAATAAATGCTTCGTTTCCTTTTGGTTTTTCCACTCAAAATCTCAGTACACTTCCTTCTTTTTTCACCATGTCAAACGAGATTGACTTTGAAATATTGAAACTTTTTTTTTTCATTTACATGACAATTTTACCTGTCAATGGGGTGTTTCATTGATGTAGCTCTTGAACATTCTTCACTCTTGATAGAGAACGAAGACTTTATAACATTTCTATTTAACCTATTGAATGTTACGTATGTAACAATATCATTTTTCCTTTTTCTAGACAAGACGAACAAATACATTGTACAATCTTTAATCACTTTGGTGCTTAATGCGACATTTGCAACTAAAACGGCACAAATCGTGTGTGAGTCTTGTTTTAGAGTGATTCTGCTAATCTGGCTAGTTGCATTCATTGTGGTACTCCTTTTTAAATGGAAAGAAGGTTATTATCAGCTATGTCAAATGTTTAGAACCTTTAAAAGAAATTTTCAAGATGTCGACTTTCTGTTGATTATAGACAAATGAGAGAAAACCCGATGGGACAAAACAATGGAGTATTGTGGCAACGATTGGGAGAAAATAATAGAGTATTGTGGCAACAACTGGTACAAAATAACGGAGTATTGTGGCAACAACAGAGACAAAATAATGGAGTATTGTGGCAACGACTAGTAGAAAACAATTGAGTGTTGTGGCAACAGTTGGTACAAAACAAGGAACAAAACAATGGAGTTTTGTGGCAACGACTGGTACAAAACAACGGAGTATTGTGGCAACGGCTGATATAAAACAACGGAGTATTGTGGCAACGGCCGGTACAAAACAACAAAGTATTGTGACAACCGTTGGTACAAAACAACAGAGTATTGTGGCAACGGTTGTTATAAAAGAACAGAATATTGTGGCAACGCTTGGGACAAAACAACGGAGTATTGTCACAACGGCTATTATAAAACAACGAAGTATTGTGGCAACGACTAAGACAAAACAATGGAGTATTGTGGCAACGACTGATACAAAATAATGGAGTATTGTGGCAACAATTGAAACAAAAACTATAGAGTATTGTTGCAACGTCTGGTACAAAATAATGAAGTATTGTAGCAACGACTGGTACAAAACAATGGATTATTGTGACAACGGGTAGTACAAAACAACAGAGTATTGTGGCAACAGCTTGTACAAAACAACGGAGTATTGTGGCAACGACTGATACAAAAACAACGGAGTATTGTGGCAACGGCTGAGACAAAACAACAGAGTATTGTGGCAACGGCTTGTACAAAACAACGGAGTATTGTGGTAATGGCTGATACATAACAACGGAGTATTGTGGCAACGGCTGAGACAAAACAACGAATTATTGTGGCAACGGCTGGTACGAAATAATTGAGTATTGTGGCAACGGCTGGTACAAAATAATGGAGTATTGTGTCATGAAAAGAGCATATACATATATATAAATTAGAATGTTAATAATTTGAGGAATTTTTGTCCTGCATAGAAATAAAAGATGAAAACAACGATTCGATGTAGATACAACATTTTTTTCTTTAACGGGCCCAACAACTCTAGAATACAAATTTGTTTTTTATTTATTTATTTAGAAATATAAGAGAATAAAAGTAGCTCCAAAATCTACTGTAATCATGTTAAAATGAGTGAATTGATTTTTTTGAAGGAACAAATAATTTGAATGTATGTTTGGTGAGTGATATCCAAGTAGTAAAATTGAGTCATTTACAAACAAATAAGATGTTATATTTTTTTTTAAGTAATTTAATAATTAGATTCACACACTTATGTGTAGAAAAGTGGTGATCTAATAGTTAGACTCGTCCATATATATCAATGTCATTGTATTTATAGGACAAGATGATACGATCCTTTATATATAAAAATATAAAAAATAATGAATTCAAACTTTAATGGCATTTCTCATCAATTTTTTGAAATAAAATTAAGAAACGAATAAAATTTTATTAATTAAAGTGACACTAATAATTATTTTATAAATATTTTCAATTTAAATTTGATACTTTGATATTACAAAATAATACTTTTACCACAAAGTTAGTACAATAAGCAATTTGATTATACATATTAAATAATAATTTACTTTTAGTATAAATAAATTAATAAGTATATTTATTACCTTGCAACTCTTAGACGTTGGGCACAAATTTATTATCTTGCATTTGTTTAAAACAAAAAAAACGTAACTTGCGAATTTTTCTCTGTCACCACTTGTCCTCTGATTCCACCCAAAAAGCACACATATTGCAAAAGCAACAATAACATAATCGTTTGTCTTATTCAATTTTTATTCTTTTAAATACGTTACTCCTATCCCACCAATAAATGCATCGTTTCCTTCTTGTTTTTCCACTCAAAATCTCAGTACACTTCCTTCTTTTCTCACCATGTCAAACGAGATTGACTTTGAAATATTGAAACTTCTTTTTTCATTTACATGGCAATTTTACCTGTCAATGGGGTGTTGCATTGATGTAGCTCTTGAATATTCTTCACTCTTGATAGGGAACGAAGACTTTATAACATTTCAATTTAACCTGGTGAATGTTACGTATGTAACAGTATCATTTTTCCTTTTTCTAGACAAGACGAACAAATACATTGTACAATCTCTAATCACTTTGGTGCTTAATGCGACATTTGCAACTAAAACGGCGCAAATCGTGTGTGAGTCTTGTTTTAGAGTGATTCTGCTAATCTGGCTAGTTGCATTCATTGCGGTACTCCTTTTTAAATGGAAAGAAGGTTATTATCAGCTATGTCAAATGTTTAAAACCTTTAAAAGAAATTTTCAAGATGTCGACTTTCTGTTGATTATAGACAAAGGAGAGAAAACCCGGTGGGACAAAACAATGGAGTATTGTGGCAACGATAGGGACAAAATAATAGAGTATTGTAGCAACGACTGGTACAAAATAATGGAGTATTGTGGCAACAACTAAGACAAAATAATGGAGTATTGTTGCAACGACTAGTACAAAACAATTGAGTGTTGTGGCAACGGTTGGTACAAAACAAGGAACAAAACAATGGAGTATTGTGGCAACGACCGGTACAAAACAACGAAGTATTGTGGCAACCGGCTGATACAAAACAACGGAGTATTGTGGCAACGGTTGTTATAAAACATCAGAATATTGTGGCAACGGTTGGGACAAAACAACATAGTATTGTGACAACGGCTACTACAAAACAACGAAGTATTGTGGCAACGACTAAGACAAAACAATGGAGTATTGTGGCAATGACTGATACAAAAAAATGGAGTATTGTGGCAACAACTGAGACAAAAACAATAGAGTATTGTTGCAACGTCTGGTACAAAATAATGAAGTATTGTGGCAACGACTAGTACAAAACAATGGAGTATTGTCACAATGGCTGGTACAAATAAATAAATAATTTACTTTTAGTATAAATAAATAAATAACTATATTTATTACCTTGCAATTGCTAGACGTTGGGCCCAAATGTATTATCTTGCATTTGTTTAAAACAAAAAAACGTAACTTGCGAATTATTCTTTTAAATGTGTTACTCCTATCCCACTAATAAATGCGTCGTTGCCTTTTGCTTTTTCCACTCAAAATCTTAGTACAATTCCTTATTTTTTCATCATGTCAAACGAGATTGACTTTGAAATATTGAAACTTTTTTTTCATTTACATGGCAATTTTACTTGTCAATGGGGTGTTTCATTGATGTAGCTCTTGAACATTCTTCACTCATGATAGAGAACGAAGACTTTATAACATTTCTATTTAACCTGGTGAATGTTACGTATGTAACAGTATCACTTTTCCTTTTTCTAGACAAGACGAACAAATACATTGTACAATCTCTAATCACTTTGGTGCTTAATGCGACATTTGCAACTAAAACGGCGCACATCTGTGTGAGTGTTATTATCAGCTATGTTAAATGTTTAGAACCTTTAAAGGAAATTTTCAAGATGTCGACTCTCTGTTGGTTACAGACAAAAGAAAGAAAACCTGGTGGGACAAAACAATGGATATTGTGGCAACCGCTGGGACAAAATAATGGAGTATTGTGGCAACGGCTGGTACAAAACAAGATACAAAACAATGAAGTATTGTGGAAACGGCTGGTACAAAAGAACGGAGTATTGTGGCAACGACTAGTATAAATCAACAGAGTATTGTGGCAATGACTGGTATAAAACAACATAGTATTATGGCAACGGCTGGTACAAAACAACAGAGTATAGTGGCAACGGCTGGTACAAAATAACAGAGTATAGTGGCAATGGCTGTTACAAAACAACGGAGTATTGTGGCAACGGTTGGGACAAAACAACGGAGTATTGTGGTAACTTCTGGTACAAAACAATGGAGTATTGCAGCAACCGCTAAGACAAAACAATGGAGTATTGTGGCCACGTTTGGTACAAAACAATGGAGTATTGTGGCAACGACTAGGACAAAACAATGGAGTATTGTGGCAATGGCTGAGACAAAACAATGGAGTATTGTGGCAACGGTTGATACAAAACAAGGTACAAAATAATGGAGTATTGTGGCAACGGATGGTACAAAACAACGGAGTATCGTGGCAACGGCTGGTACAAAACAATAGAGTATTGTGACAACGATTGGGACAAAACAACAGAGTATTGTGACAACGACTGACATAAAAAAACGGATATTGTGGCAACAGCTAGGACAAAACAACCGAGTATTGTGGCAACGACTAGTACAAAACAATGGAGTATTGTGGCAACGGTTGGGACAAAACAATTGAGTATTGTGGCAACGGATGGTACAAAACTATGGAGTATTGTGGCAACGGCTGGGGCTATATAACAGAAAAAATGGCAAAACTCTGGAATTACTTTTGCGCTAACGGTTGTGCTGGATCTTGATCTCTGGCGCATCAGCATCCTCTCTAGTTTCTAGTTGTTAAGTCAAGTTCCTTTATTTTTCCAGTTTATTCTACGTTAATGCATTTTTTTTTTAATTTGTCTACTTTTCCTTATATATTTTTTGTTAAACTCCTTTTTATATTATTCATGTCAGTTGTTAAACTCGTTAATATTAGTTTCAAAAAAATTATTAAGTTTTTCTTTAAAATTTCATTCTCATTTATAATTTTTTTTATACTATTAATATGGATTATGTGAGTTTATCTATATATTCATTTTCTTATTATTATTATTAACGAATTTATATATAATTTTTTAGTTCAAATGATCTAATATTATTATTTTGTTTTACTATTATGTTATTTCGTAGGTATTTTAGTGTAAATTATTTTGTTCACTTTTATGATGTGGTGTTTTAAAATTTTATGTCCTATTGTAACTTTTATTTAATTTGAATTAAAAGATTTAAGATTGACAAATTCAATCAATAATTCTAGTATCATCAATGTCGTAGATTCATAGATATATGTATTTAGATTACTTTATTTTTATCAAATTTATAAACATTTTACCATTTTATACTATTAACATGAATTATGTGAATTTATTTATATATATATATTTTTATTATTAATGAAATTATATTATTTTAGATCCATGTAATCTATTTGAACCATGTAATCTATTAGTTCAAATGATCTAATATTATTATTTTGTAAAAAAAAAACTACAAGCCTATTAAATTTTGCATTGCACACACATTTCTTAATACACTAGTGTAAAAATGGATCAGATAACATCATCCAATAACCAAGACTCTAATTTCATACCTCAATATTTTTTTCCTACTTTACTAAATTATAAACCAATTTCCATGTCTCAAAAGCATTCAATTTGAGGGAAACAATTGTGAATCGAGCATATATCCGGCTAGGGCAACGACTGTGGCAACGGATGGTACAAAACTATGGAGTATTGTGGCAACGGCTGAGGCTATATAACAGAAAAAATGGCAAAACTTTGGAATTACTTTTGCGCTAACCGTCGTGTTGGATCTGGATCTCTGACGCATCAACATCCTCTCTAGTTTCTAGTTGTTAAGTCAAGTTCTTTTATTTTTCCGGTTTATTATACGTTAATGCATTTTTTTTAATTTGACTACTTTTCCTTATATATGTATACACGTGTAGTTCATTTTCTTGCCAATGTTGACTTTTGCTAACCCGACTTTGAGAAGCTTGCTGGTTTCTTCTTTTCCAACTGCTCGCTTCCTCTTTGTTTGCACAACAAGTTTGATTGACACAATTGTCTCCTAAATTGAATTCTTAGAATGAAGAAAGGTTTGTTCATGTGATATCTAGATGCGGGTGAAAGAATATTGAATTTGCTACTTGAAGTCCAAAAAATGTATTATATGCAATGATGTGATTTTACATGAGCGAAGATTATTTAAAATAAAAGAAATAATTACTCAAGGAGAAAATCAAGTTAGCTACAAATAGTATATTCATTTTGCAATTTCATTCTTCTTTTCAATTGAATCATTTTCTTGTTCATAGTAAGCTTTGTATGCTTCGTGAACCATCAATTTATTTTGGTGATGCATTAATAGTAATCTGAAAAAATACCAATGATTTTTGGATGATTACTTTTTTAAGTTGTCCAACACATATGAAAACTTACACAACAAAAATAAACATGCTTGTGAAATCATTCTAAATAATTGTGTGTTTGTGTTTAGGGATTGTTGGTTGGAAGAGTAGCTCTCATATCAATTTTTTGGTTTAATATAAGAGAAAAAAAAAAAAACAGAATAAAAATGTTTGCGGAGGATATTAATTTGTTTCATTGAATAATAAATCCTTTTAATCAGGTAGTTAGAGTATGAATGAAAATTAGATTCAGATTCTACGCGCAAAAATATAATTATATTATTTATTTATTATAATATTAGTATTTAGTTTAATTAATTATTTTTTTTTAGGTTTTAACATCTATTAATATTATTGGACTACTACAATATTTATAATCGAAACATAAACGTTTTCAAATTTTTTAAGAATTTGATTTTTATGAATAAACAAATAATTGTGATTTTATAATTAAGAGTTATATTTTATTAATCGTGACTTTATAACTATACTTGCAACTTTCTATCAATCTATTTTTTTTTTTACAAATCTCAAATAATACTGCAGTAGGACTTGCAAATTAAGTATTATATTTGAATGTGTATTGTAACGTGTATTCATTTGAAATATTTTGAATTAGAAAATATTTTAGTTTATAATATTTTATGATTGATTTAAGATATTTAAATAATTTTTAAATTTAATCATAACAATATCATTTATTTATCGATTTATTTTAGTTAAAATTGATGCATAAATATAAATATATATTAAAATTGCGGATATAAGATGGATACTATACCCAAACCCTATCTATTGACATTTATAAGTTAGAGTGAAAGAAAACAACTTGAGACTCTGTTTATTTGTAGGCACTTAAACTTAAAAAAACAGAAACATCATCGTAACAAAAATATCAGATAACAAACTCCTACCGTTTAGGTCATTATTTAAAACAGAAAAATAATTTTATATTGACTCGATAAAATATCTCACATTGCCGCTTTTGTAGGCATTTTTTTCAGCATGTAAATATTTAATTAGTTAGACAGTAAGAAATAATTTCAAACTCCTTTTATTAACTTCTTGTACATGAAAAATGGATTTGAGAAATTGATTTACTACAATATAATTCTAACATAATTTAAGAAACAAAGATCATCAAGACCAATCATAAGGTTGAAAGTCATCCTTGTGATCATAATCAAGTTTTGATGATATAGGACTAACATACTCTAAATTATCTAAAATGGGATCAAGGAAGAGCAAATAATCATCTAAGGAAGATGAGGAAACTTTCTCCTTACACTCCACTGAATCTGAGGACAAAAAATGACAATTTTGTTTGGTTGGGAATGTGTTGTTAAAGCTAAGCAATATGGATGAAGTGTCATGAGGAGAAGTGGGATGAAGTATGATGTCATGATTGAGTAAGTTATGACAAGTGTGATGACCATAATAAGTGGTCTTATACAAAGGAGGATTTTCTTGAATTCTATGCACTTGTTTGGTTGCTTGGCATCTTTGATCAAATTTGTAAGTACACCTATAGTAGTTCCTGCATATCAATTTGGATCGGAGACATCTAATTAGACTCATAAAAAGATGTAATATTCGACTTATTTTGAAAGAAAGAAAGAACAAATCAAAATCAATATTAGGGTATCAACGAGGTATTTTGTATGAAAAAATATTGTATTTATTATAGGGTTGAATAAGACATCATTTCTTATAAAATATAAAATTTTGTTTTTAATTCTTAAAAGTATTTCATTTTTTAGTTCATATAAAATTATTATGTAAGTAGTTTTAATATATGTTGAAATATAAATATTAAATTTTTGCAAGCATATTTACAACTTTATAGAAAATTACACTACAAAAAGTTATCTATAAATAGAATTTCAATATCCATTTAGAACATATTAGTAAAACTTATTTAAAAATTTAAAATTAAAATTAAAGAATAATTAAATATATTTTATTTAATATAAATTAAAATTATTTATAAAATAATTTTGTAGAGACTAAAAAATAAAAAGTTATTATAGATATTAAAATAAAAAATTTAAAATTTTATTGGAAGTAAAATATTTACAAATGATTCATTTGTTTTTTAAGATAACTTTTATTTATTGATTGATTAACCATTACCCTCATAGCACTAACGAAAATCTTTTAATAATAATTGATACACACCTTAGATATTGAGAGTTGAGGATCTTCTTTTGACCATACTTTCTCCATTGATGGGCATCATCTGTCAGAGTTTTTGTCACATTCTCCCATGTTTGTGTAGTTTTTCTGCATATGATGATATCAATTAAAAAAATTGAGCCTAAATAGACAAATAATCAATTCCAAATATCCATATATTTGAAGACATTTAATAATTTCAATTAAGGATGTATTTTGAAAATAAAAGTTATATATATTTAAAAGACTGTTTTTTTCTCAAAAAATAAATTATAAATAGAAAAATGTAGATGTAGTAATATTTACCTTCTTTGGTAATATCCTTTTGGTGTGGAAGTACTCTTACAACTTTTTTTGAAGTCCATAGATCTAGTTGGACCAATGGAGGGGATATGTTTTTCCAAGAGGAAGAGGGTATTGTTAAAGGAGTTGATGACTTTGTTGACAAGATGTTTGGCTAATGAGATTGTTGTTGTCAACTCATTATTATTATCATTATTGAGCAATACTTGCCTAAGTTGTTTAGCAAACTCACAACCTCCCATAACCTCTTCCATTGCCTTTCTTTCATCATCCATTCTCATTACTTATTCTCTTACTTTACTACTATGTCTTATTTCTCTCCTTTCTGGCCCTTATAATTTAAAGTTGGTGCTGGCGTGGCAAGTTGTAAATTACACCATTATTATTATTATTATTATTATTATTATTATTATTATTATTATTATTATTATTATTATTATTATTATTATTATTATTATTATTATTATTATTATATCTTTCTCCAATTTGCTATTTTTCAAACAAAACAAATAAACCTCGGATGAAATCATCCTCGGACGAGGTATCCCAAAAAATAAATTTATTTTATTTGTGAAAAAAATAAATAAATAATTCATTTTTCATCTTACTATTAGATGATGACATTTTTTTTTTTTACTCAGATGACAATTTTTTATCATGTCATAATAAGGACAAAAGAGAAAATTCAAATGCTTAGTGTCTTGTCAGTGTGAACATATAGTAAAATAATGTTCAAGTAAACACATGGAAGAAATTAGACAATAGGAAGTCATGGTACTTAAAAAGTGTGAACAAGAGGGCGTTGAATGTTATATAACCAAATATTTATATAGGTAATATTTATTTTCATAAAGATGTGGTGTTTAATTTATTTATATTATTGTGTTTAATTTAATGTGATAATCCATCAGAATTTTCGTGATTTAGAAGTAGTATTAAAGTCAAAGATCGATTAAAGTGAACGCTTTTTTGTATTAAAAATCTTTTTACAATAGTGAAACAACATTGTACCAACGACAAGACAAGTGAATTTGGATAAGAAAAAAAACTTTCTTTTAAATATAAATGCATCAAGTGTGAGTGAAAATTTTACCTTGGATTGAAAAAGTTATATTAACCACTTTATAGGTAAGAAGAATCATATATATTGAAAAACCAAATTTTTAACACTCTTATTTTACAATTTATGGAATTTAGTTGGTGCATTTAAGTCATATTAATATCTAACTATCAACCTTAAAGCACATTTAATATTATACATAAGACACATGCGCATGTGTATTATAAAAAAAAAAAAAAAAAGATTATTTTGATTTTTGAATGTGTATAATTTTATCATAATAATTATTAAATGCATCACAATTATAAAAACAAGCCTAAATATATTTTTTATTAATGATTTTAGACCTCAAATATGTCTCTAATTAATATATTAAATCTTCAAACGTTTTGTTCATTGATTAATTTAACCTTTAAAATTATTTAAAAAAAATATTAATATTATATTTATAATTTTTGTTATATTCGCGCGCGTAACATTGCAATAACACCTTTGACTATTTAGTTATTATAATTTATAAATAAGAAATGATAATCTCATCCATCCACAATTTCATACAGATGTTGACAGATCTTGGCGTCCGACGGCTAAAGATGTTGAGACGTGTAGAGATGGATTGGGTGATGTCACCACTCACCAGGATTGTGTCATTTGGATGACGTTAGGAAACAACAATGTGAATCTTCTTTTTTGGTCAAAACAATGTGAATCTGAATTCCATTAAATTTATTGTTTACAAAAAGACAATGTTACCCTTCCTGGTTGTGCGGATCTTGCCCACAACACAGAAACTTAGTAGTTGTGATCTACTACTCTGACCTTAATTAAAACCCTTACGGTACATTTAGGGACCATTTATAAAGTTTTAGATATGTTTATTACACTTTATATATATATACTACTCCATATTAAAATATAAGTAGAAAGAGTTAAAAAAAAAATATATATTTAATTTAAATTTTAAATAAAATACATTCATTTTTTAATCAAATTTTATTTATGTTATGAGACAGCACGACTATTTTATTAATACTATTAAGTTGTTTTCTGAATTTGAAATGTTAACATTCAATGTATTTGTACACAAACGACAAATTAGTAATAGTCCCACACAAATTATACACATTATTTACAATATAGACTTTTCTTAATAAGTGTGAAAAATATTATATAATTTTTTTTTACATCAATGATAATTTAATTAAAGAAAATATAACAACAAATCAAAAGTCAAGACAATAGAAATACAAAGCGGACTCTCTTTAATCTATATACAATCAAGATTATAAAGACCATATTCACTACAAGGAAACACTCATTTTATGGTCAACTTAAAAAATATTTTGTGGCCGAAAAAAACGCTTACAAATTAATGCCGAAAAAACACTCATAAATATTAAAATTCAAATTAGTTGTTATTTGTGACTGAAAAAACTCTCACAATGGACTAAAATTTCACCAGGATTTTGTGGTGGTCTAAGCCCTCACAAAATCACAACGTTGGAGCATTGTGAGGGCTTAAACCGCCACAAAATCATGCTGAAATTTTGGTTGAGGGTTTTTTCAGCCACAAAATCACACTTTTATGAAGCCTAGGCCGCCACAAAGGCAATTTTGATTGTCAAGGCCGCCACAAAGGCTCAGTGCTCTCCTATAAATATCATTCCTCCTCTCATTTTTCATTTCTACCGTCTCTTTAAATTTTCTCTCTACCTTCTCTCTAAAAATATTTTTTCTCCACCTTCTCTTTCTACCTTTTCTCTTCAATTCAGTAAGTTTTTATTTTATTTTTTATTTTTTAATGTTATTTTTTATTTGAAGTTATTTATTTAATAAATATTATTTAATTTTTATGTTGACAGATGTGTTATTGTGTTTATTCAAGAAGTTGTTAGTTGTTTGTATGCTTCAAGTCAGACACTACCCGACATGAAGTTAGTATGTAATGCATATTTTGAATATAGATTAGTAATTTATATAATTATTATTAAAAAAAGTTATATGGTTATAAAATATTTTTAGACTTAATATTTTATTTTAGAATGTAGAATATATTATTTTTAAAATTGGGTATAATATTACTTTTAAACTTTAATATTAGTAAGATTTGTTAAAAAAGTACTTGTAAAATTTATACTAAAATTAAAATGAAGTTATTTTTTAAAATATTGATGAAGTGTAATTTTTTTATTGTAGTTATTTTTGGTATTATGATTTATTATGTAAGTAAAATAGAATTTTATTAAGAAATTGTAATTTTGTAGCAAAAAAAATAGTACTTATGAAAAAAAAAAGTTTATAATAATGATCTAATCATAAAATATTTGTTCAGTTCGTATAAATAATGCTTTTGAAAAATAAAACAATTTATATATAAAATATCGATTTTATATATAAAACATCGACTAATGGCGGTGTACTTGAAGATGAATTGCAATTTCAAACCATGTTGTATCCAACACTAATTAATAATATTTTTGAGGGACTTTTGTCGTCGAATAATATTCCATCAAATAATGATGGATGGAGTGGAGCTAATGATCAAAGGAATTACAATTGTATTTAAATAATATTTGCTATTTTTATTTTTGGTTTGTATGAGTTTATTATACAGTGTGTTTAATTTTTGGTTTGTATGATATAATTTATTAATTTTAGAATGTTTTATTTTGTTTGATAGTAATAATTTAATTAATATTAAGATTATATTTTTATTTTTATATATAATATTTATTTTAAATTTAATTTAAATTTAAATTTTTAATTTATATTAATATTAATTTTTTATATATAATATAATTTTTTAATATTAATTTTGAATTTTATAATTTTTTTTTAATAAAATCACACATTTGTAGCAGCCTAAGCCCTCACAAAGGACATATTTGGTGGCGGCCTTAACCCTCACAAACACTTACTTTTTTGTGGCTGCCTAAGACATCCACAAATATGCTTGTGGCTGCTTTTCTTCCTTTGTGACGGCTTTTGACCCCACAAATCCTTGTTTTTCTTGTAGTGATTTAGCAGCTTGGTTGCCTCAAGTCTAACGTTTAAAAATTTAAAATATCAAAACAAACATTAAAAATTAATACAATCTCCAATAATAGAATCAACATAGGTGCAAGATTGTTGATGACCGTTCAACGACACAACCATATTTGAAACATCTAATTCCGCTATAAGATTCAAGAAAGACATATTTTTGACAACTTCCAAATCATTTCATATAGCTAAAGCTTTTGCTACATCTGAATATGGTAGTGAAATGCTTTGTCAATAGCTACCAGCAACTACTACACCATTAACATCTCTCACTACAACACCAATATCCCATTTATCCTTATCTATCGGACCTACTACATCAATATTAAGCTTATAGAAACCACTAAATAAGGGTATCCAACAAACAACAAATATAGGCAAACTAGGACCTCCATTTATCGCCTTCAACAACACCACATTAACACTATTAACAATAGATATGTGTGCTTTTAAACAATGGTAGCCGCATCAATATCAACCGCCTCAATTTTTTTTTTTAATTACAGTACTCTATATTTCATACCACTAGGTCAACACATGTACAATCACATTCTCATTTGTATTAATAATATATCTTTCCAATCACTCGTGAAATAGTACGTTTCTGGAATCATGTGAATTAAATATCATACCTAAAGGGAAGTAAATTAGACATGTTTTGGCTAGTGACACTCCATAAAGAGATGTGGAATTGTCTCATTAAGTTTCCCACAAAAAACACACAATGAATCACAACTAATTCCTTTTTTAGAATGATGTATGAGATCCGAGACAAACATAATATCACAATTAAAAGGTTTAGGAAACTAAATCTTAAGGAAGTCAATTATCCTCCCATACACAAATTTTATAAACATCCCTTTCTCTCCAAATACCAGCTTTCTTAATAACATCTAGATGAGCTTGCAAAATAATTGTCCGTATATAACTTGGCAATAACCAATTGAAGCTCTCAAGAAATTGCTCATAGGAAAATATCTTGCTTTTAGACATTGTGAGATCAATAAATTGTCGCTATGCATGACATGCAACCCTTGTTTAGACAATATTACATGGTTGAAATCATATAATGTTCTAAAGCTCATACCACCTTTTTTTCCGTACATAATGTCTTCCATTAATCCAATGAATTTTATGTTTACCTTGTTTGCTATCCCACAAAAACTTACTAAGCATGCTTTTAATGTGCTCACATATACTCATCAGAAGTAGAAAGTAACTCATAGCATACGTAAGAATTGTTTGAATCACTACTTTGATTAAAAAAAAAAAAAACTTCCTGTAGTTGATAAAAATCTTTATTTTCAATCCTTCAGCTTCTTCCACACCCTATCTAGGACAAAATTAAATACATATTGCTTATATCTACCAACAAAAGAAAGTAACCTCAGATACTTTCAATGACACTCAACAACCTTAATTTGTATCTACCTGTGGAATAAGATTTTACGATCATCACGTACATTTGGATTGAAAGAGATTTCTGATTTATCCAAATTGATAAGTTGCCCATAAGCAGATTGATAAGTATTAAGATTCGTAGGAGACTTTAAAAATTTTCAATGATATCATATTTCTCTTTTCACCGATTGATTCGTAGGAGACAACTATTTAATTAATTGATATAGGACAGACATTTGTTCCGTGTATCTTTTATAAAATAAATTAAGGAAGAAAAATCATTTTTAATACTGGTAGGACTAATGGCCTTTTACAATTGTCCCACGTGAAATTTGAATTTCGTCCCTTAAGATTACATAGTGAAACTCGTATCACTGAATTGTGACAAATACTTGTCTCGTAAATGATTTTTATAGTGAATTATAATATTGTATTATAATTTCCTTTAATATTTTTTTATCTATTAGGTGTTTAAGAAATACACTATTAATAAAATTTATAAACTCTTTTGACTAATTGATCCGTGGAAGACAAATTTTTAATTGATTGAACAATGACAAACATTTATCCTATGAATAATTTATATAATAATTATAATTATTTTTTTTTATAATTATCTTCGTAAATTAAAATTTCCAAGAAATATTAAAGATACACACAACTAATGAAATGCATATTTTTCTTTAAACTAATTGATTGATTACTAGTATATGTTCCATGTTTGAATTACACATAAAATATTAGTTAGTGTGTTATAATGTTGTTCCAATTTTTAAGCAACAAACATTCAATAGGAAAATGTGTGTTTGCCAAAAGAAATTTTTTAATATTGTTTTGATGTGTAAATGGTGTTGAATGGTGAGTAATGAAAGAGAGGGTTGTAGTTTAAAGAATTAGACAATAAATATGGGTCGATGTCTGGTGTTTCAGTGGTGAGTTACGGTAGAAATTCAGTTTGGTGGTAATTGGTTTGATACAAATTTGCATAAGGTACATGGAAATGGGACTGAGACTGGGGTGGAGCTGAAGGAGAAGGTTGTTGGGGTGGGGAAGAGGAGTTGATGTTGGAATATAGAGATTCTTTAGCTAACGTAGTTTTGCATGATAATGTCGATCCCTAATTCTTGGGTTTTGAGTTCATTGTCATGGTGGAATTTATTATGTTAAAGAAACTTACAATTTGAACACTACTTTCCTGCATATGATATTATTTGGAATATGATGGTATCATTGAAAATATATTTGTTTGTGTTGTTTTTGAATTTCGAAAAAACCTTTTGAAAACAATTATGCCACCGAAAATATTAATGGGTTGAGTCGTGGACTAGGTCGCTCTCTTTAAGACATTTCGAGGTACTGCCCAAAATTGTACAAGGCAAACTATCAACCACGAAGTCCCCAGGATAAAACAGCCCAGATACTCTGTATCAGAATTCTACTGCACTGTAGAACACCATTCTAGAATTACACCCTCAATATGTCAGTCGTACGACTGACACTCAAACATGGCACTAAGACCACTCGAAAGAAAGATAAGAAACAGTAAGAAAGGGGAGAAGTGAGAAAAGCCTCAGATACAGAGAGCTTTTGGTGTGATTTTCCAACTGAGGAGAACCCTCTATTTATAGAGGAAATCCGCAACTGGATTTGATAAAATCATGGATCATTAGAACGTGCGCTCCAAGTAGTGGCCCTCAGAAACGTGCGCTCCAAGCCCCCAAAACGTGTGCTCCAAACTTAGGGATTTGACTCTGACTTTTGACCGGACAACAAGGGAAACGTGAGACCAAATATTAGGGTTTTGACCGGGCAAAAACAGACGCATGAACTCAGGGAGGAAGACTGGATCAAATATGACTGAGTGGAGGGTAGTTACGTAATTGACGTTTTAATTAGAGATAAAACGCAAGAAATCAGTTAATTAAAATGATCAATTAATTTTCATGCAAAAAGTAATAATACACCATGTAACCAAAGCCAAAGCCAAAGCCAAGCCAAGCAAGATCGGGTCGAGCTGAGCCAGCCGGACAGACGGCGTCGGCGCGCGCGCGTGTGGTGGTCAATATTGCTTGCGTTCTCCCTCCTTCAAAAAATTGGGGTGCCCCTTGGGCCCTCCCCAAGTTCATTACCTCCACCTTATACACCCTACTAGTGTGTGGTATCCCTCCAATGTGGGACTTCTCAATTTTTTTAATTCACAACAACACTAGCTCTCATAAATGTCATCATTATTTCTAATAAACTTTAATTAAAGCATCATCATTTCCAACAGTTTGTGTGTGGCGTCTATTGTGTAATAGATTGAACTCTATCTCTTACATCAAACCCACACACAACCTTTTCATTAGGTGTATTCTCAAAAGCCCGTGCATTTAGGGCCATGCACGTGTATCCCAGTATAGTGAAAGCTCTAGGAATTCTGCCTCGAAATTCCATAGGAAGCGGCCCCCACTTCCACATTCACGTAGTGAGTCTATCAAGAGTACTCCTGTAGCTAGGTACTCCACTCCACATAGAGTATAGATCTCATCAAGAGTTTCTATTATCTCATCCTTTTATCGCTTCAGGAATCATGCTTCTCATATATAATATAGCATGTTCATCTCATATCATCATGACTTGTTATTACCCATTGAACCTAATTCTTGAGATCTCTAGTCTTTTAGGTCGGGTTATCATCATAAGTGACTCATTGATCTACAGTCAATAGTCCCATCCTTTTGGATGTACTAAGGACTTTCTCTCTAGCTAATCCTTTCGTCAAAGGATCAACTAAATTTTCATCAGTGCATACATGATCCACTATAATAGCTCCTTTAGAAAGCAATTATCTAACTGTGTTGTGCTTACGACGTATTTGTCGTCTCTTACCGTTGAAATAACGATTCTCTATTTTTGCAATAGCCGTGGTACTATCGCAGTGGATCAACACAACTGGCAATGACCTTTCCCACAAAGGGATCTCTGCTAGCAAGCATCTCAACCAGCTTGCTTCTTCACTAGTAGTAGCTAGTGCTATCATTTCAGATTCCATAGTGGACTGAGCCAATATCGTCTATTTCTTCGATTTCCATGATACAGCTCCACCAGCTATACTGAAAACATAGCCACTAGTTGCCTTGGAGTCATCTGATAATGTGTTCCAATCAGCATCATTGTATCCTTCAAGGACGGCAGGAAATCTTTGATAATGTAATCCGAGACTCATGGTTCTTTTAAGGTATCTCATGACTCTTTCGATAGCGTGTCAATGCTCCATATTAGGTCTACTAGTAAACCTGCACAACAATCTCACGACATAGGCAATGTCGGGTCTAGTACAATCAGTGGCATACCTGAGGCTGCCAATAATGCTCACATATTCAGTTTGTCTAACACCTTCACCATAGTTCTTGAAAAGTTTTACACTTGGATCATATGGTGTGCAAGCAGGTTTACAGTCAAAGTAATTATATTTCTTTAGGATCTTTTGAACATAGTGAGATTGATCCAAAGAAATTTCCTTTTCTGACCTAGTAAAATCTTGATTCCAAGGATTACACTCGCTTCTCCGAGGTCTTTCATATCAAAGTTGTTGCTCAACAATGATTTCACATTATTTACAACATGAATGTTTGAACTAAATATGAGTAAGTCGTCTACATAGAGACATATGATAGTGAAAATGCCATTTTCATATTTGTAATAAATACATTTGTCACTTTCATTCACTTTAAACTCATTCGACATAATCAAGTTATCAAATTTTTCATGCCATTGCTTAGGAGTTTGTTTAAGACCATATAGAGACTTATCTAACTTACAGACCTTGTCTTCTTGTCCATGAATTACAAAACCTTCAGGTTGTTCCATATAAACTTCTTCTTCCAGGTCACCATTTAAAAAGGCTGTTTTAACATCCATCTGGTGTATCACCAGGTTATGAATAGCCGCAAGTGATATAAGTACCCTAATGGATGTTATTCTAGTGACTGGTGAGAAAGTGTCGAAGAAATCTATATTTTCTTTTTGTCTAAAACCTTTGGTTACAAGGTGTGCCTTGTATTTATCAACAAATCCATCGGGTTTTAGTTTCTTTTTC